>NC_084481.1:107310076-107613106 GCF_030035675.1 Rhineura floridana | reverse complement strand
GCGGAGATCATAAGGCAGAGAGTTCCAGAGGGCGGGGGCCACAATTGAAAATGCCCTCTCTCTGGTCCGCACCAGCTTAGCTGTTTTGACTGGTGGGACCGAGAGAAGGTCTTGGGAGGCTGATCTCGTTTGGCGGCCTATCTGGTGATGCTGAAGGCATTCCTTTAGATAAACTGGACCAAAACCGTGTAGGGCTTTAAAGGTTAAAACCAACACCTTGAATTGCGCCCGGTAAACAACTGGTAGCCAGTGCAGATCTTTAAGTACTGGAGTGATATGGTCTCGGCGGCGGCTGTTCTTGATCAGACGTGCCGCCGCATTCTGTACCAGCTGTAATTTCTGGACCGTCTTCAAGGGTAGCCCCACTCAGAGCGCATTACAATAGTCTAAGCGAGAGGAGACCAGGGCATGTACCACCCGTGGGAGCAGATGGACAGGGAGGTAGGGTCGCAGCCTTTGTATCAAATGTAATTGATACCAAGCTGCCCGGCTCACCGCCACGACCTGAGCCTCCATGGACAGCTGGGAATCAAGAACAACACCGAGGCTGCGAACCTGGTCCTTCAGGGGCAATCTTACCCCATTCAACACCAGGTCAAAATCACCCAACTTCCTCCTATCTCCCACAAGCAGTACCTCGGTCTTGTCAGGGTTCAGCTTCAGCCTGTTTCCTCCCATCCATTCACTTACGGACTCCAGGCACTTGGAAATGGTAACCACAGCCATCTCTGGTGAGGACTTAAATGAGAGATAGAGCTGAGTGTCATCTGCATATTGGTGGCACTGCAGCCCAAATCTCCTGATGATGCCCCCCAGCGGCTTTATATAGATGTTGAATAGCATGGGAGAGAGGATAGAACCCTGTGGCACACCACAATTGAGAGGCCAAGGGTCTGAAGCCTCATCTCCCAATGCCACCCGCTGGTGCCTATCAGAGAGATAGGAATGGAACCACTGTAAAACAGTGCCTCCTATTCCCATTCCCCTCAGGGGATCCAGGAGGATACCGGGGTCAACAGTATCAAAAGCCGCTGAGAGGTCCAGGAGGACGAGGAATGTGTGTTCACCTCTGTCCAACGCCCTCCTCAAATCATCCACCAGAGCGACCAAGGCTGTTTCAGTTCCATGTCCAGTCCTGAAGCCCAACTGGAATGGATCCAAATAATCCGCTTCATCCAAGTATGTCTGTAACTGAGTAGCCACCAGTCGTTCGATCACCTTGCCCAAGAATGGTAAATTGGAAATTGGGCGAAAGTTGTTCAACTCTTGGGGATCCAAGGAGGACTTTTTCAGAATTGGCTTTATTATTGCCTCCTTGAGGGCTAATGGCATTGCACCCTCTTCCAAGGAAGCATTCACCACTGCCTTGATCCCTTCGCTCAATTTCTCTTTACAGCTCACAATGAGCCATGTAGGGCAAGGGTCAAGCAAGCACGTGGTTGGCCTCACATTAGAGAGCACCTTGTCCACTTCCTCAGAGGGAAGGGGCTGAAACCGATCCCACCGGACCGGAATGCAATTGGCCAGCTCTGGCCCACTACCTGTGTCCACGGCGTACGGAATCGTGCTCTTCAGGCGCTCGATTTTATCAGCAAAGTGCTTGGCAAATTTGTCACAGGAGGCTTTAGAATGTTCCAAGGGTTCCTGTGCAACCGGACCGACCAGGCTTCGGACCACTTGGAACAACCTCCTGGGACAACACTCTGCAGACGCAATGGAGGCAGCAAAGAATTCTCTCTTCGTTGCCTTCGTTGCCACTTGATAGGCAGCTATTGCTGCTCTAACAAGTGTCCGATCGCCGTCAGAACGAGATTTCCTCCACCAGCGCTCTAGTCGTCTCACCTCCTGCCTCAGGCCCCGTAAGCGTGGTGTATACCAGGGTGCAATCTGAGTTCTATTCAGTGGGAGAGGACATTTTGGAGCCACCCAGTCTATTGCCCTGGTGATCTCCCTATTCCACTCCGTCACCAGGGTTTCGACTGGGCGACTTTCTGACGGCTCCACATCTTCCAGCGCATTCAGGAATCCTTTTGGCTTCATCAGGCGTCTGGGGCGGACCATCTTAATGGGTCCCTTACCCCTGCGGAGGGTATGTGGCAGTGAGAAGTCCATGTTCACCAGATAGTGATCTGACCATGACACGGGGTTCAAAGAAACAGCCCCCATTTTCAGAGCACTTCCTTCCCCTCCCGAGACAAACACAAGGTCAAGAGCATGACCGGCTACATGGGTGGGTCCAAAATTACAAAGGTGCAGTTCCCAGGAAGTCATGGTTTCCATGAAATCCCGAGGAGCTCCTATGAGAGCAGCCTCGGCATGCAGGTTAAAATCCCCCAAGACTAAGAGGTCAGGGGAGAGAACCCGCAAGCTCGAGACAACCTCGAGCACCTCGGTCAGGGAGTCATTTGTGTAGCGGGGTGGGCGGTACACAAGAAGAATCCCTAAACTGCCCTTAGGGCCCAACCTCCAGTACATGCAGTCAACAAACTTGGTCTCGTGGAGAGGGAGTCTGGCAAAACTCATGGCCTCAAGCACAGGCGCTGCTGCTGCATCCTGCCAGGTCTCCGTAATGCACACCAGGTCTGCATGCTCATCCATGATCATGTCATGGATGAGCGATGTTTTTTGCACCACAGACCTGGCGTTACACAACAGCAGTCGAAGATTGGGTGGAGTCGTACATCTCCCAGTTGTCTTCTGGTGGTGCGCAGGCCCGGAACAGGGGATGGATATTATGCATCTATCCCTTGTTCCGCTAAGCTGGCATGGCCTGCGCCTCGTACCCCTCCAGCATCTGCCGCCTAGCCTCTCGATAACATGGCCATCCTCCCTCCCCACAAGAACCTTCTCTGCCAAGCACATGCCTCCCTCCCGCCGGGACTCAAGTAAAGTCCCCCCACTTCCAGACAGGACCACCTAAAGTGCCAAAATATCCCGTTATCCCCCCACCCAGCCACTGTGAGAACCAGCAATGGAGAGTGCCAGCAGCCACCGGAGGCGTGGGTCTGAGCACCCACCAGGCCAGTACTCCCCAACCCCCCCGACCATCCAAGCTGATGTGCTGATAGGGTCTCACTCATGTCAGCAATCGTGCCACAGCATTCTGCACTAACTGCAGCGCCCGGGGGTCAGGTTGTGCTACATGGGGATTTCTGTGACCTTGGCTGACTGGTTGCCAGGATTTTTTTGGTTTTGGTTTTTGGTTAGGAATCCTGGCTGGTTGTGGAATGCTGAGTTTTCTGCCTTACTCATAGGAACCTTGTGGTCCTAAATGGTATTACATTTAGGAAATCATCACTGTCTTTTTTTTTCTGTTTGCATTTCATTTACCTCTGACCTTACTCCCTTACATCCATAGAAGCAACAGTGGTTCCATGTGGTCAGCTCAACCCCCTTAAACCCACTGATGATGCACCCTGTTATTTGCACAATGGTTTGTTTCTTGCCCAATAGTGGTAAAAGAGAATTCACATACTGGAAAGTGTGGCTTCAATTGCTGTTGTTCCCAAGCTACTGCCTGTGAAGGTAGACCAAACCATGTGTGCTTTCTCTCATCAATTATTACTCACTGGAATTGGGTTGGCTTTTAAAGTAAGTTTATGGCAGGCCACAGGGTAGAGGAAAGAGCAGTGAATCTTCTTAACTCTTACTCATTTCTCAAACCTCTCTCTGCAGTCAAGGGTCAAGTCTGTAAAGAGGTTTGGAGCAGCCATGTTAAAAGGCAGGCATAGCATTCCAGGTAGGGGGTTGCCAACCCTGCTTTGATATGGATATTGTTGCAGAGGATCCCCAGTCAAGCCTTACCAAAAAAAAGCACAATCTTAACAATATCTGCATTGCAGCCTTCAGGGGCATCCATCTTTACTCCTAAGTGCTCCATGTAACATTGACACAACTCTAGGCTTTCTTCCTACAATGGCCTTCTGGTGAGTGGCCTAGCCTGAGGGCACTTAAACCCTTCTTGCCAAAAGCAAGTAGGTTTGATTAAATGTTCCTTACCCAGGATCTCTAAGCAGGTAAGAAGGAATTATCCCGTCATTTCAGCTGGACCTGGAAACACCCTCATTTAGCTAAGATTTCTATCTTAATTTCTAATCAGAGCATTTCTTTTGTTTGAGTGGTATGCTCCAAGCAACTGTGGTTGATGCTTAATGTATCATGCTTAATAACATCACTAGGGCCTGCTCCCTATGACAACACTAGGGCTCACCCCTATGACATCACCAGGGCACACTCCCTATGACATCACCAGGGCATGCCCCCATGACATCACTAGGATCTGCCCCTGAAATTTCAGGGTTTGGGATGCTTCTGACCTGGCAACTCTAGTGGGATGTGTGTCTGAATGCAGTCTGTAAATTTACCCACTTGTGAAAAAAGTTCCACTGGCTTAATCATTTATGCATCAGGCTGCTGTAAATATTTGGGGCAAGTGCACAAAGGTTTAAAGCAATCCTATGGTGGTGATAAGGAAGTTCTGTGGCAGAGCTATGGCTTAGGATCCTTGGCTGCCCTGACATACCCCCCAAGCCTTGTTCCTCCTCTTTCCACTGCATATGTGTGTGTGCGTGTGCATGTGTGTGTGCGTGTGCGTGTGTGTTTAGCAGCATAAATGCCACCCCATAGGCAGGCCTCCTTCTCTGCCAGCAGAACAATTGTTATAGTACATTCAACAGGCCCTTAAGCCAGCCTTTGGCAGGCTTTAGGATTGCACCCATAGTGATGTTAGGAATAGGTTCCATTATAATTGGACAGAATCAAATAATCTGCACTTTGCTGTCTGTATATCAGATGCTTCCAAACACCTTTATGTTGGGTTGGGTTATTTGTTGGTTTGAAATGGGTATCCTATCAGACAAAGCTGTTTTTCAAAATTTAGATACCTGCCAGAAAGTTTTCCTGAACAATAGCAGCAGGATCATCACTGGTTAAAGGAAGAGAGCAGCAGGTAAACGCAAGGAGAATGTTGAACAAAATACAGTAATTGTCATTAATACACTTTTGTGCATATTCTTGAGACAGGTTTAGGTATGGCACAAATGTGTTGAGAATAATTCATATCCCTGTTGTGTTCAGTTCAAAGTGAATTGAGGCTGCTATACATGCAGCAGAATTAGGTGGTAATTAGGTGGTAAAATTTTGAGGTGGAAGGATGGACTGTAACTCTGCAGGTGGGGAATCCCATTGTTGGATGCTCCTTCTATGAGGGCGGAGCAGAAGTAGCTCCCGGTAATTAGAAAACTAGGACATCTAGGGAAGTCCAGCCTGCTCCCTGCTGTGCTAATTTCCTGCTTGCATGGAGGTTTAAAAGGTAGGGAAGCTTTCAACATATGATTCTCCTACCTGCAGTATGAAGTGGTGCAGTTCATCCTACCACCTCATTCTATTGCATGTGTAGACCAGGCCTGAGTTGTCATCATTAAGTGAGGAAGTATTTGCACTGTGGTTTCCAGCCCTCTTTTGTAATGACTGCTGTTGCATTCCTGAACTATATTATCAGTGGCTACATATGTTTGGTCTCCAAAATTTGTATAAGCCTCTGCTTTGATACTCCACAACTGCTGCATACAATGACAGAATATCAAATGGCTTAGGGGGACAGTTTGTGATTCTATTCTCTTTGAACAAGATAGAAAGTTAATGTAACAAAAGTGCTAATTTAGAAAACTCCACCTCCATCTCTGTTCATATTGCATCCTTTAGGCTGCCTTCAGATGTGGGTTTTATTGTGTCATTTTTCCTGATTATAATGCTAGTACTTCTGTCACAGTTTCTAATGTTTCTTTCACACTGCAGTACCTGTTTATTTTATGCAGCTGTGGTCTTTTCATCACTATACTGCCATGTCATGCTAAATTTCATTCATACCAGTGGGTGTAGTGTGATACAACAACCGGAGACATCATCCAACATGTAACCCCCTCCACCCTTTATGTGCGTGTGCACTTCTGTAGGCTGGAATAACACCCCAAATTTAGTTATAGGAAAAATAAAACACCAAATTCCTGTGATTTTCCAGGTTAATCCCCCCCCCGGAAGCAGTTAACACAGAAAGGAGTGCTAAACTTCTGCCTGATTCCACTAGATTTGCAGAATGGGAAGGAAGTGTTGGGAAAATGGAATAAAATACTGTCTGAATGCAGCCTTATTCAATCAAGGGTTACTTTTTGTTGTGGAAAGTCATTTAAAGTGTAGGTAAATGAGTAGAAGCATCCTCTTTCTCCATGTCAGCCAGGGCTCACTGAAGAGGTATGAAAGAGCAAATGGGGAACCACATATCACAGCAGTGTAATAAAGAGTTGCTCTTTTTATACAAGGGTTTTCTCTCTCCCTTTTCTCCAGAGTTAAATGTAAAACATGGAAATAATGCCATTAGTGTTCTTTGCATGAGCCATATAGTCACTGTTTCTAAGAAAGGGACAGGGTAGCCAAATAACTTTTGTTATGTATCTGTGGTCTTGGAGAAGATTCTGTGCAGCTTACGTTAGTGTTTTTACCCTGCTTGTTGAAGTGGTTAGAGTGCAGGGCTAAAACTGGGGAGTTGTTGTTATGTGCTTTCAACTCGATTACGACTTATCGCGACCCTATAAATTAGTGACCTCCAACAGTATCTGTCATGAACCAACCTGTTCAGATCTTGTAAGTTCAGGTCTGTGGCTTCCTTTATGGAATCAATCCATCTGTTGTTTGGCCTTCTATCTACTCCCTTCTGGTTTTCCCAGCATTATTGTCTTTTCTAGTGAATCATGTCTTCTCATGATGTGTCCAAAGTATGATAACCTCAATTTCACAATTTTAAGCTTGTTGTGATAGTTCTGGTTTAATTTGTTCTAACACCCAATTATTTGTCTTTTTTGCAGTCCATGGTACGCGCAAAGCTCTCCTCCAACACCACATTTCAAATGAGTTGGTATTTCTCTTACCCACTTTTTTCACTGTTCAACTTTCACATCCATACATAGAGATCAGGTCTCCTGCTCCCCTGGTGCATTCACTATAGCTGCCCAATTTCCCTGCTTTTTAAGTTTGATAGAAATAACTGTGGGCTATAGGTACGTTCTTAAACCTCAAGGGTTTTTTTACCTATTAGTGAATTTCTCTGCTTTTTAATCCAGGAGGTAAGAAATGGGATCCTGTGCAAGTTTGCTGAGAATGATCATTTCCATGCTTATTGAGTTCAATGGGATTTACTCCCCTGCAGTCATGCTTAGGATAGGTGAAGCTGACCACAGGGGATGGGGAGGTGAGGAGGAAGAGGAGGAGGGAGGGGAGGGAGAGCAGAGGGCAGGAGGGAGAGGGGAGGAGGAGGACAGTTTTTATCATCTGCATGTTTATTGAGTTCAGTGGGATTTATTCCTGTGCAATCATACTTAGGATAGGTAAAATTGATGGAGGGAGGGAAGGAGGGCTAGAGTGGGCAGGGGAGGAAGAAGAAAGAATAGCGGAGGAAAGGAGGGAGAGGAGAGGGGAAGGAGGGGAAAGGCAGGTCTGATGATTTGCATTCTTATTGAGTTCAATGGGATTTACTCCTATGCAATCATGGTTAGGATCGGTAAAACTGACCATTGGGGAGGAGGAGAGGGAGGACGAAGGGGAAGGAGTGGATTGGAGGGGGGCAAAGGAAGGGGGAGGGGAGGCAGGTTTGATCATTTGCATGCTTATGGAGTTCGCCTCCTATGCATTCATGCTTAAGATAGGTAAAACTGACCATGGGGAGGAGGAAGGGGAGGGGGAGGAGGAAGAAGGGGAAGGAGCAGATTGGAAGGGGATGGGGATGGGGAGGGAGAGGCAAAGGAAGTGGGAGGCATGAGGGAGGAGAAGGGTTTGATCATTTGCATACTTTTTAAGTTCAATGGGATTTATTTCTGTGCAATCATGTTTGAAAATGGAAATGGACTGACTTCAAGTTGATCCCAACTTATGGCGACCCTATGAATAGGGTTTTCATGGTAAACAGTATTCAGAGGTGGTTTACCATTGCATTCCTCTGAGGCTGAGAAGCAGTGACTAGCCCAAGATCACCCAGTGAGCTTCATGGCTGTGTGGAGATTCAAACCCTGGTCTCCCAGGTTGTAGTCCAACACTGACCAGGGAGAGGAGCAGGGAGGGGAGGAGGAGGGGAGGAGATTGGATGGGTGGGCATTGGGCAGAGGGGAAGTCCCTTTCCTTTCCAAAAGGAAAATATTGTGAACAGTATCGTTGCTTTTCAGAGTTTCCCCCAACTTTTTATTCTACAGCAGGCACATGTAGCCTCCTACCCAAAATTAAACCAAAGCTGTCCCTGGCCACATCTGCACCAGGCCTTTATTTCACTTTGGACAGTCATGGCTTTTCTCAAAGAATCCTGGGAAGTGTAGTTAGTGAATGGTGCTGAGAGTTGCTAGGAGACACCCTGTTCCCCTCACAGACCTTCAATCAGAGTGGCTGACTGTTCAACCACTCTGGCCACTGGACCTCTGTCAGAGGGATAAGAATCTCAACACCCTTCACAAACTACACTTCCCAAGATTATTTGGGGGAAGCCATGACTGCCTCACGTGAAATCAAAGTCTGGTGTGGGTGTGGCCCCCTGATTAGGTAAGCCAAGCAGCTGTGAGTCTGGCTTTTAGAATACTGACAGTTGGTTCTTACTGAGCATGCCTGATGTTATCATAGGGTTCCAGCCAAAATTTCTTAAATTAATTAAAAATCAGCCAGGCATTTTTTTAACGTTTAAACTGCAGAAGATGAAGGTCAGAGTATGGGGCAAGGTCAGTAATAGGTACTCTGTGAACATGGCTGGTTTTTAATTGATTTCAACAGATAATGAGAACTCTGACAGAAAAAAATTCCAAAAGGGACCTGGGTTTTTTCCCGCTCTTGTTATACTTTGAACTCGATATTCTCTCTGACTGTTTTGTGTATCGCTATGAAAATTTAGAGGGTTGTTAAGCAAGCGTTTCTGAGTTCAGGACTATAAGGTTTTGTTTTGAAATGAGCTTATAGGAAGCACAGTGGGGAGGAGAGCCTGGCTGGGAGTCCAGAGGCTGTGAGTTCAAATCCCTGCTCATGTCTCCTGGGTGTCAAGAGCCAGCTAAAGATCACCCCACAGAGAGTGGCTCAGGGGTTATGTGCCCTGCCTGCCACCTGTGCAGCCACGGGCAAGCTGCATAGTTCCAAGGAGCCCAGTAGCCCCCCAGCTGGCAGTTGAAGACAAGGAAAGGGCCAGCTTGTGTAGCTGTGGCACGCTGTGCAGGCCCCAGCCAGCTGGAGAGGACTAGCCTCAGAGAGAGGCAATGGTAAACCCCCTCTGAATACTGCTTACCATGAAATCCCTATTCATAGGGTCACCATAAGTTGGGATCGACTTGAAGGCAGTCCATTTCCATTTTTATGGGAAGCATCAGAATGGCATTGGGGGGTATTTTCAATTCAAAGCTGTGGAATGTGAAAAATCCACACTAGCTATAGTATACAACCACTCTTCTTGTTTCATAGTGTTTCTGGGCAAATACATACAGCAACTGTTGCTTCCCATTAGTTTTTGTAGTTGTATATTAGTCACACTTAACAGAGATCAGGACCAACTTCCAGGAACCTAACATACATACATACATGAGAATGTATGTAGCTCACCTCAACCCCAACATCAATCCCATTCAGTAGGTGTGTTCTCAATCCACTTCAGTCTTCCCTCTCCCTGTCGTGAGCCCTGCTGGAGGGGGGGTGGACCGATGAGAATGAAGTGGAGGAGGAGGACTTAGAGTGGGATGGTCAAGCCGGTGAGGGGCTGAGCAGGGAGTTGGGCACAGAAGGTGCCCCAGCTCTGAACTTTGGCAGCTCAACCCTAGCAGCTCCGGATAGCCCTGTGGAGACTCAGCCTGACTAGCTGGTTGTTTCCCAGCCTGACGCTCCACCTCTCCTTGCGCCCACATCACCCACAGGCAGCCCTCCTCCCTCTGAGAGGGAAGATGGGACAGTGACAGGGACTTCGCCGTCACTTAGCACCAGGAGGCAAATGTGGCAGGAAATTCAACAGGCACAGCTGAGGCGGAGTCTTCACCTGCACACATGCTCCCAACAGTGACAGTTTGCATGCAAGAAGGGTGCCAGCTCAGCCTTACTTAAGCTGAGTGAGGGGGGGGAAGTAGTTGCTGAGTCAACGTCTCAGTGCAGCGAAGATGTGCCTAGTTAGATGTGGAGGGATGCTGAGTTCTGAGTAAGCCATAGGTAGATTCATGAAGTGCACTGAATTGAAACTTTCTCTTACTTCAATAAAAGAAAAAACCACAGCCGTGTCTGTGTCTGAGTTCTTCGAGTCTCTTCAGCAGGACACTCCCCCATACTTGGCTATCTGCTCCTCCCCATGCTTGGTTAGGATTCTTAAAGGGGTAAATTCCATCCTCGAATTTCTGCCTAGTATGCAGCTGTTAAAACAGCCTTTCCTAGAACTGAGGTGTAGTGATGGGAAAGGGGAAATTAGTGTCACATATACTCTGGATCATCCAGAAATAATGACAAAGCAAGTCAAATTTATGTCCAGTAGTATACCTTGTCTCATAGTATATATATACTAATATATTTCTCCAGTTCCCCTACGTCCTGTTTTAAGATGGTAGCAGGAATATCTTTACACACACAGACACACACACCAGCTCTAGATTTGGTCAGAGAATTGGCAGACCCAGAATATCATCAGAAACTAGAAGCATTAGCCAGGCAATCCAAGAGACAACCCAATCACTTCAGCTGACTGGAAGCTGGATCTGCCAAGTGCTGACCTTGCCACATACTATTCTGCAGGAACAAAAGGGAACAGGCACCAAACTAGAGACAAAAAGGAGAGGCAAGCTCTGGTGCCGAATAAAATTTATTGTAGTGCTCTACGCGTTTGGGAAATACTTTCCTTCC
Source organism: Rhineura floridana (assembly GCF_030035675.1). NCBI lineage: Eukaryota > Metazoa > Chordata > Lepidosauria > Squamata > Rhineuridae > Rhineura > Rhineura floridana. The sequence goes on along the minus strand of NC_084481.1, from coordinate 107,602,216 downwards.
TCGGGAGCTAAAAACATTCAAAGAAACTCAAATTAATGTCGTGGAGACAACACCATGGTCTTAAACACAGCAGAGTACTTTTAGAGACCACATACCCCTCTGCACAAACAGGCCTGCCCGCTCTCCTCTGAAAGCACATGAGAGAGAATCAGCCTTCATGAGACAGCATGCAGAGCTGGGGTCTCAAAACAGCGCTTTGAGATGGGATGGTTTATCCCAAGAAGGATCTTATATTGCTGTTGGAGTTTGTACACTTACATGTACTTTCTACATTATATATGATATTTCAAGTCAAGCCATGAATGATGGATGTAGAGAACTGCATTACAATGAATCACCCCTGTTCCTTATGTGCAGAAAAGAAACTTATCACAATACTTCTGGCATAATTTCTGTATTAAGCATATAAGAACAAGCACAGCACATACACCAGTGTCCTTGCCACTATGTCAAACAAGTCAAGAGACTGTGGAGCCAATTTATTCAATTATGGAAGACCATTCTCTAAGCTTTGGATGTACTTTTTTGCAGGGGAGAGAGGAAAATAATCACTTTAGGGATTTAGGAACAGATTTGCTGAAAACCAATCTCCTGGGAACCTCTTGACTGTTCAGTGTCTGAAGCTCTGGATAGGCAGTTGTACTGCTACATATCACATTATTCTGCAACAATGGCAACTGCTATCAGTAAAAAGCCTCATTTAGAGAAAGATGGGCATAGTAATAGGCCAACTCATTTAAAAATTCTATCTGTTTCAGTTGCAATTAAGAGTAGCAGAGGAAAACAACAATGAAGTTAAAATATACTAACTACTATAGCAGTAAACCTGGCCAGAGGCTGACATCTGAACTAGTGAAATAAATAAAAGCTATTATATTGCTTGAATGTGACTGATCAAGCTCTATAACTCTCCCTGACATTCAATTAACCAAGTGTTTTACAGAGCCATTGCCACTTTAAATAATCTGCACCACTTCAAGTAATACAACTATATTAATTATTTCTATGAAGTTCGCTGCACCAACAACTCTATGTTGAAACACAAACCTACTGCACCATCTGGCAGCAGTATCTCACAGCCAAAATAAGAACTAGTGTATAAGAGGAAGAAAACACAACCATTTCTATTTAACTATTAGTCCATAGCCCTGCATCCACTGTGTTCTGTGTGGAGAGCTTGGACCGGTGACCTAAGTAACCAGGACATGCGCTTGCTTACCCTGAGTAGTTTGGTCACTTGTTTATTCAGACTTCTTTTTTTCTTTAATGAAAGCTCAAAGCCAGGGCCACCTGCTGACTCTGGACATGAACCATGGTACAGCAGGTTCACCTGTACCTGTACCCTCTCTCAGCAGGCATGACGCAAAGTTAGACACCTCTACCTCACAAAAGATGAAAATGCTCTCAGGCTACCTCATTTTCCTTTGGAAACTGTAGAAATGGCATCAAAGAAAAGTACAGCAGCCAGCTAACCATTCTTTATTTACTTGCATAAATCCATGGAACATTAATTCAGAAATGATGCAACCATCCATTTTATTTGTTTCCAACACGGCATATTGGTGATGAGTAATTTTTTCCATTTGTCCATCCCTGGGTTTTGACAACTGTGCATTTGATATAGTCAGACAAATGGTGCCGTGATGACAGAGACTGGAAGGGCTGGAGAGTACTGGAGCCCAAACCAGTTCAGGTATCCACCTATGAAAGATCCAGCATTGTTGTCTTTGTCTAATTTCAACAAGCCTTCTAAGTTGAGACCTATCCCAGTCTGCATCCATGTCAGAATTGTTTAATATGTTTTTAACAATGTTTTTAACCCTTTTTAAGGTTGTTTTGTAATTGTTCTTAATGCTGTTTTGTATTAATGTATTTTAAGATATGTTTTTATGAAGTTTTAAAGTTTTTTGGCGCTTTGTTTGCCACCCTGGGCTCCTGCTGGGAGGAAGGGAGGGATACAAATTAAATAAATAAATACATAATTTGACATGGGGTCTGATTTGGTCAGAGACAGCTCTAACTTTGCCAGGCCAGTAGAAAGGAGTCTCATGTGTCATGCACCCTCTTTATTAAATACCCTTCCATGTTACTCATTCACCTGCCCATTACCATTACTTGGCAAGTGAGATAACCCCATTAGTATTGGAAATGGCAACCTAGATCTGAGTTCTTTCAAAAAAGTATACCATTTGGATAAGTTTCTCTCTTTCTTAAAAATGTAAACAAAATAACTAGGGCTGATGGATTCACTTTGTCTTGAATAAACAATGCATTAAACATTTAAAGCAAGAATTTTCAACAAGCAGTTTTCTCTTGTGGCCCAATTCTCATATTACTTTCATGTGTCTATCACATGAAAGCATACAGAACTAATAAAATGTCCAAGGTATGGAGTATGTGAATGCATAAATAAGCTCCTGTGGCCTTTTTGTGCACCACTGAATAACTACAGAAAACTGATTTCTGGGGCTGCCAGGCCTGGTTTCTTTCATTTATTTTCTGCTTTAAAAACACTGACATTTCCCCCCTTCAAGAGAGAGCACCAAATTAGAATCAGGGGTTGAGGACTTCCTAACAACAAGGAATATTTTAGTCAAGTGAAATCAGAATTCTATTGTGTTACGGGCTGTACAGGAATTAAATCCTGCTCCAAAGCACTGCAAATATATCTATACTGACAAAATTTTGCAAGATCTTCTACAGAAAGTCACATTATGAGTTAGTCACATTATGAGACCCGTACACTATGGTCAAGATCAAAGGCCCTCCTCTGGGTGCCTACTCCAAGGGAAGCTCGGAGGGTGGTAACAAGGGAGAGGGCCTTCTCAGTGGTGGCCCCCAAATTATGGAATGATCCCTGTGAAGAGGTGCGCCTGGCGCCAACACTGTTATCTTTTCGGCGCCAGGTCAAGACTTTCCTCTTCTCCCAGGCATTTTAGCATGTGTTTTAAATTGTTTTTATATTGTTTTAAATTTTAAAATTGTGTTTTAAATTGTTTTTAAAATATGTGTTTTAAAATGTATATTTGTTTTAATGTTTTTGATTGCTGTAAACCGCCCAGAGAGCTTCGGCTATGGGGCGGTATACAAGTGCAATAAATAAATAAATAAATAGTTGAGTCCTTGCCATGTCCTGTGATTGGTAACTATTTAGCAGACTACTTGTGTTTCCTCTCACAGGAAAACTTATAACTAAGAGAAATTTTGACATGGCTAGGTCCCCTTTATTGGTTGAACTGGCATCTCTGTCCCCTTGTGCCCATTTACCAGTGATGGCTTTTGGAGTGGGCAAACTGAGCAACTGCCTGGGACCCCATGCTTTAGGGGCCCCCAAAATCTTGTACAAAATCCTGCCTGCCTCTATTACAGTCAGTCAGTCTCAGTCTGCCTTGTCCAACTCAGCAGCACTTCAGGCAAGCAAGTCCCTCCCTACAAAAATTTCTCCCTTAATCCAGGCCCATCGAATCTGTAATAGAGATAACATTTCCAGAGTAGTGTATGTGAAAGAAACGGACTTTCCCTTGATGAAACACTAAATGACCCCATTCTTGATCCAAAAGATTTTTTCCACAGAATTCTTTAATTATATGGTGAATAACAGATTTAAGCAAACGGCACTGTTTAAGGACAAGTATGGGTTCTTGTTTATTTATAAATTATTTTATTTATATCCCGCCCTTCCTCCCAGCAGGAGCCCAGGTCGGCAATATTTGATGGGGTCATCTGAGATTAGATAGTCCCTAGAACTTACTTTATACATACCACTATACAATAAGTGTGGGTGGATGTGAAAAAACTGCCCCCCCTCAAAAAAAGCAAATGGGAAAACCGCAAAGAAGCTTACACGTTTCCTGCTGTACATGAGCAAAAGAACAGGACTCATGAAGAATTCACTGTATAGTTAACTTTCAGTACAATGGTATACATGTCTACTCAGAAGTAAGTCTGCTTGTTTTTAATGTGACTTACTCCCAGGTAAGTGGACACAGGATGGCAGCCTAGGCTTTGGTTTAGGGTTGGTATTGGGGAAAACAGGGTTCTTGTCCCTTTAGCAGCTGGCAAGCAGAAGTTCAACTAATTAAGACTTTTTTGGTATGGAAATACAATTATGGGAAAAGCATTACCATGACAGCATATCCTCTCTAATTTTGTGTTATGTGATGCCCCCACCACCACCACACAGGAAAGCTGCATCCTGGTGGTTAGGAAAAAAGGAAGGGAAAAGTATGGAGATTACAACTACTAGAAAATAAGATAGAAGCAGGAACAGTGCACTAGAGGGGAGGGGATTCCTACTGTCTGGTGTCCAAATAACTCACTTATTGATAACAGCTCGGACTTTACTCATTGACTAATAGCACTGACAGGTAGGAGCAGCAAGGCTGGCTCATTTCAAAGAAATTGCATAGAAGGGTACCTGCACATTTTGCTTCATAACTTACTTTCTAGGAGGGCTGGAGACTTTTTTTTTAATGAAAGCTTAGAGCCTGGGCCCCATGCCCAGGGGTACCAATGAAGGCCTTTTCCAGGTACCACAGTGCCTGCAGGTGCTGGGTTAGTGACCCCTGATTTACAGTGTAGTGTTGATATAATGCCTTAAGTAATTTTCTCTACACCAGTTGCACTTCCAGATAGCTTACTCGTATGCCACAGATGACAAGGCTAATAATGTCAAGGGTCCACTTTGCACTTCTTACCACTATTTTTACTGCAATTCTGTGAGAGAAACAAATGCCATTTTCACCTGCTTTTACCACCATATTTAGTAGTGCAGCAATACCACTTGTCTGAACTGGATGTGCTGCTTCTGCATTACAAACCCAGTTTCCTCAGGATATAAATTAGTAAAGTTAACACGACTCATCCAATTAATAGGTGGAATTAGTAGATAAAGAGCTTGATCAGAGATTACAGTTGGAACATTTATCACAGCCAGCCATCTGGGTGTTCCCACTGCCCAGAGTTAATGGCTACTCCACAGCCAACATCATTTTATGCCTCCTTCTAGTACCTCAATATATACTAAAAGGTGAGTTCAGCTAGAGTACAAATTAAGAGCTGGCAAAGTGGAAGAGGAAAAATATGACAGAGATGCTATTTTTCTAATATGTTTCTATTATAAAAATAAAACCTCAACAAGAGTTGTTATTCCAAGTTTAGAGTGTGAGAGTATGAGCACCCTTGCTTTTTTAGTATTTACATTTTTATTTAGAAACAAACAAAAAATGCAAAACAGTAAGTTGTCCTGTTTTGGAGCAGTGGCCTCATCACTACAGAAGTGGGGCTTCAATGGTATCTTGTAAGCTCAATGCAGAGCTCACATGCTGCTTCAGCAGCTGACATCCTCAGACTGAGCCTTAAATAGGAGATGCACCTCTCTTTCAGTTGCAAGCTCTGACTTCTATGAGAGCAACTTCTTCATACAACGGGGCCCCAGCCTATTTTAGCAGTCATGGAGCAGAGGAGGCTGTGGTCCCCTAGGGCTTCTGAACTGGAGTTTTTTTCTAATGGAGAGGTACTTGCAAAATGGGCTCCTAAGTGTTTTTGGTTGAGTATGTACATCTGGGGCTGGCAATGAGGACAGTTTCCTCTTTTACTTGGAATCCCCAGCCTCATCCCTTGAAGAAGGGGAATCTGACTCTAGGGTTATGGCATAGCCAATGCTGTCTTCAGCATTGTTTCAGCCAAGAGTTTATATGTTACTTCCCCATTACATTGCTTAAACAGCAGAGAAGGTGGAAGTTACATATCTTTAACAAAAGAGGTTTGGCACTTTACTTAGCCAGATTTCCAAATTTGAAGATAAGAAGACGAAAGGGTATAAGCAGTGTGAGGATGCAGAGAGGGAAAGGTTTCTCATAATGCAAAGGTATACAGAATCACCCATGGCAGAAGGGACTTTATTTTCTATATTTATTTAAACAGTAATAATTAAACCCAAAATTAAATAACTGCACAATTTGTGCTAGGGTGCCGTGTGTGTGTGTGTGTGTGTGTCTGTCTGTCTGTCTGTCTCTCTCTCTCTCTCTCTGTGTGTGTGTGTGTGTGAGAGAGAGAGAGAGAGAGAGAGTGTCTGGGTGAATGCATGTGGGGGGATGGAACATGAAGTGGGCAGGACCAAAGCCCCTAGTAATAATAAGCATTGTTTTAATAAGCATTGGTTTACACAAGCCATTATTTAGATTTTACCATTACAGCCAATTCCCATAATTTACATAGTGATTCAACAGAACTAGTCCATGACCATTTGATCTATTGAAGGGTGAGCGTAGTGCTTTAATAATAATAATAATAATAATAATAAGGCTGAACGCATGCATCTTGGCCAAGCTTATTTTTTCCAACAGCTAGATTCATTGCCTAAGTAATAACATATTGTAATCAATCTGATTTTACATCAAACTGCCATTTCAGATTCAACTGTTAATGCACCCAAAATAGAAATAGAACATAACCTCCAGTTTGAAATACGAAAGGCTGTCTTCACCATCATATGACATTGACCAATAAAAAGGCTTTGAAATTAATGAAAATAAATTTGACACAGATTTCTAGGATGAATAATGAGAGAAATATAATAAATAATAATAATAATAATAATAAATTTTATTTGTTAGTCGCCTATTTGTCCGAATTAACGGACACTCTAGGCGACTTACAACAACATAATAATAAAATACAATATACAATCTAAAAACACAATCATCAATTAATCTAACATCAAAAACATCAATTTATATATCAGAGAGCTAATCTACCCCAAAATTCTTGTAGGCCTGCCTGAATAGCCAGGTCTTTAGAGCTTGGCAGAAACCCATCAGGGAGGAGGCATGTTGAAGATCATAAGGAAGAGAGTTCCAGAGGGTGGGGGCCACAACCGAGAACGCCCTCTCCCTGGTCCGCACCAGCCTAGCTCTTTTGACTGGTGGGAGCGAGAGGAGGTCCTGTGTGGCTGATCTTGTGAGGCGGCCTAATTGGTGATACTGGAGGCGGTCCTTCAGATAAACTGGGCCGAAACCGTATAGGGTTTTAAAGGTCAGTACCAACACCTTGAATTGGGCTCGGTAAACCACTTGGTAAACCACCATAGAATTTTCTAGGTTAGATTCTCTGCAGAAACAGTAGTAACACAGGAAAGAAGAAAGTAAAAACATCAACAAACTTACAAAAAATGTAATTCTTCATTTTTGGAAATGTAGTCCTGATTGCAGGTGTTGCTGCCACTCACCATATGCTCAGAGGCACATGCTACCAAATTCTTCCAAGCTACACAGGAAGAGTGGATTGGACCGTGAAAGACTAACCCAAATTGTGTTTGCATTTTTACAAATTTGTAGGGCAGTCCAATATCTCAGGGAGGTCAGGTCTCATCCTACTCATCCTAGAAATCTGTGTCAAATTTATTTTTATTAATTTCAAAGTTTCCCTGGTGCATTCACTATAGCTGCCCAATTTCCCTGCTTTTTAAAATTTGATAGAAACATCTGTTGACTATAGGTACGTTCTTAAACCACAAGGTTTTTTCATCTATTAGTGAATAAATTTTAAACTGGCACCTGAATGAAACGAATGTGTGGGAAACAACCAGATCTCTACAAGGAGGGACTTCTATATCATGGGAACTGCCATCAGAAAGATTGTATTTTGCATGGTAGCCACACAAAGCACACTCATCACGGGCACTACCAGCAGATCCTCACCTGCTGATCTTAATAGTCAGGTCAGCTGCTATTGGGGAAAGCAATCCTTCAAGTACAGGGGTCCTAAGCCATTTAGGACTTTCTACCACTAGTATCAGCACCTTGCATTGGACCTAGTAGCTCACCGGTAGGCAATGCAGTGCTTTCAAGATCAGTGTGATGTGAACCCATCTCATTACCCCAAAACAATGTATGGACAGTAGCATTCTGCACCAGCTGGAGCTTCCAGATCATCTTCAAGGGAAAATGGAAATTGACTGCCTTCAAGTCGATCCCAATTTATGGCGACCCTATGAATAGGGTTTTCATGGTAAGCGGTAAAGCCTCACATAAAATGAACTGCAGTAATCCAATCAGGATGTTATCAGAGTAGTAGGAGTACTGAAAGGTGTATAGAATTTGAGAGAGTTTTTTGAAGGATTTTACATGATTAGTTTCATGAACAAACAAGGAACCCATTCTGAAACTGCATGACTCTGCATGAAGTTAATTGGAAAAGAGAACAAAGTAGACTGAGACTAGGCAAGGTTTCTGAGAGCCAACTCACCAAAAGACACTATCACTGAGCCTCTCCTCCAGTTTAGCTGTAGGAGGCTGAAGTCCAATTCAATTTATATCTAAACATGATAATTAATGTCAGTTCAGACAATCCTAAGCATAGATGATGGCTCCTCACTTGCTCCTGAACACAAGGACTCCTCCTCTCCATTAAACAGACAAACGGTGCTGTCAGCTCTGACGATGCTGACCATCAGTTCTATGGAAGAGGGAAAGGGCAGGTATGCCTTCCAATAAGTAATCAACATTGACATTATTCAACACTGTACATGCATTATACTAGCACCATGTAACTGCGAGCAGAAAATTCCATCCAGTGGCGTAGAGGAAGATCTGCCTGTGCAAGCCTATCTCTATAGACACCCTCTCACTCTCTCCCGCTCCAACTGAATCACACCTCTGAAATTTCATTTTTTTAAGACTTACAAAGAATTCCAGAATTGTATACATATACACACACAAGATATATAGAGATATATAGATATACACACACACAAGGTAAAATCATTACTTTCTGGCATAAGAATTGTAATTAAGCCACTATACAATGTATTTGTTGGTCCCATTAACATCATTTCCTATTCAAGACGCAAACAGTACTTCATTTTGTACATTCACCTAAAAGAAGATGCGATGATAGCAATAGAGATAGGCAGAAATGTCCTATTAATTGTCAAGTTAGTTGTCCAAATCAGTGGCTATAGTGCTATGGGGTAAAATCTTTGGGTGGTATCCAACTAAATCATACTCAGAGTACATTCACTGAACAGAATGTATTTAACTTAAGGATGTTTTTATAAAACCATATACATCGGGCAAAATAACGGGATATGAAATTAATAAAGTTGCCAAGGAATACACATTGACAATATTTCATTGGAAATCTGGCAAAAATAAGTGTGCTTAAATCCACACTTGTATCAGTGAAATGCTCCGGTGGTTAGATTCTTGTTTCTCAGCAAGTCTGATTTCAACATTTACAAATGATTTCTCATTTCCATGTAAAACAGTAGCAGGTAATCCAGCAATAAAACATAAGCTAGACAAATAAATATTGTGCCAATAGAAAGAAATAATGTATAGTTATACATCTGGCAGAACGGTTACTATCACCCAGCAGTTACACCACATTTCTCCTAATTTGTCAGGGCTCTAGATTAAAAATACATGCTTGGTTGTGTATTTTCACAGCTGTTTTCCAGTATGCCAACTTGTACCTGAGCAAATTGTCCCTATTCCCCTCCCTTGTTTTCTTGTATCAGACAGCAGAGGTTGACAAGCTGAGCATCCCCTCTCATATAGATAAGGCCTCTTTTTTATGTCAGTTAAGGTCACTTGCGTCTACTCAGCCTTGTATCTCAAGGGATTCAATTCATCACTGCCAGCATGGTCAGCATGGGACCATCCATTTGCAGCAGCTGGGAGCCTGGTTTAGAATCTCAATATACAAGAGCCACAGCCACCATTCCCTTGGCACTTGCAAACTCTCAAACATATGCAACAACGGTAATCCAGAACTGCATTCATTGCACATACACCACCAGAATTTTTCTGCTCTCATTCTCCACAGAAATCTTCCTTGCTCTACTTATTGTTGTAAAGTACAGAGAAGGGACATGGGATGCGGCTAATTACATGGATTACAACAAAGTGCCACAATATAAAAACACATATTCAGCATAATGTATTAGTGCTGTAATAAGAGGTCAAAACATATGTGTTCAACAAAACTGCAACCCTTACTTTATGTATTATGTTGCCAATAGATGAGCCAAAAATGTTCATATTTGTTTATATGTAGTCATGTTAATCTATATTTTGGATATAAATGCATTGCCAGCAGTGGCCATACCTGATGCTTCATATGAGAGATGGAAATTAACACATTTGATGTGGAAAATGGGCTGCTACCATTGTATCATTAGTTCCTGCAAGCTACGTTGGTGGTATTATCCCTATTTTCATGGAAAGGAAAAGCAATGGCATTTTCCAAAACTGGAAGATCTGGATCATAGTTTAAGGCTACAATGCTAAACACACTAGAGAGTAAGACTCGTTGAACATAGTAGGACTGACATCTGAATAAACATGCACAGGATTGTATTGTTAAGCCATATCTTGAAGTTAGACCTGACCTCCCAAAAACAAGCATTGCTTTATCATGTGCCAAACATTCAAGAAACTTTGATTTCGAATTTATTTTGGAATACAAAACAAAGGTGAAATTCACCACACTAACAATAGATAGTAATTACCCATTGTAATTATAATTCCAGACAAACTTAAAGATTTATACTCTTAAAATCCAAATAAAACAATTATATTTAATACTTTGCAGTTCTCAGGCCTTATTGTTCAATGTGTGGGGGGAAAGTTATCCCCTTCAAATATCCTTTCAATTTCACTTGTCTTGCAACTGACATTTCTGATCTGCCTTTTCAATACTGTTTATTATGCCCATAATTTGATCCAGTTTTCCATTCTTCTGTTACCAGATATTCTCTAGTGATCATTGAAAGCTTGACATAGAAGAAATCATTTTCACGTTGGCTTTCACAGCACATGAGGCTGCTTTATTACAAGTTCAAAATAGAACTTGCATGGATATATAACCAATAACAACTCTGGAAAATTTGAACAGGAATAATTATCACAGTTATCCAACCACAGCCTATTTAAACAGTTTCTGAGAAAATGTATGAGTTCGTCTGTTTTAATCCAACCCCCTTTTTGTGGAAGGTTGGTCCCTTGGGTATTTGTTCACATTCATAGTCCAAACAGGCAGGAAAATACATTTCCAGGAAGAAACCTGGGGAAGCATGAAATTTAGCTTTTCTACCAGATAAATGCTATCATCATTTTTCCTTTACTCAAAGGAGTGAGTCTGCCTCCAGCAGAAAGATTAACAAAACGCCACTCCAGTGTGTGTTCAGTTGTCATTGGCGACACTATGCAAAGACAAAAGTTGCACTGATAGCAGATGAGATAAGAACAAGAAAGGAAAACGACCCCAGCAGCAAATATATTACATGTGGAAAGTTCAGCTTCAGTTATAGTCGCATTGAACTTTGAAGTAATATCTGTCAAGAGGCAGAACGTAATAAACTTGAAGAAACTGTATGACTAACAAACCAAACCCTAAATGCATTACATGGAGGTGAGTTTTCAGTCCTGAACAAACTTATTTGGAAGTATGTTCTATACAATACATTGGGACCTGCTTCCCAGTAAATGTGCACAGCATGAAAGCGAAAGGAGAAATGAATCAATAGGACATCATGATGTCTTTAGAGTGAAAGTTGTAATGCCTTAATTCAGTTGTGGTTTTTCAGGCCAGTAGCCAGGGAGGGTCTGGGAGGGCGCCCCCTAAATTTTTCTGCCACCTAATTTGTTGTTTTTAATTACATTTATTACAGAAAAATACACACACACACTTCCCCCCCCTCCAATTTAGGTTGGCTATAGGCCCATACATATTCCAAAGATGTACATGAGTACCCTGAGGATATCATATTGTCTATACAGAGCTATTGCGTAACTACTGTGAAAACAAAACTATCACCAGGAGTCTGAAAACAATTAGGCAGATTTTGTAAAAGCAATACAACCAGAAAAATCAAACAGGTTTCTTCTATAATTCCACATCCAATTTGTGAACATGTTGAAAATGTACAACTTTTAAAGAATCTGAAGAAAAGATATATAAGAAGAATTGCTAGATGTCCATGCCTTTAATGGATTTTTACAATTTAAATGGACATTTAAAGCACTCTTATACCACTTTAATAGTCATAGCTTCCCCCCAGGAATCCTGGGAACTATAGTTTGTTAAGAGTGTTGGGAATTGTAGCTCTGTGAAAGGTTTCCTAACTATCAGCACCCTTAACAAACTACAGTTCCCAGGATTGGGGTGGGGAGAGCTATGCCTGTTAAAGTGATATAAGAGTGCTTTAAATGTATGGTGTGGGTGTGACCTTGTTATCATAAAGGCCCCCATCCCTGCCACCCTTCACTGTTATGTTTTTACTACATGCTGTGGATGGAAGCAGTTTCCTCTAAACCTAGATGTATGCGGTTGGTGTCTTTAATGGAGAATGTTTATATATCCACACATATAGACGTGGATATTATAAGGTATATGTTTTAGAATCACAAGGAGCTAAGCAGAAGCCCACAGGCCTTTTCAAGACCCCAACCCTAAAAATCCTAGCATTAAAATAAGACCTGTGAGTAGGTCTAGAAAAAGCAGGCAATGGTCAAGTTCACCTTACTGTGAACTCCTGTTTTCTTGCCAAAACTCGGCCAGTGTGTGACTGACAATTATTAATGAGTGTATTGTTTAAACCCAATGAGCATATAACCTGTGAAAGCTATGATTGATATATTATTAGGGTTGCCAGGCTCAGGGCTTGAGACTGATCCTGTATCTTTAGGAGAAAAGAAAGTCAGCCAAGTGCAGGTGTTCTTGCAACCCTGTAATGGGAAAAACCACAAGGTGGAATTGTCCCTTCCCCCTGCACAACTTTTAAAGATACAGAAGACCTCTTGGTTGCCAGGCCCGGCCTCCAAGAGGTCTTCTGTATCTTTAAAAGTTGTGCGGGGGGAGGGAGAATCCCACCTTGTGGTTTTTCCCATTATAGTGTTGCAAGAACACCTGCACTTGGCTGACTTTCTCTTCTCCTAAAGATACAGGATCAGTCTCAAGCCCTGAGCCTGGCAACCCTACTTATATTTGATTCTTTGATAGAGCAATAGCCATGACTACTGGACCTCCTGATAGGATGGTATCTGCAGAGATTGACTGAGTATATAAGAGGTAAAACGATTTTTCTGGTATCCTGGTCCCAAGCTGTAAAAGGTTTTGTACTCCAAAACCAGAACCTTGAACTTGGCCTAGTAGCTAATTGGCAGCCAGTGGAATTCTTTCAGTAGCAGAGTGACATGTTGGCAATATCCTGCCCCAGTGAGCAGTTGAGCTGCTGCATTTTGCACCACCTGCAGCTTCGAGACCAGCCTCAAGGTCAGTCCCATGTAGAGTGCATTACAGTAATCCAGTCTGGAGGTTACCAGTGCATGGACAATAGTGGTCAGGCTATCTTGGTCCAGAAACGGCTGCAGCTGTCTTAGCAGCTGAAGCTGGTAAAAGGCACACCTAGCCACTGAGGTCACCTGGGCCTCTATATTTGACAATACATTTTGATCAACTTACTTGGCAGTGATGGGAAAGTATTTTGTACATGCTCAAAGGCCCTTTTTTACATTTTTCACTTTCCAAAGCTAAGCCCAAGCTCAAAATTTAGGGTTTGCCCTTTGCTCAGTAAAATTACAGCCAGCGCTCCAGCATATCCTTTCCTGTGTAATCTGGATATTCCAGCTAATAAATTATTATTGTTGTTGTTGTTTATTTCTACCCCGCCTTCTGGCCAAAAGGCCCTCAAGACGGCTTACAGAAAAAATAAACACAAATATAAAAATACATCAATAAAAACAATACAATTTACTAAAAGCAGCAGTTACAAGTCTGCACATAGCAAGAACTGATGCACTCATCTGTATTTTTTAAAAATATCCATAGCTAAATATTTGCACAGCAGAAGTCCCCCAAACAGAATACTAGTCTGCCTTCATCCCAACAGTAACAAGTATGTGGGATGGGGGAAGTGCCTACTTTGTGGAACTGGCATATGATGCCTGCCACCCAGAACCTGGAAAACAACTTCTAGGTTACTGAAGTCAGGCCCTGTCCAAGGCATAAAATTGCTGTTTATTTATTTGACTTATTAGTCGCTTATCTGGCCACTCTAAGCAATGTACAAAGCAGAACATGTAAACATCAAAACATTAAGCGACTAACAATAAAAACTAACAATAACGTAAAAGCAAAATTGCTAGCTATAGTTCTCCCTGGAGTGCTCTGCAGGAGGCAGCATTCTCTCTGTGACTAGACCAAGGTGGGGACCCCTTGGCCTTTCAGATGTTGTTGGACTCCAACTTCCATCAGCCACAGCCAGCATGGCCAGTGATCAAGGATGATGGGAGCTGTACTCCAGCAACACCTGGAGGGTCAAAGGTTCTCCACCCCTGGTCTAGAGTCACTGGAATAAAATGAAGCATGGTAAGAGAAGAGCAGGGCGGCCAAGAGTTTATAGGAAAAGCAAAGACAACACATGTTTATTGTTTGACCTGTTTTATCGCATTATTTTAAATTTATTTTTATTCTGGTTGTAGACTGTCTGAGAAAGTGGGTTTAGTGCAGCATAGAAATGCCTACAGTTAAGAAAAAAGAAAAAAAATTAAGTAGATAAATGAACAAAGAAGCCCAAATCACAGGTGTTTGCCTTGAGTCACACTCAAATAAGCCCCTTTCAGAGCCTCATTTATTGTCCAAGTATCAATCCTCTTCTTCTGATTGCTAATTAATGGCTATCGTTTCCCCCCATTGCATTTTCAGAATGAAAGACAGACTTATATTAGCAGTGCTTACAATTGAAGCATGTCATTTGAGCTAGTATTAGCACTGGGAGGATTGCAAGGTCTCGACATATGTTACACGGTATAACCTCCTAGAAGAAATACCTGTAACAGGTTGTGGAGAAAAATACAGGAAAAGCTCAGGAGGAGATATTCTCTTTTCATTACATCTGAACACAAAGCAATCAAGGCAAAAAGAGAGGGAGACAGCTGTCTTTAGTTTAAATACTTGGCCAATTATTTTCAATATTAGCTAATTAATTTAATTACATTAGTGTCATCGATTATAGTGCCATCGATGCTTTACAAGAGTACAAGACAACAGATCCCTGTCCCCAAGGCCTTACAGTGTAAATTCAACAGAGGAAAAGGGGTAAAAAAGGGAAAGAATGTGCATTCATTTCAGTTACAAATACAAACTGCAGCAGCCTGTATACAGCTCCCATGTGGAAGTTCCAGTGTACATCAATAGTACCTCTATACGAGCACAGTTGTGGGAGCCATTAGCAAGTGCAAAGCAGTCCTTATCCAGGGTCAGGGCCAAACTTCATGGGGCCTTGAGAGAGTGCTGCTGATGGGACTCCCAACCAAGGCAGAGTCTATCTAGGTCCTACTGGGTCTGTAGATCTATTTTATAGATCTGTGGTCCTATTGGAACTGTATATATATGACTGGCGTATTGCATTCTGGGTAATTAAACATGGCTGGTGGCCACCACAGATGAGAACCAAGTTTGGCATCCATTCAAAAGTAGCAGCATCACCTACTCAGCACTGAAATGCCTCTGAAGGTCCAGCAAGGAGGGTGTTAAGTGGTGGTGCAGTAGAGCAGGGCCAGTGGGGGCCACTGTGAGCCCCTGAGGCCCTTGGTCAGTGCCCAACCTGGTTGACCTCTGGCACTGAGTCTGATTATTACCTCTATCTTTCATTAACTTAGCACTCTTACATTAGTTTTTGAAGGTGTTATTTGTTCTGCTGTTCGATAAATCTATAGACAGACTATTGAACTGAATATTACTGATCAAACTTATGAAAACCTTTCTTTACAGACCCCAGTCTCACTGAAATTCAAAAAGTGAAGGCCTCCTGCAGACACCATCTTATCAGGAGGTCCGTTTCACACAACATAGGAAGTGGACCTTTAGTGTTATGACACCTACCCTTTGGAATTCCCTCCCCTTAAATATTAGACAGGCACCATCTCTGTTATCTTTTCAGTGCCTACTGAAGACCTTACTCTTTCAACAAGTCTTTTAATTAGAGACCTCATTCCAGTCTGCATCTGTGCTAGAATTGCTTTTTAAGAAGTTTTTTAAGATGTTTTGTTTTAATATGTTTTAAAGTGCTTTTAGTGTTTTTGTTTGCTGCCCTGGGCTCCATCTGGGGGAAGGAGAGGGATATAAATTTGACACACACACACACACACACACAGAGAGAGAGAGAGAGAGAGAGAGAGAGAAGTTGGGACCACTTCACAGGATTAATTTAGGGGTTGATTACCCAATGACAAGACCCCCCAACTTGGCAAGCTTCCCTCTGCTGCTGGGTATTTCATTCAAAGGACAATTATAAAGCACTTTGTATACTGGATGTTGCTATACAAATGGAGGGTGAAAGCTCATAACCATGGAAGTTTAGGATTTTCTTAAAACTCAAGTTACCTCATGTTAGTTGTAATTATCATTTGATAACCAAAGTCAAAGTCACCCCTGAGAATGAAGAGCGGGATATCAGAAGCTCTTTAAGGTAAACTTGCGGTACCCTCCTTTGACACACACTTCTTTGTAGAAGGATATTTTAGGATGAATTCCTTAAACTTTTGACTTATTGTGTAACACATGTAAATGGCGTTTCTCTGTTATTTTCTAATGAGCTGAATCTCCTTTTATAGTTGAACTTTTTTATATGTATACTCTCCATACTTCCTTATTTTACTGGTATTTCTTTATTTTACTGCTGATTTTCTTCTTTTTGGAAATATCGTGCTGCGTACAGGTACTGTATGTTACTTCTCTTTTATTCTTTTGTATTATAAAACTTCAATAAATAAATATTTTTTTATTTTAAAACAGGATCTAACATATCTTCCCTTTGGTTTTGTCGTATTCACACTGGGAGAAATTGTGCAGACTGTAAGAATACAAAGACGGTTATCTGTCCCAAATGACTCAGTTTCAATGGATACAATCTGACCCTGCCTACCAACCTCACTGGATTTTCCTGCACCTGAACATGCAGTTGTAACAGATAGATAATTGAATAGACACTTTGTATTCATAAACCACTGTCCATTGCTCAGGACCTTTTTCTAGGGAAAGACTTGTCTGCTACATAGACAAAAACAAATTGAACTGTGATCGTTCACTGCCACAGTCCTCAATAAATAATGCTACACTTTATTTTTTTAAATTTATTAAAGCAAATAAATATATAAATCATGGTTCCCATTCTGTTTTCTGCGGTGGACCGTAAATTCCAGTGTCACTAGTTGATTTATTTGTCTTCAGCAACCTTGCTCTGACTTACGCTCTCTCAATGAGAATCCAGCAACAATAAATCTAACACTACTGTAGGGAATTCACATGAATTAAATGCAATGCAACCTTCCATGTCTTCTGAAATCCCCTCTCTGGTTCTTTTTCAAAATTCAGGAATCAAAACAGAAACTGGCAAATACAAAAGAAACTTTTTCTTGCAGTTCCGGTAAATGTGACACTTCCTAAAAGAAACCCTGCAACAAGGGCCTTTTCCACCAGAACATAATCCATATAGCGCTGCTCGCTATAGAAACTTCACTGAAACAAATGAGTTTTTTGCAGGATTGCGTCTTCAAGAAAGATTGGTACTTTGCCATAGAATGAGAATTAGAATTAAATAACAGGGTGCCTCTAAGCACATTCTGAACCATCCTTTCCCACAAAAGTCTACTCCTGGTTAACCTTCATCATATCAGCAGCATAATTTAGGTGGGAAAAGTTGTTTTGTTGTTGCTGCTTCTGTTAAACAACTGGAGTCTGAAACCCTTGCCAACCTATTGCAAATCACCCAGAGCTCTACCAGTAGAACCTGGCTCTCCTTCTGCCCACCCCTGGCTTACAACAACAAATCTGGAGTGTGATTCACTTCTCTGTGTTTTTAGTTTTTAGTAGGACTGTGCTCTCAAAGTAACATTTTAGGACAAAAGAAAAGCTTTGGATGAAACTAAAAAATGTTCCAGAAGGTCCCTAAAGACTTTGGGGGGGGGCATTAATTTGCTGCTGTATGTATTCCTGATTGGCTGGAGCATCAGCACTGTTTCTGCTGAGGAAATACCCTCCTTTCTTTTAAGAATAACTTCACACAGCCAATCAGATTTGGCTACATGCTTTGTCACTGAGTGCAAACAAAGTTAACTCAGAGTGAGTGCAGTACTTTTCCTAAATAGGCATTTCTTTTACAAGCTTCATTGTTCATTTGCCCTCAGTGATATTGTTACATAGCCAAATCTGATTGGCTGTATGGCTATGTTACTATTACTAAGAAAAAGGTATATTTTCAAACAAAAAAAATGGAAAAGAGTTTGCAGCACACACGTTTCAAAGACACTTACAATGGTGGTGGTGCCTGAATGCTGGGTATAGGCAGGGTGGGTGAGAATGAGTCACCTAACTGTGACTTGAGTGGCAGTGTACCATAATTCTGCATAATTACAGCGAGAAAGGAGGAATACTAAATAGTGGCTGTTTGAGTAAAGCAGCGATTGAGGGACACTGAGAGAAAACAATAACAGAGGTTTGAGTACAGTGAGAGGGAGTTGGGAAAGCTCTGTTGTTTTAGCTTCTGTGTTGTACCCATCCCTGCTATTTCTCCTTTAAAAAAAACAAAACCCTCCATGTTCCTCCCTTCCCAATCTATTCAGACTGCTCTCATGGTTTTAAACCACCATTCTTCTACTGCCAGTGTCCCTCCCTTCTCACTCCCATGCTACAGCCACTGCTGTTGTACAATCTGCCTTCTCTTTTATTTCCCTATCCCACACTGACTTATGCAAATCCCAGGATTGTGATAAGGCACTATACAGGGGAGGCTGGTCTCAAGGCGAAGTGGGGCATAGCCCTCCCAAGATTCTGTATCCCCAACTCCTCCCCCAAACCCTCCAAAACCATAGGCCAGTCTTTCACTGACACCCACAGTAATATTAATATATTACCACTGACTTATAGGCTTCTTAGTAGAAGAAGATGGTTCTACCCACTATCTCCTTGGAGGAAAATGTTGAAAACCAAGCATGATTAGAGACAGCTTTGTTAGGCAGGGCAAAGGATAAAATGTGCTGTCCATTTTTCCCTCCCCCATCTTTTCTCTAAGTAGCTAATGGGCTCACTTGCATATCAAAAGACCCATAAAATAAACAGAGGAGAGGAGGGCTTGTATCTGCCCTTCCACAACCAATAATTATTCCTGTTTCTGAGTCTGCACCTTGTTGGTCATTCCTTTCCCTCATTTTCAGAAAGCTTGCAGTCCAGTGAAAAAAGCCATTGATTTTACGTAATTTGTGTGTGTGACAACGGAGAGAACTGACTGAGACAAATCAGCTACAAGTTTCCCTGGATGAGGAGATAAGCCCTTTTTTCTTTATTGCTTGCTTGAGCGTTGGCTAGGGGATGTGCAAGAATTCTGCCCAATTCTGATTTGGCACTGAATTTTGCATTAATTCACTTATTAATTGTTGAGGATAATGTAGCAAATTTCCACGGCTATTTTTGAAAACAGATGATTTAAAAAAATCCACCTCTAAAACAATGATTTTAAGAATGATAAGTTATCAATATTTCCTTCAAAATATAGATATTTCCTTTAAAATTATTGCTATTAATATTGACACTTTTTCTGAGCGGAAAAACCCACAGATCGGTAAAAGCAGCAGCTAGAGGGTATAGAACGAACTTGTATTGATGCCAGCCTGTTAGGTCGATAGAATGCTTTTGAACTGACACCTCTTTCTTGAGGTGCGGGGGCTGTAAGGGAGGTGGGGGAAAGTAGGTGGGTGAGTGTGTGTTGCTTCATGTTGCCGGAGGGGAATAGTTTCCATTGTGGGAAGCAAGATGCTGGACTAGATTGAATTTTGGCTTGATCCAGCATTATATTCAAAGGGATTCCAACCCCTCTTTTAAATAAAAGACTGCTTCTTTCTGGTTTGTTGACTCCAGTTTATTTTTATTTTTGCTAACTCGTGAACACAACGCTTTGCTTCAAGAACCTAAGCAAACCCCACTATCCTGAAACATGAAGATTTTAATTTTGCATACTAAATATACAACTGACAGAAAAATAAAGCCTTTTATACCCCACATTTCATCCTAAAAAAGTTTCCAGAGTTGCTTACAAAGATCAGTTATATGACTAGATAGTTCTAATCAGTAATAAAAAGTAAGTTTTAAAATCAAGCACATATTTTCCACACACCTGTCACCATTGCATGTTAAGGTTTGACTTGAATGTAAAGGGACAAAGTCTAACCCTGGTTCAGACAGGTGCGGCCTATAAACCACTTCTACACCCAAACTTCCAAACCTCTGTGGTGGGTGTTACCCAAAATATTTAGGATAATAAAGGCTATACTATATTCATTATAAACATAAACAATTCTCTCCCTCAAACAAATGCCTTGACAGGACCAGAAACCTCTTGAGAGTGGGAATCCAAGATGAAACAAACACACAACTGATGCCTGACGAAAGCCTTCTCTTACTGAACAAAGAGGACCCACAAACATAAAAAGAAGAAAGCATATGGTTTAGGATTAGCCTTGGGAAAAACAGGGTTCTTGTACCTTTTAACAGCTGTATTTCCACAATCAGTGTCAGGGTTCTTGGTATATATACTGCACTGGAGAAATAACTGCTATGTTAACTGGTAGCTGAAAGAATAAAGAAACGTAAGGTTCATTACTACAAAGAAGTAAAGGCATGCATACCGAAGCAGCCATGCAGCCTGCACTCAGGGAGCCATTACTAACTAACTTAGAATAAAGACAGGAAGAGAAGGGAAGAAGGGGAGGAACAAATTCCTGCTTTAGAAGTGGAATCAGCAGAAGGAAGAACAGATAGCCTTTCTATCTATCACGACTCACTGGTTCAGGATGCTTGCAACATGAGTTGGTGCTTTACTCCGAACAAACAGGACCAGCAAGACATAGCTAACGTCCCATGGTAAACACGAGGTTGTCTAGGGGGTGGCAGTGGGGGTGGAGAAGCAGCAATGACTGCCACTGTGACTGCAGGGGCCCCTTCTGAACCAAGGTAAGACACTTTTTGGTGCTAAGCATTTGTAGAACTCTACTGCCCACTGTTTCTTTGCAAGGAAGGAGGATGGGAACCTCATAGGCTCTGCCATCATGACCTCATAGGCACCCCATCAGGGTTAGGTTCCACCAGTCGCCACTGGCACTACAAATCCTCCAATGAGGGCTGTGTTCTGGCTTCATGCAAATCCAGGATTGAGATGCAGCACTACAAATTGCAGCACTAAACATGTAACAAGTTTTGTTGTTGTTATGTGCCTTCAAGTCAATTATGACTTATGGCGACCCTATGAATCGGTGACCTCTAATAGCATCTGTCATGAATCACATAAATTAGCCACATTATGAAGGCAATTATCCCATTGCAACCAAACCTCTACCTGGTGTGTTAAAATCCAGAAGTCATCAACATGATAAAAGCAATCACAATGCTGAGGGATCAGATGTTGGTCTTCCAACCAATGTCTCAGTATTTCTCATCCCTACCTTAATCCATATTATTTAAAAGCTCTTCTGGCCGTCCACCAGCCATCAAACTAGACTCTTTAATTAACAGGAATGCATATTACATGGTGGTAAATCTGGGTTTGCTACTGTGTGTACACTCAACAGGAAGATGCAGCAAAACTTGGCTCTTTTGAAGTATTAAAAAACCTAGTATTTTTAATATATAATATCTTTAGGTATATGTGTGAAGCATCTCAGATATAGACTTAGGAGTTAACCACACTATGCATTTAAAGCACTTTATTTCAACCAAAAAATCCTGGGAAATTGTCACAGGTGCTCTTTGTTAAGGAGACCCCTTAACAAACTACACTTCCCAGGATTCTTTGGCAAAAAGCCTTAGAAACATAATGAGTGAAACAGACCCCCCAGGGGCTCCTAGAGCTGTGGAGCCCTCGGGCCAGTGCCCAACCTGGCCGCCCTTTGGAACCGGCCCTGTACATCAGGGAACTCAGACCTAATTTTCATTTTTTTTAAACACTCTAGCCCTTGTAGAACAAATTTTATGAAGCAAAATGGGCAGGCGTCATATGAAGCAATTGCCTTGTGTGATACAGTCCTACTTTTCTGTATTTTTAGGGTAGTCTCAGCTAGAGATGTGAAGGCCCACGGGGAAAAAACCTAGAAAAACTGGAGAAAAACTTTTTTGTTCTGTCTTTCCCTGTGCCTTCACATCTCTAGTCCATACCATAATTGTTTTATTTGTTTAGCAATATGCCATTACATACATAGATCATAGAATTTAGCTCTTAAACTCCTAGCTGCCGGGGCAAATAAGAAAACATGCAATGAGATATATATTTCTTTGTCCAATAACAAAAAACACACAAACTCACTTGGTGAAACAAAAATTTTCCTATGACTAAATTCAGACAGATATTTCTCACAAGGATCTTTATATAAAGAACACTAGGTAACATAATGAACAGCAACCTCTATAGCCGTTTTACAAAACACACAAAACCGGTGTTCTAAGGGAAGTTTTTTATGACGGCCATTGAGAAAGGCAGAAGGCATGACATTAAATCTTAACTCAGTAAAAGGGATTCTGTGTGGAGCTAAAGTAATTACCTCTAAGTAATTAGCTTTCTGATTCTCTGTTTAAAAGCATAGATACAGGCTGGAGAATCAATAGTTAGCATATCAGCTAAAGAAGCTCCCCTGTACACAAACAGCTTTAACTGTACTTTAGCACATCTCTAGTCACAGCTATGATTGACAAGTGCTATGGAGAAATGTAGAGATACAAACATTTCAGAGAAGGTTCAGAATGGCTTCAGGACTTTCTTGGTTCACTTTGAAACTGTGCTCCTCTTTTGCATGTGTGACTCTATGGTTTCTTTGGACTTAGACAATGGAGAAAAGACTGCCTTGTTCATTTTGAAGCAACTTCCTAGCTCAGGGGTCACCAACCTTTTTACCTTTTTGGACTTGAGGACACATTTCAAGTTTTGAGAGAGTGCTGGGACCACCAGGAACTAAATGGTTGCCGTGAGTGAGTGTCACAATACAAAATGGCTGCCATGAGGGCATGGCATAACCAAAATTAGAGAGTAGTCATGATGAAGCTTTCCCAATAATTATATTTCCACACTAGAAAAGGTTTTACCTGTTGAATTTCTGCCTGCCATATAGCTGTTAAATGTAAAAGAACCCTGTACACTGAGATTTCAGCGGTGGGCCCTACTGATGTCACAGGTGGTGGGCCCTAGTGATGTCATTAAGCATGATGCATTAAGCATCAACCACAGTTGCTTGGAGCATGCTACTCAAAAAAAAATTTCTCTGATTGGAAATTAAGATACAAATCTTAGCTAAATGAGGGTATTTCCAGGTCCAGCTGAAGTGACGGATCATTCCTTCTCACTTGCTTAGAGAACCTGGTTAAGGAACATTTAATCTAGCCTACTTGCTTCTGGTAAAAAGGGTTTAAGTACCCTCATGCCAGGTCAGTCACCAGAAGGCCGTGGTAGGAAAAAAGGAGCCTAGTGTTGTGGAGATGTTAGACGGCAGCACTCAGGAGTAAAGATGGATGCCCCTGAAGGCTGCAATTCTAAACACACTTACTAAGGGACTAAGCACCATAGAACTCAACAGGACTCACTTCTGAGTAGATATGGTTAGGATTGTGCCGTTTTTGGTAAGGCTTGACTAGGGATCCTCTGCAACAATATCCATATCAGTACAGGGTTGGCAACCCCCGGCCTGGAATGCCATACCTGCCTTTTAACGTGGCTGCTCCAAACTTCTTTACAGACTTGACCCTTGACTGCAGAGAGAGGTTTGAGAAATGATTAAGAGTTAAGAAGATTCTCTACTCTTTCCTCTACTCTGTGGCCTGCTATTCTGTGGGCTGCTATAAACTCACTTTGACAGTCAACCCAATTCCAGTGAGTAATAATTGACAGAGAGAAAACACACATGGTTTGGTCTACCTTCACAGGTAGTAGCTTGGGAACAAGAGCAATTGAAGCCACACTTCCCAGTATGTGAATTCTCTTTTACCACTATTAGGCAAAAAACAAACCATCATGCAAATAACAAGGTGCCTCATCAGTGGGTTTAAGAGGTTGGGCTGAGCACATGGAACCACTGTTGTTGCTTCCATGGATGCAAGGGAGTGAACTCAGAGGTATATGAAATGCACATAGAAAAAGACAGTGATGATTTGCTAAAAACCGTGCATGTACATTTTTATGCCTACGGAGATCTTGCTGTGGTCTTTTGTTGTAGTGCAATCCTATACATGTTTACTCAGAAGCAAGACCCAATCCTGTACAGAGAAAGTACTCTTTATGCTGTTGAAAGCTATATATTTACTGAATTCCTGATGTGAGACCAGCAGGAAAAGGAAACTATGAGTTTAACTATGCCTGGAGTTAACAAATCTTGTCAATCACAACCCTGACTTCACCTTTTGGCTATAAACCTGAAAGGGCAGGCATTAGAGCAGCCAGTACTAAGAAGTTGGGGGGGGCTGACATTTTGGTTTATATCTTTTGAACCAGATGACCTAGAAACTTTTTTTTTTAAATGAAAGGTAAGAGTCCGGAGAGTAAGGTGACTCACCCAGAGACCCTGAGAGTACCCCCAAAAACCAGAGGGTCCAGCCAAAAACCAGAGACCTGGCAACCCTATGCCCACCAACTTCTTCCCATAATTTCTCATTAACTTTTTATAGGGTCATGTATTTGTAATTTCTTGAGTTCTATTAGACCATGCTCTTCCTAATTCTTCATATTGCCCAAAATGCATTTTTCTTCGATCCCCTCATTATAATAAATAGCTGTACGAAATGAACGGCCGGACCTTAATTTCTCTTTGTATATCCACCAGGTTTTAAATAATAAATTGCTTAAGCAAGGATTTAAGCAAATAACATCCAGTTCCTTTTCTGCTCCAGTACTGAAACATACTCATTATACTTTTTATATCCTGCCCTTCCTCCCATAAGGAGCCCAGGACTGCTTGTACGTAATAGCAAAAAGTGGAGGATTGAAGTTCTGTAGGAATGAAAGGCAGAAGAGACTGCGCAAGCTCTTTCATGTAGTTAGCCTTCATGAAACCTGGGAACATCAGGACAGGAAACAGTACAGTAGGGCCCCGCCCATACGGTGGGTTACGTTCCAGACCCCTGCTGAAAAGCAGAACTCCGTCAATAAAATGGCACCCGATGCCCAAAAAACGCCGTAAAAGCAGAACAAGCGCCATATGAGTGGGGCCTTACTCTAATTGAAAGCTGCCGTATTAGCAGAACGCCGAAAAGCGGGGCCCTACTGTACACAAAAACAGATGTCTCATAAGTATGTTATGACTATGAAGATGAGATCATGAGAACTGTGGAAACAATAGTAAATAATGTTTCCTCCTGTGATGTGGCAGTGCCACCTATTTGCCACTTATAAGTCTAGAAATGACTTCTTAAACCTCAGTATTTCTGGTCTATAAAGAGCATCTCAGAGCACAGCACATTGGCACATCGGCAGCAGACCTCAACCACTGAACATCAATAGCACAGAACAGAAGAGGCTTAGGGAAGGCTGGTGAACCATTCCAGAGGAGGTCCCCTTTCCTGAATACTAGGGAAGGGGGGCCTGACCCAATAGCTGCATGGCAACATATTATCTGCTCTACAGAATCATAATCTGTTAGCAGAATAAAGCCATGTTAATTAACACAGCTGACGTCAATCTTTATTGCTTGTCTGAACCCATATATAAAAAAACATCTGTCCCTCCTCAAGCGGTTAATGGAACACTCATGTTTTACTATATTCAAATCCTACAGCTCTAAGCCCATGTGTTCCCCACATGATGGGATGGGATAGGAGGATGAGGCACAAAAGGACAGGAGGTATATAGGAACTATGGGAAGAAAAAGATGCAAATCCCATATTTTAACAGATTCATGAGCTAACTGACAACCAAATAACAGTAATGTTAGCAGGCCAGCCAACATATAGAAAGTGCTTTAAGAAAATGAGTTTCTGGTGTTGGTGTGCTAAATCCCATGTGGTGTATATAGAGCCAGGGAGACCCAGGTTCAAGTCCCCACTCAGCCATGCAGCTTACTGGGTGACCTTCGGCCAATCACCTTCTCTCAGCCAAACCTACCTCACAGGATTGTTGTGAGGATGAAATGAGATGGCAGAGAATCATGTACACCACCGTGAGCTCCTTAGAGCTCAGGTGGGATGAAAATGTAAAAACAAAGAAATGTTGTTTATTTATAAATAAAATACTCAGATATCACAATTTCATAAAATATCAGAGAAGAGTTCAACAAATATATGGTGCAGATTTATTGCTTTTTATGAAATGAGGCGAACCATGTATGCACTTTGAATTCCTTGAAAAAAATGGATATAAATGAACAACAGAAAATCCAGATAGCCATGCCAAATCAATTGTACATACAATAACAAAAAAGATTCGGTTGGCTGCCAGCCTCAAAAAATTACCTTGGCAATGACTTAACTCCACACCTGCAATAGCTACACATTAAGCCCATCAGTGAGCTCTTGTAATGGCCTCCTCAGACCCATTAGCTTGCATCCTGTGACAGCCTTTGTAGAACAGACTCCAGCGTGATGATAAAAACAGAAGTCCACTGTGGTTGCATTGCCACCAGAGGTGGTGGAGAGGGAGGCACAGAAAGCAAACAACATTGAATTGTATTTGATTGAAAATGAATTATTCATGCTTCATTGACAAAATAGATCCACAAGCACCCATGTAGAACCTGAATATTTCTACATTTCAGTTTCATCTATACTGCTTTGTGCAATTTTCTGTCAAGCAGTTATGAGGAACAGCTAGCCAACAAAACATTGAAGGACATAAAAAATATACTAGTTTGTTAGAAAGCAAGTCAGAAATCAGATGCCAGAAAAACAAAATTGATTTCTAACAGATACAATAATGCTAATGCCACACTTAGTTTTCAGCATTTTCTAAGCAAAAGTGAGGCCTGAGTGCAGTAAGATGTAATTTTTCTGTCTGAGACTCATCTCTTGTATGTAGGAGTGGACAATTTTAAGCCGAACAAATCCTGCTATTAATACAAAATTATTACAGCTATGCTAAATTTTCCATCAGGGCTATTTAAATTAACATCCATGCATGTATAATTCAAATATCAGTTTAATATCAGCTTTTTCCATGTGGTGAGAAAATGGTTTAGCTTTAAAACTCAAAAATAAAACATCCACTGCTTCAGACAGCCAAATATAGCAGAGGTATTTGCATATAGCATGAAAGTAGTCAGGGGGTGGAAGAAAGCAAGTCTGTGCCATCAAACTTCAGCACTAAACACATTTAGCCACCAAGGGTCACTGTTGATTCACTCACCAGCATAGACCAGGAGTCTTTTATTTAGAAGACTGCTGATAAATATACAGAGGTCTGTTAGCATGGTTGCTACTCTCTAAAGTATTCATGCCGGTGCAATTGAGGGAGAGGAAAAAATAAGCCTCAAAAAGAAATGGAAATATACCTCACACAGCAGGCAGCCACTAAGAAAGCCATGTGTAACTGCTTCGTGGCTCAAAGCAGACAAATGGGTGCTCATCCAGATTTGAGAGAAAAGTCAGTCTGGACATGTTTTACAAAAATGACCATAACTGCAGAATCAATCATCATAAACAGAACTGTATCTGAAGAGGAACAGAGCATTTCTTCTCATCATTGAGCCTCCACCAAGTCCTGCTAACACACTGGTATGAGGGGCAGAGCTTTTAGGTCAGTGCATGTGGCTTTGACTCCTAAAAAGTTGAACCACCCAGGCTCCATGTTCCTCCAGATGGTCTGTTTCTTCAGCATTCATCCTGATTTGCTTGTACAAAGCTTACACTGTGGTTAGACTATGTCCAGTTTTTGAGCATTTTCTTATTTGTTTACAAAGCAGTTAGATGACAATGAGCATTCATCCTGATTTGCTTGTGGGGTGTTTACATGACTTCCCGTTAATCATTTGTTCTCCCACATTTTTCAATACACTTCCACATCATTTTCCAAACTGCAAAAAGTCTCTATATTTTTAAAAAAGTGAATTAGTTGTTGCAGAGTGCTTTAATCCA
Organism: Rhineura floridana; assembly: GCF_030035675.1. NCBI lineage: Eukaryota > Metazoa > Chordata > Lepidosauria > Squamata > Rhineuridae > Rhineura > Rhineura floridana. The sequence continues at coordinate 107,574,121 of NC_084481.1, read as the reverse complement.
CCTTACTTTAACAAACCAAAAGTTCTGGCACACACTTTAATTCCTCTTGCAAAATACTGACAGTCTGGAGACACCCTAAATCTCCAACTCATTGTCTGGTTACCTCCTGCCTTGATTACTGTAAACTTTGTCTTTCTGGCATCCCTTTTTCAAAGTTTAATCTTCTCACTGCTACGCAGAACTATCTCTAGAATTGTTTACATTGCTCACCCCTCCTCATACTTTATTTTATACAGTGTAACAAAATGTACGGACCACTTAATTTAAAAAAAACAACACTTAAGATGTTTACATATCCCTTTGCTTTTCCAACCCAAGCAGCCCAAGTCAAAAGAGGGTTAAAGATGTTCTTAAAGCGAATCTAAAAAAATGTAACGTGAACATCAAGAACTGGGAAGTCTTGGCCCATGAACGTCCCAAATGGAGATCGGCTATTATCAAAGGTACTGTGGACTTCGAAGAAGCATGAATACAGGGCGAACGGGACAAACGAGCCAAGCGGAAGGCATGTCAAACAAATCCTCATTGCGGCCATCTTCCGTCTGGAAACCTATGTCCTCACTGTGGGAGGCTGTGTGGATCCAGATTTGGCTTCCACAGTCATTTACGGACCCACTGTTAAAGACCTTATCTTGGAAGACAATCTTACTTGGCCACGAGTGATCACCAGGGATGAATGATGAAAATGATTCTCTTACAGAACCCTATCCATTCTCACTTACTGCACTTTCTGCCTGGCTCGCTGCTTCTAGAATATCTGTTCTCTTCATTCAAATCCCAGCTCATACTCAAGTTTTTCTGCAACATTTTGGCTTAACCTGAAGAGCCACAGCTAGGCATAGTGGATAATATGGGATTGGATGGACAAATACTTTCATCTGATATAATGATGTACACTGAATGCCTCTCAGTTTCTTCCTTTTTCTTTGTTGTCTCCCAATATAGTCAAAATTTGGACCGTAAGCTTCTCAGAACAGCGATGTTGCCTGTTTCTTTTTGTTATGTTAAAGCACCATGTACTCTGATGTTGCTATATGCACAAAAGCCCTTCTCCCTTTCTGGAAATTAAGTATAGAATTATAGAATAGTAGAGTTGGAAGGGGCCTAATAAGGCCATCAAGTCCAACCCCCTGCTCTATGCAGGACTCCAGATCAAAGTGTTCCCAACAGATGGCTGTCCAGCTGCCTCATGAATGCCTCCAGTGTCGGAGAGCCCACCACCTCTCTAGGTAATTGGTTCCATTGTTGTATGGCTCTAACAGTTAGGAAGTTTTTTCTGATGTCCAGTCAAAATCTGGCTTCCTGCAACTTGAGCCCATTATTCCGTGTCCTGCACTCTGGGATGATTGAGAAGAGGTCCCGACCCTCCTCTGTGCAACAACCTTTCATGTATTTGAAGAGTGCTATCATATCTCCCCTCAGTCTTCTCTTCTCCAGGCTAAACGTGCCCAGTTCTTTCAGTCTCTCCTCATAGGGCTTGGTTTCTAGTCCCCTAATCATCCTTGCTGCCCTCCTCCAAACCTGTTCCAGTTTGTCTGCATCTTTCGTGAAGTGCGGAGACCAGAACTGGATGCAGTATTCAAGATGAGGCCTAACCAGTGCTGAATAGAGGGGAACTAATGCTTCATGCGATTTGGAAACTATACGTCTGTTAATGCAGCCTAATATAGCGTTTGCCTTTTTTGCAGCCACATCACACCGTTGACTCATATTCAGCTTGTGATCAAACACAATTCCAAGATCCTTCTCACATGTCGTATTGCTGAGCCAGGTATCCCCCATCTTATAACTGCATTTGGTTTCTTTTTCCTAAGTGTAGAACTTTGCATTTATCTCTGTTGAATTTCATTCTGTTGTTTTCAGCCCAATGCTCCAGCCTATCAAGGTTCCTTTGAATTTTCTTTCTGTCTTCCACGGTATTAGCTATGCCACCCAATTTTGTATCATCTGTAAATTTGATAAGCATGCTCTGTACCTCCTCATCCAAGTCGTTAATAAAAATGTTGAAAAGCACTGGGCCCAGGACCAAGCCCTGTGGTACCCCACTCGTTACTTCAGCCAATTTGAGAAGGAACCATTGATAAGCACTCTTTGAGTACGATTCTGGAGCCAACTGTGGATCCACCTGATAGTTGTTCCATCCAGCCCACATTTAGCTAGCTTGCTAATCAAAATATCATGGGGCAGTTTGTCAAAAGCTTTGCTGAAGTTGAGATATAGTATGTCCACAGCATTCCCACAGTCTACAAGGGAGGTTACCCGATCAAAAAATGAGATAAGATTAGTTTGGTAGGATTTGTTCTTCATAAATCCGTGTTGGCTCCTAGTAATCACTGCATTGTTTTGAAGGTGCTTACAGATTGACTGCTTTATCATCTGCTCCAGAGTTTTCCAGGGATTGATGTTAGGCTGACTGGTCTGTAATTCCCTGGTTCCTCCTTTTTGCCATTTTTGAAGATAGGGACAACATTAGCTCTCCTCCAGTCATCACCAGTCCTCCACAATTGCACAAAGATAATAGAGAGTGGTTCTTTTTTTTTTTTTACAATAATTTTTATTCAAATTTTCATAAAACAAACAAAACAAAATCATAAAACATTCAAAGACAAAAAACAAAACAAAGCAAAAATGATTAAACAAAAAAATAAAATGTTGACTTCCCATTTGTCGCAGATCAGTTATAGGTCTACAATATATAACAATCCTGTCTCTTAAATTATATTATAAAATCACTTTCCTCCAGTAGTTATCTTAATTAATCATCAAATCTCATAGATATTACTTTATTCTTTCCACAAAAAGTCAAAGAGAGGTTTCAATTCTTTAAGAAATATATCTATCAATTTTTCTCCAAATAAACATGTCGATTAATCCATCTCGTTAATAATAATAATAATCTTATTGTCATAACCATAGTCCAAATAAACATATCAATCAATCCATCTCATCAAATCTGTTGTCCAATAATTTCAATAGCCATTATTCCATTATCCATATTAATTCCATCTTCCATCTTCAATAGTCCTGTTAAGTCCAGTAATTTCAGTGTCCAATCTTCCATTATCAGTATTCCATAATAATCTTGCTGTCATAGCCATAGTCATATAATAAGAGTCTGATGGGAATTTCCTCTATCCCAAATATTTTCTTGCCATCCATTCTGAATAAGTTGCTGAAATATTGTTGTAAAGTCATATCTCTGTTCTTCTTTTTTACAAAATGCACTGGCTCATCTCTTGAGAATTTTTCCATTGTCACATGGCTGCAGTTAATTCCATAGATTTTCTCTATATCAAGCTCCATCACGTCATTCCAGTCCAGAAAATTATCCAAGCCATTGATAACTTTATCTCTAATATCTTCATTAATTTCTTCAGAGATAACGTTAAATTCCAAACAGTAGATTTTATTTCTAATATCCATAAACTCCAGATCTTTTTCCAATTCCACATTTGTTCCAATCTCCAGGGCTTGTATCTTCCCTTTATTTTTTCTTTTCTCATCTCTGATCTCATTCTCCTCTCTCACAGGATCCCCTATTTCTTTAAGCTCCTGCGTCATTTTACTCAGTTCCATTTTCAGCTCCTTACTGCCCTGTCGCAGGGTTTGTTTCGTTATCTCAATCTCATCCATTATTTTCTGAAACATAATTACTTCCAGATTCTCAGCCACTTTCTTGATTGCCATTTTTAAAACCACGAAAACAAAACAAAACAAAAATAAAGAAGAACCACTTCTTATTTCAGCAACAATTGGGTTAATATTCCAGGCTTGATGACATCACAGTATAAACAGAGCAGCCTGCCTTATCTCTCTATGTTCAAGAATACAAAACAAATTTAGTTCCCAGCATCAAAACAGTTAGTGGCGTCGTGAAGAAGCAGATTCGTCAAAATAAAATAGACCAAAAAGAGAATAGTCCCAGACAATATAATGTTCCAAAGTTCATATTTTTTATTTTTTTCTCCTCAGAATAGAAATCCCTCTTCTGTTTATATCTTTAGAATGCACTTCTAGGACAGCTTTTTGCAATAGAAACAGAGATAAGCTGTTAATTTCGTGAATAACAGAGAAGAGTTATAGCTCACCCAGAAGTTCTTTAAAGCTGATTCATTTGACAAATCTCTTTTTGCTGCAACAATTTAAACCAAGTAGAAAAAAAAAATAGAAAGAAGGGTGCTTGCCTGTTAGTCCGTTTTCTCTTTGAAGAAAAGATAAACGTATCGCATTAATCAGATAGAGCTTGTTCGGAAGTCCGTCTGGCATTGCTGGCTGGACCTTTTCTCATAAATTAATGAAATCCAGTCCTCCCAACAAAAACAGGCTTTTGAGGTTGATCTCTACGTTTCTCCCTGCCCGGGAGAAATTTCATCAGTCAAAAAAAAAAATGTTCTGACTGATTTATATCTGAATAAGCTTCTTCTGAGGCGGAAGCCCGTCTCAAAAGCAGGCACAAGCGAAGTCACCCTTCCCGGAAGTCAATAGAGAGCGGTTCTGAGAGTTCTTCAGCCAGTTCCTTCAATACTCTAGGATGCAGTTTATCGGGCCCTGCCGATTTGAACTCATTCAAAGTGATTAGGTATTCCTTGACCGTTTGTCTGTCAAGCTCAAGTTCCAATCCTTCCCCTTCTACTTCATGTTTCCTGGGAGGGCCATAGATCCTTTTTTGGGAGAAGACTGAGCCAAAGTAGGAACTGAGCACTTCTGCCTTCTCTTTGTAATCTGTTATCATTTTGCCCTCCTCATTGAGTAGCTGTGCCACCATTTCTTTTCTCTGTCTTTTACTATGGATGTACCTGAAGAAAGCTTTTTCGTTGCTTTCAGCATCCCTCACTAACCTCAGCTCATTCTCAGCTTTAGCCTTCCTGACATCAATCCGGAAATTCCGTGATACCTGCCTGTACTCTTCCTTTGTGGCCTGGCCTTCTTTCCACTTCCTGTATGTGTCTTTTTTTGTTTTCAGGTCATCTCTAAGCTTTTTGTGAAACCACATTGGCTTCTTCTGCTGTTTCCCCCCTTTTTTTCTTGTTGGAATTGCTTGCCATTGCGCTTTTAGAATTTCCTTTTTTAGAAACTTCCACCCATCTTGGACTCCTTTTCTCATTAGGGTTGCTTGCCATGGAACCATATTGTTCTGAGTTTATTGAAATAAACTTTCCTGAAGTTCAGGGTGCACGTACTCTCAGCTTTTGCTTCTGTTAAAATCAAGAATTCTTGATTTTGAAAAGTATTGGGTGCTTTCTATTGAGCTGATCAGGATACACCTGGTAAAGGATGTTTGCCCAGCCTGAATATCCCAAGGCTGCACTGCCTATCATTAGTGTGGCTGTTATGGTCTCATTACACCAACATCCCCTTGTAAGGCCAGGTTCAGATAATTTCACAGGCTACTCTCAGCCGAAACATCCACCCCTCTCAGCCATTACTATTTCAGGGTTCTGAACAATTCCAGAGAGCATCTGCCATGTTAAGAGTGATGTCAGAAGTTGCCCCTGGTTTGAATATCAAACTTTACATATTTTCAGACTTAATTTTTAAAAATGAAACATATGAAGCTAGTAGCTACTGAAAAAGCTAAGCCTCAGAAAGAGAGGGGGGAAATATACAGGTGAACATAGTGAGGTAACGGCACTCTAAATTAAGGGATGGAGAAGTACAGATCATAGCTAGGAGGATTTTCACTCAGTGGCCGTCACCAGTGACAAATTGATATAAGAGTTAACAACTGTAAATAGTTTTTGACTGTCATCAGCTGTGTCTGAGATCAGGAGACTTCTTTCTCTGTATCTGAGTCTATTTCTCTTACTCTTTGGCAACACAAATGTAGTTTTTTCCCTGCCAGCTCTGGATTATTGATCTGAAAACACTATTTCATCCATCTACATGCACAGATGGCCACCATGCTACATCATCCAAGGGCTTCACTTACATTCATTAATCCTTGCAATACATCTGTTAAAAAAATACACTACCATCACTTGATGGATGGAAAATCAAGGCACAGAGCAATACTTGGCCTGATTCACAAACCAATGAAGCAAAAGAAAGCTAAAAAAAAGAACTAAAACCAGTCTAAATACAAGTATATACATTAATTGGTTCATGGAAAGTTGTCTCAAGGATTTTATTCAAGGAAATGTGTGTGTTTCTGTGCAAGAGAGAGAACAGTACCCATGCTATATCTTAGCTACAAAAGTATTTCACTATTTTATATAAAATTACCTATAAAGTACACATCTAAAGCCTGCACTGCCTAAATACCTCATCACCAGTTGTTCCAAGCATCACAGCAAAACAAACAAACTAACCCAATACCCCATACTTCATGGTGGTTCATGTAATAAGATCATGTTGAATCGGCAATCATAAATGGACTTTTCTAGTTAGAGATTGCTAGGAATTTCTGGGTGAACAGTAGTCTCCTGGTAGCCCATTACGAGCTTTACTCCTAAACAGTGCAATTCTCCTCAAAAGGAACTTCCAGGAAAGACCCCAACGTGAAACTGCAGAATTCATACTTAACAATACATTTGATTCTATTCATTTGGGGACGATGGTTTCTTGTCCAACTACAGGTATTAATAAGCTCAGTAACACTAAGATTAGCTACCGGGGTAAAATTTAAGGTGCTGAATTTGGTGTATAAAGCCTTATGCAGCTTGGGACCGGGATACCTGAAAGATTGAATTACTCCTTCTATATCCGGTCAATCACTGCGCTCTGCAGGGGCCTCCTGCAGATGACATCTCATCAGGAGGTCCATTTTGCACAATATAGGAATCAAGCCTTTAGTGTTGTGGCACCTACCCTTTGAAATTCCCTCCCCTTAAATATTAGACAGGTGCTGTCTCTGTTATCTTTTCAGCGCCCACTGAAGACCTTCTTTCCACAAGCTTTTAAAGTAGAGATCATTATCCCAGTCTGCATTTGTATTGGAATTGTTTTTAAAATGTTTTAAAGATTTTTTTTATTGCATTATCACTTTTTTTTGGCCATCCTGGGCTACTTTTGGAAGGGCAGGATATATTGGATGAAATTTGCAACTGTGGTCAACCCTTATGAAAGCTAGGCACCTGGTTGGCCACTGTGAGAACAGGATGCTGGACTAGATGGGCCACTGGCCTGATCCAGCAGGCTCTTCTTATGTTCTTATGTTCTTAAGCATGTACCCTACCAAATATCAGGACAGTGGTTTTCATGCAGGGCAGCAGTTACACTGCGTAGTGTTTTTAAAAAAGAATCATCTCCCATAGTGTTTTCTGGACAATTTTTCTGAAAGTTACAGACATAAGAGAGGTACCTCTGAGTAACAAACCTGCCAACTTGCAGACAAATAGATACAGGGGTGTTTGTGCTACACACATTTAAAGTTGACTGGGGGGGAGAAGTAAAAGGGATTGACTTTTCTCCATGTGGTTTTGCTTATATTTATTGATCCCTCCCCCAAACCACTGTGACCAGAGAGCCACAGTAAAATTTCCCCTCCAATTAAAAATGTGACATGTCAGTTGCAAATGAGTCCTCTCACCCCCCCACCCTGCAAGTTGCTTTTTAAGCATTGTATGTTTCACTTCTAGAAAGCTCCACTTCACACACACACACACACACACACACACACACACACACACACACACACAGAGAGAGAGAGAGAGAGAGAGAGCATTTTCCTTATGGTTAGAGAGTGAGACATAGTTTCTCTATGGCAAGATGTATTATATGCCCTTTATGCAGTTGGGATTTTTTAAATGTCTGGATCACACAACACGACAAGGTGTTTTGTGTGGACCCCAATCCACCCTGTCATGCTTCATGGAAACTCTGCTTCACTCTGTGAAGGCACAAATCCTCCAAAGTTGGCTTTCTCTTCTGCTTGCGATTTGGGATTCTTACAGAGAGGATGCACATCCCTCGTATGCGGACACTTCTGCCAAATGAGGACAACACATGCGTCTGATGAAATGAACTCCAGTCCACAAAAGCTTATGCCATAATAAATGTGTTAGTCTTGAAGGTGCTACAGGACTCTGGGATGTTTTTATTACTCTTACATGAGCATTTTAGAAGTCCACTCAGGATAATTCAAACTGTCAGGGTAAAGTTCAAAAGTGAATTTTAAAGGAAATGTATGTATTATGGGATGAAGATCTATAAAAAAAAATCTAATCTCTAGAATGGAAGTAAAAAGTAATATGAATTTTGCTTAATATATACATCTGATTTGTAATTTACATTTAAATTATAGGTTGCACTACCTCTACTTGATTTTGTGGGGAAAGTAATCAGACACATACAAATTTGAGCCTTCTAGCAAAAACAGCAGATGTAAACAGGCGGGTTCCTTCTTAAATAAAGATGGCATAAATAACAGCAAAAGTGTCAAGGATAATTTGTTGAATTTTTTCCCCCTGATCTTACATAACTTATATGCACACCTGACTTGTGATGTCCACAGGGTCTCGCTTTGTCACTTGTATTTTAATCATCATATAAGACTGCTGGAAGAGATTGCTGAAGGATCTATAGTGTAATCTTATCAATAGCGGGAGGACACTTAACTCTAATTTTCTTTAATACTGAGTTGTGCTTTCCATTCTGAAACAGCATGTGGTCACTTCAGTCAGGTGGTAGTAGATAAATGAGTTGAAACAGAATCCAAACAAGGTGAAAAGAAGGCAGTTAGAAACCCATATATTCTAGGGAACTGGAAGTCACTGATACATGACTTCACGTCTAGTGGAGCTGGTTTGTACCTTGGAGTACCTCTACAGGTAGCATCTATATTCAAACATGCCTTATTTCAGCTCCATCTTGTTATTAGCTGCAGTCTTTTCTAGAGTGCAGCAATCTAGCAATCAATAACCATCCCTGCATTTGAAAATTCCATTATTGAGTGCAGTAGTGTAACTAGCTTTTCATGTGCCCTGTGCAAGGTTTTATTTTTGGGCCCCTTAATATTTTTTGGGGGGGGGAAATAATAATAAAACAAATACGATATAACAATTGTTTATAAATAATTTTCATTTCAGCAAAAATAATCATAAAACAAATACGATATAACAATTGTTTATAAATAATTTTCATTTCAGCAAATCCATTTCAGGGGCCCCTTCGTCCAGTGCCCTGTGCCTGTGCACCTGTTGCACATGCCAAGTTATGGCACTGACTGAGTGAGCTACACGTATAGGATTGTCCCTTAATTATATGTAAATGCTGAAGAGTAGGGACAGGCCCTCCAGAGATTTCTGGATTATGACTCACATCACCCAAATGCTGGCTGGGGCTGATGGGAGTTGGACTCCAACAACATCTGGAGTAGGGATGGGATCTGTTGGCCAATGCCGGTTTAAAAGCATTATGTTGACCTAACAGGCCAGTATCAATTCAAGTTTCCTCTTTGTTCGCTGACTGCTACTTTTACCATTCTGTTTTTCCCCAACGCATAAAGTAAATATTAATATTGATATTTTGAAAAGAAATATCAATAAATTACTGTTCTATCAATGTTTCAGTTTTTTTAAAAAAAAAACATTTTTGAAAATAGCCACAGAAAGTCGCTAAATAAAAATAAGTTCCGCAATTATGTAAAATAAGCAAATGAATGGAAAATTCGGTACCAAATCCACAGGTTCCCCATCTCTGCTGCACAGGATGCAGAATGTGGTACCTCATATCCTATGGGGCTGTGGTAAAAAGACCATATTTATTCTGCTCCAGCTACACAGGCAGCCAGCTAGCGTCTTGGCCCTGTTTAAGGTCCATGTGCCTCCAGGCTTTTTTATTCAGCCTTTAGGGCTCTCCCTTGGCTACACCCCCTCTTCCCAGGCCACAGCCCTCCCCAGTCCTGCTCCACATTCTCAAGCGCTTTTGCCTCACTGAAATGTATCCTTGAACTGTTGGTTGCCTAAATGGATGGGGAGAGAGTGTGTATGCATGTATGTATGTGTGTGTGTATGTATGTATGTGTGTATGTATGCACGTAAAGAAGTCTCTGCCATTTGTGTGGCTGGAATGTTGTAAACTGTACAAAGGTAAGAATCACATCCTCTGGCCCTGCCCACCGCTGGAACATGGCCACCTCAAGATTCCCTATAAGGCAATGTGGCTCTTGGACTGACAAAGGTTCACCGCCATTGTTATAGGGGTTACATAGCAAGGGATTTCCAGGGATGGTCCCAGTTCTTTGCCCAAGGAGTTTCAAAGGTACTAGAGTACAAGTTTGATAAAGATGGATGACTTCAGTTCAGGCCTGTTAAGATCGTACCTAAAACAGTGTGAACAATTATAACGAAAGAGAAACTGAAATGTCAGCTTCTGTTCATTGGCCCTCATCCAGCCCATCATTGCTTCCAGGAATCAGTCCAACACCTTCACAGTGTCTCCTAATTCAACTGGAACGGAGAGACAAGCTGTGCACCATGATCCTAACCACCTGGCTGACAGCTCCCAACAGTTTCATATAAATGTTGAATAGCATATGAGATAGAATGGACCCCTGCAGGATGCTACAGCCCAAAAACCATGGGATCAAGCAACAGTCCCTAGTGCTACTTTCTAGGAGCAACCTTGCAGATAATAACAGAACCATAGTGCCTCCAACTTCCAATCCTGAGTCACTCCAAGAGGATAGTAGAGTCAGTGGTATCAAAAACTGCTGGAATATCAAGCAGAACCAACAAGGTTGTGGTCCCCCATCTCTCTCCCACAAAAGATCATAAATCAGGGTGACCAAGGCTGTTTTGGTGCTTAAGCTAGGCCTGGAACCAGTCTGCAATGACCCTAAAAAATCTGCTTCCTTGGACATGATTACCTCTGAGGACATGATTCAGACCAGGAGTAGCAGGCATTGGAGGAATAGAATGATGAACGGGAGAGGGAGATGAGACAACAGAGCAGAGACGAGTTGACAGAGTGCCCCCCTGCCTCCAGACACGTCTGGCTCTGCTGTTGAAGCAGGAGTCTCAGAGCCTTCCTTTCTTCCATGTGTAGAGAAGAAGGGGCTGTCAGAGTCTGTTGCACAGGCCGTTTCCCCTCCAGGGGACAGGGAGGGTTCAAGTACACAGTCTCGTGTATCAGGGCAAGGGGATTGAGAGCTGGAGGCAGAGTCAGCATTGTTTCCCAGGGAGAGGTGGCACATCAAGAGAAAAGACGAGGTATGTCCCTCTAAACATAGCACCTGCCCACAAGGTAGGAACTCCAGCAGTGTCAGGCCCAGGATGTGACTCAGGAACCAGACCAACGGCTGTAGTTAATTCGTGTTTTATTAGGGTAATGTCCAAACAAAGACTGCGTTTTCTCATGAAGCAATACAGGGATACAGGTCCTGCGGCATTGGGAGAAAGTTGACAGAGCAAGGGACTTCTTCCCGCCTGTTCTTTAAGAAGGGGCCAAACGGGCGCGCAATCTTTCGCTCCTCCTTAACTGCCCCTCAGGTACTGCCCGCCTTCCCCCCCTTCTCTCCTGTCTTTTCAGCTGTCTGCGTGTGCGCGGTGAGGGGGGAAGCATCACCCCCTCCTCTTCTGAAGTTTCCGATTCCAGGATGGGGGATAGGGGAGGAGCTGATGGTAAACTGCCTCCCCGCTTTTCGGCTGTGAGCAGCCCTCCCTCTTTCCCCTCTTGCTCTGAGCCTGAAAGAGGGGGAGGCGTGAGAATGTCCAGGGAGGGCTCAGGCTCCCCGTTGCTAAGCGACCTTATCACTGGCAGTTCCTCTGTTTCGTCTTCGCTCCAAAGGGGGGAAGTTCCTCCCCCTTCCCTCTGCCATCCATCCGAATACTCTTCTCCCAACTCTCCGGGATCCAGCTCCCCGGGATTGGGACCCCAGCTCTGCCTTCCGACAAGCAGTAGCAGGACACATCTACTTAAAAGCTCGGCACATAAGGCAGGGATACTTCTTGGAACAACTTCACAGCTCCTATGCAGCTTTGGAATTCCTGTTACTGATCTTGGACTTGTGAACCCTGGCCCTTATGCACAGAACAGACTTATTCTTGCTAACCCTTCACATTGTAAGAGCTGAGTCTGTACTGTTAATCTGCTTTAATACCTTATTGCAAGTATGCCTGGTGTCATGTTTGGGCAAGAGACAGGACACAGTGGTAGCTGGCTAGTCACCATTCTCCTGATCACCTTACCCAGGAAGGGAATATAAGAGACTGGACTGCTGTTTTCTAAAACCTTTGCATCTAGCAATTTTCTAAAATCTTTGGGTCCATGGCCTCATCAAGGCAGTGAGCATATGTCTGCTACATAGTGAGGCATTCCCTGGACCCATCCAGTGAATCCCCTCCTCCAAGATTTCACTAGCCATGATGGGCAGGGATTGAGAGGGCCTCACCACTTCAAATGTCCTGTCCACATCCTCAGGCTGCAACAACTGATCCCAGATGCTGTAATCAGACAGTGCTCCAGGAAACTCCAATAGATCAACACTAATTATGACATCAAGATGAGCATAGATACAGGCAATTCTGCTCCAAAGTGTTTTACAAAATCTCAGAACAGGCCACTTAGTGACCTGTTATTAATGATAACACACTGATTGAATCAGGTGATTATTATACAGCCATGAGAGTGGCTGTATACTATAGCCAGCATGGATTTTTCGCATTCCACAATATTAAATTGAAAATACCTCCCATGCCATTCTGATGCTTCCCATCAGTTCACTGCAAAACAAAACCTTACAAAACTTATAAGTCCTGAACTCAGAAACACTTCCTTAACAACCCCCTAGATTTTCATGGCGATAGACAAAGAGAGAATCGAGAGCTCAAAGTGTAAAAAGAGAGAGAGAAAACAGACCCCTTTTAGACTTTTTTCTTTGAGTTCTCATAATCTGCTGAAATTCATTAAAGATCAGCCATGTTCACAGAGTACCTGTAATCCTATTACTCAGAGTTTGGAAGATTACTTTTAAAAAGTAATAAATTACAGTTACAGTTACATGGCCCAAAAAAGTAGTAATTACCGTCACGGTTAAAATTGCTCTGAAAGTAACTGATTACTTTACTTTTCCTCCAAAGTAATCACTACAATTACATTTCAGTTACTTAAAAAAAAAGCCTACAAGGTGCTGCCCTTGGCTGCTGCCTAAAACAACATTAAAAATAAACAAACACATACAGAGGTAGTAGAATAATTATTTTTATTCATAAGATAGCAATGGTGGTCTCTCCGCTGGTAAGGGTGGTGGGGAGGGAGGCAGAGGCCACTACTCAGTTCTTTGCACGTCAAACCAAGTGCAACCCCCCCCACTCACCCAGCCAGCATAATCTCTGTCTCTTAACCACCTTTAGACCCTGCCCTGCCACCAACTAAGGGACACTCACTCAAGCAAACGTTTTCCCGAGATGCAAAAAAGTTAAAATACTGCAAATGCAGCACAGTAGCCAGAGAGGGTGGTGGACGCCACTTTGTGTGCCAAGTGCAAACACGGTATTCACACACGCACGCATACACACACAGAGTTATCTTTCACCTCCACAGTTTTTTATCTCCATTCTGCTTCTGCCTCCTTCTCCTCCTTTATCCATGTTCTTGACCTCCGGATCCTTTTCCCCTCCACTCCATTCTTCACCACCACTATCCATTTTTTAAAGTAATTGTTTTCTTCACTCCACCCTGTCTCACTCTCTTCCTCCTCCCTCGTCGTCTCCTACCCATCCACAGAGCATGAGGAAAGAGCGACACTGCGCAGAAGTCCAGTTTGAGGCACATGATTTTCATCCACAAATCAGAGGAGCAGAAGACTTCCCCTGCTCCCCCCACCCCAGTAATGCCCAAAAGTAATTCTGGAAATGTTACATGGCTTCCCCAAATGTCATGGCTTCCCCAAAGAATCCTAGGAAGTGTAGTTTGTGGAGGGTGCTGAGAGGAGACTTGTACGGCCCTAACAGAGCTCCACTGGCCAGAGTGGTTTAACCTGCTCTCCTCCTCCCCCTCCTGCATGCTCCCATCCCTCTCCTTTCCTCTGCCCTTCCTTCCCTCCCCATCCCGTGGTCAGTTTCACCTATCCTAAGCATGAATGCAGGGGAGTAAATCCCACTGAACTCAATAAGTATGCAAATGATCAATCCATTTTCAGCAAACTTGCACAGGATCCCATGTCTTACCTCCACGATTAAAAAGCAGAGACATTCACTATTAGGCAAAAAACCTTGCGGTTTAAGAGCGTACCTATAGCCCACAGATATTTCTATCAAACTTTACAAAGCAAGGAAATTGGGCAGCTATAGTGAATGCACCAGGACAGCAGGAGACCTGACTCCTCTCTGAGACATTGTGCTGCCCTTCAAATTTGTCAAAATGCAAAAACAATTTGGGTTGGTCTTTCACAGTCCAATACACCTCCTGTGTAGCTTGGACGAATTTGGTAACATGTGCCTCTGAGCATATGGTGAGTGGTGGCAACACCTGCAATCAGCCCAAATAACAGAAACAAGATAAGTGCTGTGCTGATCTTTTTTTAGGCAGCAGGAAGCAACAATTTTAAGACAGTTGATATAGTTCAGTCACTTTAAATATGTTTGATTTACTCTGCAATTTCATTGAAATTGAATTTGAAACACAAAAGGCTGTCTTCATCATCATATGACACTGATCAATAAAAAGGCTTTTAAATTAATAAAAATAAATTTGACACAGTTTTCTAGGATGAATAATGTGGGAAATAAAATTTTCTAGATTAGATTCTCTGTAGAAACAATAGTAACACAGGAAAAAAGCAAAGTAAGAACAACAAACATACAAAAATGTAATTCTCCATCTTTGGAGATGGCAGGTGTTGCCACCACTCACTATATGCTCAGAGGCATATTACCAAATTCTTCCAAGCTACACAGGAAGTGGATTGGACTGTGAAAGACCAACCCAAATTGTGAATTCATCACCCTGATTGGTTGCATATATGTCGCCATTCCCTTACCACCTGGAAAGTAATAACGTTTGGGTGTGTAACAACAGGTATAACAACTGGTAATAAAACCTGTCATAACTGGTTGGTGTCAGTTCTGTCAGAAATTCAAACCAATGCTGATAACTTACAAGGCTAGTCTGCAACTAACTGAAAAAAAGTTTGTTTTCAGCATTTGCCAAGACCTAGCAAAATCAATAAAGATATATTGGACAGCCTCCTGGTGAGCCCTTCTATTCATGAGATGAACTGAATAATAATGCAACCTGTCATTTAGTGTAATAGAAATAAAACCGCCTTAGCAAGAACACTGCCACAGGCTCAAAACCCCAATGCAATACAAAAGGATTGAGGATTTATGATACCCTTTATCTAACAACAGAGAAATTATCCCCCAGTGATACTCAATTCCACTGACATACTCTCCAGCTTCTTTTGATTTAACATACTATCGTCCCCCCAAAATTAGCATATCTGGTCACCTATACACTTCTCCACAAGATTTGTCTCTGGAAGATTAAAAAAAAAGTTTAAGGAAATTACTAGTCCAGATACAAGACGATAGTTTAGTGGCAACAAAATATATTCTCATATAAAGATGTGACTTCCAGTTTTTCAAAACAGATATCCATTCTTTTCTTATTGAACTTCATGGTTGCAGCTTGCAAAATGGATTTAAAGCACTATAAAGGGAAGAGGAAATTAACTGAATGACTGTGGTTTCTCTTGTTAATCTGCTCAAAGCTGGGTCTTGTACATGGCCTGTTACATGCTCTACATATGGCAGGCAAGTTAAAAGCAGATGTACTTAGAGCGATGATGAACCAAGATGGATGACACTTTTGTGCTGTGTGTGTCATTTTTTGTTGGAAAGCTGCTTTGATATCTGCAAAGCATTGTCACTTTCTGCTGCCAAAGAAGAAAAGCTTCTGATAAGACATTGATACAGAGCTGCCTGATAGACAAAACAATATCTAAGTGAAAGAATAAGGGCACCACTTAGAAAATCACTGGTGCAGGGATCTCAGATGCTCCTCTTTGTCCCTCTCCCAGATGGATCGTGATAATGTACAGGTTACGCATGGACATGCGTATGGACATTATGAATGGACATACATGGCATATTATTGGGGTCCACGCATAATTATTTAAATTAATGTAAATTTATTGGATAATTCCAACCTTTTGATCCAGTTAGCTGATTGGTATAAGATATGTATTCAGATTTTTGTGAGTTATTAGTTCTTCAGAGGGGTGGGGATTGCCTTTGGATTACTTTTTCTTCTTTTCTTGTTGCGATCTGCTCTGCCCTGCTTTCGCATGCTTTGCTGAAGGCTTCAGGCTTACCCACTCATAGGTAACTATGTCTTTCTTTAATCTAATATTCTAAGAAATTTAGAGCTAAAATACACAAGTAGTGGGGCTGGAGGGAGTTAGGAGGAAAATATACGATTTATTATGTTAGCTCATATTTTTATTGTTTTAATTAATTAGTTTATGCAAATATATATCACATTGCTTTAAGATATTTTCCAAGTTACTTTAAGCTGCTGTAATATCAAAGTATTATCTTTGTTTTATCTTCTATTAATCCCATAATACCATTAATCTTTGTGCATCAATAAACCGGTGTATTCGTTTCAGTTACAATTTTGTCTTTCTGAGTCATGGATTGTGTTTTCCTCCCCGTTCCACTGGGTTGCTGCTGAGCAAATAGAACCAGGATGAAAAATCCAATGAAGGTTGATGCACAGACCAGAATTTTGGCATGTTATGCATGGGCCCTGACTGGATCCACTAATTAACATTTAGCAGCAAATTAACAGATGGTGCCAAAATCCAGAAACCGGTGGAAACAGGAGAGAAAATCCAGTTGGAAAGGGGAGTTTGATTAGAAATGGGAAACCCAGTTAGAAATTGGGAGTTGGAAAGCAGGCCTAGCTAAGAGTTTATAATACAGACTATCTAGGGGGGAGGGCAGGAGTGTTTTTGTATCTGGAGATACTGAGAGCTGAGCAGCTTCAGAATTTTCAGAATGGGTCTGACAATATAGTCATGCCTTATTGATGAAAACAAGTGTTTCAAGGGAAAGTAAAGGAAAATAGAGTCCTTGGCAACACATATAGATACAATATGTCAGGATTTGAGTAATGCAGCCATAACGGGATGTTTCCAGAAAGTAGTTATGGGAGGCTTCTGTTCAACACCATGAGAGCTTTCCGGTGGTGTCCCGCAAGGTTCCATCTTGTCCCCCATGCTATTTCACATTTATATGAAGCCACTGAGAGTGGTTATCGGGAATTTTGGAGTGATGCATCACCAATATGCAGATGACACTCAGTTCTATCTTTCTGTGCCATCTGAATCAGGAGAGGCAGTTGAGGTGCTAGACAGGTGTCTGGAGGCAGTGATGGAGGGCTGGATGTGGGCCAGCAAACTGAAGGTGAATCCTGAGAAGACAGAAGTGTTATGTGGTCCAAGTTCTTGAGTCCAGAAGATGGGAAGGCGGCCTGTTCTGGATGGGGTTTCACTCCCCTGGAAGGAGCAGGTCCGTAGCTTGGGGCTAACTCCTTGATCCAGCATTGTCACTGGACGTTCAGGGGCCTCACTGGCTAAGAGTGCCTATTTCCAGCTCCGGCTGCTTCACCAGCTATGTCCCCTTTTGGACAGAGATGACTTGGCAACAGTACTCCATGCTCTCGTAACTAGATTATTGGTAATTGGATTATTGCAATGCATTCTACATGGGGCTGCCCTTGAAGACGACTCAGAAACTTCAATTGGTCCAAAATGTAGTTGGCTGGGGGTCCTTTTAGAACTCATTAGGGTTACCAGGCCTCCATTTTTCAGCTGGAGACTCTGATTTTTGGGGGTCCCCTCCGGGCCTCTGGGTGGCTCACCTTAATCTCCAGACTTTCAGCTTTCATTTTTTAAAAAATTAAGTTTCTAGGTGGTCTGGTTCCAGAGATATACACCAAAATGTCAGCCACCCCACTATACCTTCTTAGTTGCTCTAAATTCTGCTCTAATCCCTGCCCTTTCAGGTTTTTAACCAATAAGAAATCAGGGTTGTGACTGACAAGGAATTATAGAACCAAAAATGTAAAGTCAAATTGAATTGTCTGCCTTCAAGTCGATTCTGACTTATGGCGTCCCTATGAACAGCGTTTTCATGGTAAGTGGTATTCCGAGGGAGTTTACCATTGCCTCCCTCTGAGGCTGAGAGGCAGTGACTGGCCCAAGGCTCAGAAATGTGCTTTTTCCTGTTTTTCTGAACATCTCACAGATTGAATAAGTAAGCTTTCAGTCTTTTTCTCTCTTGTATGTAGAAGTCAGACAGGTTTAAATTTTGAAGAAGGCAGTGTTGTGCAAACTTCCCAAATTGTAGCTTTAATCCAGTGCTTGCTTTTCCAGAGTAAACAAACCCTGAGTACCCCCCATTGAATTCATTAGGACTTCCTTTTGAGTAGACATGGTTATGATTGTGCTGTAAATTGATGGGACTTTTGAGTGAACACAGGAAAGAATTGTGTTTGTGTTGTATATCTTTCTCTCCCCCTCCAATCCTATTTTTAAAGCAATTAGGCAGGGCTTATTTAGATATTACTGTTTTTATTATGTAGGAGACTAATATTGATTTTTTTTTATGTTCTGCAATGATCAATTGGTTTTGACAATAAACTATTATATGGGGTGTATGTATTTTTACATCTCCAGTGTGTGTGTGTGTATGCAAATCTTTCCAACAATCCTGTGAGGTAGGATTGCAGTCTGGAAACCAAGGCAACTCACAATAAGAAATAAATCCCTTTAAAATCCAGTAACTATAAAAACAAGTATAAACAGTTGCAAAACAGCTTAAAGTGGCATGATTCTGAATTTTGTGTTGTGTGAAGCTGCTTATCACTTGAGATTGCAGTTCTGTCCCTGTTTGAGTAACCCCACTGAATACATTGGCACTTGCTTCAGAATAAATAAACATAAGATTGCACTATAAATATATTTACAGGTTGTTTAAATAATAAATATATTTGATATGCTTATACAAATATTTCTTCGTTTTTCATATTTCTGGGTTTTGTTTAGGAATCCTGACTGGTTGTGAGATGCTTAGTTTTCTGTCTTACTCATAGGAATCTTGTTGTGGTTGGTATGGTATTGCATTTAAGAAATCATCACTGTCTTTTGTTCTTTTTCTATTTGCATTTCATTTACCTTTATCCTCACTCCCTTTCATCTGTAGAAGAAACAACTCTGGTTCCATGCACTGTGCTCAATCTTCTTAAACCCACTGATGATACACCTTGTTGTTTGTTTCTTGTCCAATAGCGGTAAAAGAGAATTCACATACTGGGCAGCATGACTGCAATTGCTGTTGTTCCCAAGCTGCTGCCTATGAAGGTAGACCAAATCATGTGTGCTTTCTCTCTGTCAATTATATTCACTGGAATTGGGTTGGCTGATAGAGTTTATAGCAACCCACAGGGGAGACACAAAAGAGTAGAGAATCTTCTTACTCAATACTCAGACCTCTTTCTGAAGTGAAGAGTCAAATCTCTGAAGAAATTTGGATGTTAAAAGGTAGGGGCAGGGTTGTCAACCCTACTTGGATATGGATATCTTTGCAGAGGATCCCCAGTCAAGCTTTACCAACAACACAATCCAAACCATATCTACTCAGAAGTAAGTCCTATTGAGTTCTATGGGGTTTAGTCCCTTAGCGTGTTTAGAATTGCAGCTCTTCGGGGGTATTCATCTTTACTCCTGAGTGTTCCCATCTAATATCTCCACAACACTAGGCTCCTTTCTTCCTACAATGACCTTCTGATGAGTGGCCTGGCCTGGCCTTGTTGCCAGAAGCGAATTGGCTAGATTAAATGTTCCCTACCTAAGGCTCCATCTTTTAGCTAAGATTTCTATCTTAATTTCTAATCAGATAAACATTTTTGTATGAATTGTATGTGCCAAGCAACTGTGGTTGATACTTAATATATTATGCTTAATGACATCACTTGGACCCATCCTGTGACATCACTTGGACCCACCCCATGATGTCACTTGGACCTGCCCCATGACGTCACTCAGGCCCACCCCCAAAATCTCAGGGTTTGAGATACTTCTGACCTGGCAACCCTAGAACTCATATAACCCCTATTCTAAAATAGTTGCATTGGTTGTCAGTTCGTTTCCAGGTCCAATTCAAGGTGCTCTCATTAGTGTTTAAAGCTCTAAATGATTAAGCCCCAAACATCTCAGAGACAGAATCATTTTATGAGGATGGAAATAATTTGCACATATACTTCTTAAAATTCCAGTTGACTTTAATCTTGTATCTTTCTATATCCATGTTCACACACAACACGAAGCCAAGCCATGGTTTAGCACGAGTGACTAAACATGAGGCATCCTGGTGATGTGATCATGGCCACTTTGCTTTCCCCACAAAATTGCTTCTGTCATACTGTTGTGAGCTATGCTATAGTTAACTCTAAATTTTACATCTGAACCCAGGCTCATGGCTTATCACCCCCAAACCATGAGCAATAAGCCAAAGAACAAATCTGGGCTACAGCTCATAGTTTCTCTGGTGCAGGATAAGCCATAAGTCTGGGTTAGGACATAACTCTACGCCAAACCATGGCTTAGCTCATAGCAACATGGAAGCAGTATGACAGGAAGAGGAGCAAAGCAACCATGATCTCCTCACCAGGAACTTGCATGCTTGTTCATTCATGCTGAGCCATGATTTGGCTTTTCATTACATGCTAAATCTGTGAATTATTTAGACATGATCTAATAATGTCATTTATATAATAAAATATTAATGAAATGTTTGCAATATTCCATATGCAGAATCAAGATATGTATAAATAGCATAAAGTAAAACAAAACTGAGTTCAAACTGGGAAGTTGCTAGTTTAATTTTTTGTCTTTGCCTTATATAGCTTTAGGCCAGCCTCAAATGCTCATCTGTAATATGAGGATAATAACATCAACCAACAAAGATTGCTGAGATAACATATTTAAAATATTTTTAACCCACCCTTCATCACAACATGAATAATGCTGTATAAAGTAGTAACTGGCATCATCATCATCTAGGGGAATAAAGGTTGATTCATGCAACATGATTTTGAGAAATAACATCCCCTCTGAGGAAAAAAATCAGTGCAACAGGTTAGAGTGTCCTTGATAGGTCCATTCCAACTACAGTATCGTGGAGTACTTACTTAAGGAGCAAACAGGGAAAAATATTTTTTTTCTCAGCGGGTTGTCTGTCAAGAATGTTGGCAATGGATTCTAACATTTATGTTAGGCACAGCCTGAGACTTTTGTAGAAAAAATTACATATTTATTCAAAATATTAATTATCCCTTCTTGACACCGAGTGTACCTGAGGCATCTGGCATTCCTCTCTTAATCAACACAGTCCCCAAAGACCTGGTGTTTAAACACAGTTACTTTAAATAACTCTAGTCATAAACTTCAAATAATTTCTTGTGCCTTCAGATGGTTGCAAACATAATTATGAGAGACAATCAATCAATTGCTAATTCCTGAGGGTAAATGTTGAGATGCATGGCATTTATGGGGGCTTGATGAGAATCTATGAGCTTCTCAAGAAAGTGTGCTTACTTAAAAAGAATTATTAAAAAGAAAACCAAAGGTGTGAGAGAATGAGCATTTATGAAACAAACCAGACACCAGTATCAATTTTATTCTAAATTGCCCCTATTAACAGAATGATCCCCTGCCTCTGTAAATCTGTCCATTTCCTTTGATCATTGTTGGAGGCCTTCCTCCACACTCCTGCCAAATGAGCTTCAGTGGCTGGTGCTGACTGGGTGGCACTGGTCTCTAGAATGCTCTCTCCAAAGAGGCTTACTTGGAGTTTCCCAGCAACAGAGTTGCTGCTGCTTACCAGGAAGGGGAGTGGGAGGGGCAAGGAGATCATTCCTGTGTGAACCCACTGGCAGAAGCACTGGCTCCCTGTGCATTTTCAGAGTGCTGACTGACCTCCTACCGCCTTGCCCCTCCCACTCCGTAAGCAACAGCGACTCCCCTGCAAGGTCAGGTAAGCTCTGTTCCTGCCCCCCCCCCCGGTCAGCTACTAGGCCTATGCTGTCCTCTTTTCAGTGCGAAGTGAAGGCCTTTTTTATTTTCCCAGATCTTTTAACCCTGAGCCTGATTGATTTCATGCTGCTTTTACCTGTCCTTTACATTTTTTGTTATATATGGTTGTACTTTATTGTATTTATTGTATTGTAATATGTAAGCTGCCTTGGTAAAAAAATATTTGGTGAAATAAAAATCTATTACATTTGAATGAGAAAGTAGATAGAAGTTCCAATCTGCGGGCAAGCTCAGATGCAAAGTTCCAGGATTAATAAGTTTATTAAGCTTAATACTTTATTAAGCTGGGAATAAGCATCAGGACTACATGCTCCCACTTGCCCCTTCCATACCCATGCTGGCTTCAATACTCCCATCCTGTGCTCTCTAAAACAGAGTTTCCCATTACATCTGAAACAGGGAACTGTGATTTAATGTCCATTTACTAAGCAGGATCTGAAACCGGAGGTTCTTCCAGACGAGGTATGGAAATGAATATGAAAGGGCCATGCCTCGTTCATTCACAATTTGTGGTGGGAGATGATGTTGCCATCCCTGTGCAATTATCTGTGTTTTTCTATCAGTTGTCCCATGTATTCTCCTACTACAGAAAAACTAATATAAAAAGAATGATGGATGGAACAGTAGCAGAAACTCCACAGGTGTGGCTATTCCTTAGCACCATTTCTCACACTCACCCCTTTTTAAGGCTCCTCCTGCTGGTTTTCACCTCATTACTTGCTTTCTCTTTCCACCACTGCTAATCTGATTGGCCTCTAATTAGAGAGTTCCTGTTAGTGTGTATATATGTACATGTCTGAGTATATCGTTATTATTGATATAACTACTCTGGCTGAAAAGAGGGAAATGAAGGAATTGCAGTTTCTTAGGACTGGCAATATTTGACCTTTTTAGCACAGAGAATGTACAGCCAGAGAGAAACTCATGCTGCATAGTTCCTTTACTGCCTCATGCTGGGAGGAAAAAACAACTTTAAAAATGATTAAGCAACTAGGTTGTTAGGAGAAAGGGGAGGAGACTCATGCTCAATGTATGGGTGGAACATAGCAGAATGCATGGGGGGGAAAGCTTAAGAAACTATCATCTATTAAGCCATTAAAGTTGATTTGGAGGTCTTGCCCAATGCACCCCAAAACATCAGACTTTTGCAAAAAGTAAAGTGACAATAAAATGCATTGGAAAAGTATGGGATAGCACTTGCTTGACGTAATGTTGTAAAACTTCCCAGTAAACAAATCAGAATGAATGCTGAGTAAACCTCCAATGTTATCTAAACTTCCTGCAAACAAATCAAGATGAATGCACGATAAACAGGACAGATGGAAGTAACCATAGCAACAGTATAAGGTTGGTTTTGTTTCTTCAGTTCTAAGCCCATGTGCCATCAGCTTATGAAACCAGTGAGATCATAATAGCTCGGTTAATGACATGCATCTGTATGGGAAGCAATAGATAATTAGCAAAGATACCCCACCCCATTTTGTTCATAGTGGGTTTGGGACATTGTTTAAAATTCTTGGTAAAGTGGTATAACAGCTGTTTTGAGGTGGGAAAGGCTCCTCATACACAGGAGTTAAAAGGTTTATTGGACAGTAAATACACTACTCCATATATTGGGTAAGAAGATTTTTTTAAAGATAAAACCGCTGTTTTACATTCCAAATGAGGAGAAACAACAGAATATATTCAGGTCATAACTTTTTTCTTAATTGACAGGTGGCAATACATTTTCAATGCTAATAAACTGTCATCACTACTCTATACTTTTGTACAGAGATACAGGCATACTTGTTTAATTTAGCCTCAACATCCTGAAAATTCAGGAAGCAGCATAAGAAGCACTTCTGGTGGCAGGACAGCCATAGAAGGCGAGTGAAACGGTTAGCCCCAGGAAACATTACTGCAAACAATGTTCACTTAGGCTGCAATCCATGTTTACTCAGAAGTACGTTCCATTGGGTTCAATGGGACTTACTCCAAGGTAAGTGTGTATTGGATTGCAAGACTCTGCTTTGTCAGAGCAGTGGATACTATTTGAAGATTAAAATCCCACATTGAACAAGCTCTGAAAAATATTAAGATTTAATTAAGTGTGGATCATGTAAAGACAATTAAGAGTCAGAGCCGCTAGCGGTTTCTTTTTTAAAAGTCATTTTAGGGTTTTATGCTCCTTTAATTTTCCACTGGGACTTTTCATTCTGGTTTTCTCTGAGACCACAAAAACCAAAACCACTGCTTGAACATTAAATGGCATGCAGTAAAAACTGCCATCAGAGAAAGGGGAAAAAAGAATGGTGCAACAAATTTATGAGTGAAGCAGCATACATTTCTTAACACAAAGCAATCCATGAAAGAGCAGAAGAAAAACTCTCTTTGCACTGGTTTTCATATGAATTCTTGTAAGTACCGAACACACACTTTCCCACACCAACGTGAGAGGCAGCTCTGCACAAACCTAAAAGAGCCATCTGCCTCTTTCCATATCAGAGCTCTAAAATGGAGGGAGATGTACCAAGTACATGACAATATACAGAAATTATTACAGAGGAATAATTCAAAGAATTCAGATAGATAAAATTTCTCAGAGCCATTTCTGACCAACAATCAGCCACCACACCTTCAAAGCCAAAGGTGTTTCACATGGATTCTTTTCGAGGGGAGAGAGAGGGGCCTGAGAAACTGCCCAATCCTAGACCCACAAGAGTCTTGTGCTAGGGAGGACCTTGGGCTTTAAATCTGACACCTTCCACATGTAGCACCCCTCCGGGGGTGTAGTCATCCAGCATCTTGGGGGGGTCTTAGACCCCTTACTTTTTTGGGAGCAGGGTCCCAGCTGAGTCCCTATGTCTCCAGCATCCTACAAGCCAACTGGCGTGAAAGGGGAGTGTGTTTGCCACTGAGAAGAGTCTTCTAACATGCTTCCTTGTCTTTCCTGCTAATTGAAGCCAATCAGAGTGAAAGGAGGCAAATCAGCCACTAAGAAGCCTTTTTATTTATTTATTAAATTTATCTCCCCCTCCCAGAAGGACCCTAGGCCAGCTTTTCTCTGTAGGTAACATGGACGTCTGTTGGGGGAAAAGGCATGTGTAGGAAGGACTGAGGAATGTGGAGATGATGACAGACAGCAAGCAAGCAAGTGAAGCGGTGTAGCTTTGAGGGGGCATGGCATGACTATCATGAAGGGACCCTGTACTTCTGAATTTGCTGCTACACTCCTGGCTCCCCCTAAGCTACCTTAGTGTAAAAGCTACTGACCCTGCATGCCTAAATGCAAGGCTAGGCAACAGCTGCAAGGGAACACAGGTGCTACACATCTATAGTGCTGTTCATGTGTAAAGAATCTTTTAAACATCATGGTAGCTGTGTGGATCATCACCATGAGTAAGAGCTTTTTAACAGTGCTACTTGGCCCATCTTATACATACTGCTGCATGCAAACGAACTAGAGGGAAGGACGCAGATACATACCGGTCACCTGCTGCTGCTGGATACACTTTGCTTTAAGTCTATGGCTTTTAATATATCCATAGCATAAAATGCTGTGAGTAGGGTTGCCAGGTTCATGGCCTGAGACTGATCCTGTATCTTTAGGAGAAGAGAAAGTCAGCCAAGTGCAGGTGTTCTTGCAACTCTGTAATGGGAAAAACCACAAGGTGGAATTCTCCCTTCCCCCTGCACAACTTTTAAAGATACAGAAGACCTCTTTGGAGGCCGGGCCTGGCAACCAAGAGGTCTTCTGTATCTTTAAAAGTTGTGGAAGGGGAAGGGGAAGGGAGAAGGGAGAGGGAAAGTTACTCTAAACCACTACATCACAGTGGCTCCTTCTATCCTATATGGAATGGCATCCCAGGTACACTGCCCATGAATTCCCTGCAAGCATGAATTGTCCCTGCAACTGATGTATTAGCTTTCTGCTCCAATTATCAGTTGGCCTGGTACTACAAAAATAAGGGGAAACTCAGCCTGGCCACTTGCACCGGCCAGAAGACCAAGGGTTACTGTGTTGTTTGACCACTTGCAGTGGTTAAGGTGTTGGAGTACAACCTGGGAGACCAGGGTTCGAATCCCCACACAGCCATGAAGCTCACTGGGTGACCTTGAGCCAGTCACTGCCTCTCAGCCTCAGAGGAAGGCAATGGTAACCCCCCTCTGAATACAGCTTACCATGAAAACCCTATTCACAGGGTTGCCATAAGTCGGAATCGACTTGAAGGCAGTCCATTTCCATTTTCATCCCACAAAAAACCTCAACCTAGCTTAGACACTGGACATACAATTCTGTTTACAATTTGTCTCTTCTCTCTGGCTTTGTCATTCCCATATCTCTTTCCTTGAGGACAGGTCCTGTGCCTTAGGTGATTGATATACAGTGCCATGCTAATGTAAACACTCTAGAAATAAGAAGAAGAAGAAGAAGAAGAAGAAGAAGAAGAAGAAGAATCCACCCAATGGATAGTCACCTCCATTAGACACACATCTTAACAAGCACATCTAAGGCTAACTTTCAAGCAGGTTTGCTTGCCTAGAGATGAATGGTTTTTCAGGGAGACAGTGACTCCCACCATCTGTAGACTCCATAAGAAGCAACAGTCTACAAGAGCACACAGACTATGTTTCGGAGGGTTTTTTCCTGTAATTTCTGCTTCCATGGTTTACTTTAGATGCAAACTGCCTCCTACACAGTAATTGCAGAGCACCTAGCACAATCGAAGTCTTGGGCTGTGCAAATAAATTTTAGGTAATTTATTCTATAAACAATAAGAAAGAAATATTAGTTTAAAGGTAGGGTTACAGTCTATATCAGCCTACTCTTTTTCCCAAGCGTTTGAGTCAGCAGCTATTATTACATCCATTAAAAAGAACAGGTATAGCTATCAAAGCACACATGCCCTAAAAAGCAACTGAGATTACATAGGGTAGCTCTCCGTAATCCGCATTTAATTGATGAAGTCCTCATCAATGTTTCAGTGTTCGTAAACGCTCTGCTTTTTAAGGGTCTCAGAAAGGTCTGTTATAGCAGCTTGCTGGGTTGGTAGGCTTTGCAAACATCTATAAGTCCATAAGGACACAACAGTTTGACCAGCATCCTATTACAATTATCTTAACAGATTTAGCATCCAAACCTATATGGTTAAATCAGGCTGCCTCCCAATCGCTCTCCAAACAGAATCATCTTACAGTCCCACAACATCCGTCTGTCTCTCTTTCATTACTTGACCCACATATTTCACTACTTTCACATTTGTTCTTTCAGGAACATAGGAAGCCATCTTATACTGAGTCAGATCAGTGGTCCATTTAGCTCAGTATTGCCTACACTGACTGGCAGAGGTCTCCAGAGTTTCAGACGGGACATTTCTAGTCCTACCTGTAGATGCCGGAGAGTAAACCTGGGAATGTTCTGCAGGAAGAGCACACACTCCACAGCACTGATCTACGTACATTCCCCAAATGTAATAATTCTGACATGTCATAATCAGTTTCACCAATTGATATTTTTGTACCAGACCAAATATATTAAAAGTTTAAAAGGATGCTGAACAATGTT
This sequence comes from Rhineura floridana, assembly GCF_030035675.1. Classification (NCBI taxonomy): domain Eukaryota; kingdom Metazoa; phylum Chordata; class Lepidosauria; order Squamata; family Rhineuridae; genus Rhineura; species Rhineura floridana. Next base: position 107,546,531 of record NC_084481.1, on the reverse strand, counting down.
GCCACTCACATGCAAGATGTTTTTAAAACAAAAACAGAAACACCATATGTACTTATGGCTAAATAAAATAACTGCAAGAGCAAAAGAGTTTTTTGGATAAATTTCCAACACATTGAGCAATCCATATAAGCCCCACAGTCAAGATTCAGAAGCAGCTGGAAAATTTTGAACACTAATCTTTATACATTTGAAACATGAAAAACTTGTTTTTCCTTTTTTTCCTAGCAACAGCAGCTATGTGCATTTCTTCTTGAAGTTATTCCATCTTTTAAATGGCAATTGAGCGACAACTAGTGGCATTTGTTCTTACTGCACTTTGGTTTGTCATCATAACCTTCCTCTATGGACCCTTTGACAAAAAATATTGCCATAATTTTTTTTGCACAAGGGAAAGAAATAAAACATACAAGATGATTTCAGGCCAAAAGACTGTGTGCATTAGTACAGTTGCAATAGGATTCAGAAACAGAATAGAATGGCAAGAATTGTCTCGAACTTCTGGAGTGAGCTGAATAGTCTTGCATGGCCACTTTTGTAAAAACAAAAAAAATAGAAACCCCATGGTCTCCTGATATGTTTTAAATTCACAAAGCAGGAGTACATGTTCAGGATCTCTTTCCAGTGAAACATGTCTTCACTGTGTTAAGTGGTCCCATTATGCACTCTTGCTTATCATCATAAGACGGGCATTGCTGAATCAAGCCAAGGTCCACCTACTCCAGAATCCTGGGAAAGGGCTGTAGTCCAGTGGCAGAGCATCTGCTTTGCATGCAGAAGTCCCATGTTCAATCTCAGGGCTGGGAAAGAACCCTGCCTGAAACCAGCTACCTGTCAGTGTAGACAATCCTGAGCAAGATGGACCAATGGTCTGACTCAATATAAGGCAGCTTTCTAATCCCATATTCCTATAAATATCCCAGCGATCAGCAGAGACTAGGTGGTCCACTGAAAAGAGGCCAATGGTTCACCAGCAGTCCTCACGGCCCTCCAGATATTTGTTGGACTACAACTGCCATCATCTCTGCCCACTGGCCATGCTGGCTGGGGCTGATGGGAATGGTAGACCAACAACATCTGGAGGGCCAAAGGTTCCCCACCCCATTGTCTATCTTCTGCCCATCCCTGTCAATCCTAACACAAATCTGATTTCATAGAAATCCTGAGGTACTGTTCATTTGTTTGATACAGATGCCCATGAATAAATATCCTCTGAAGCACTTAAACAAAACAATATTTAAAATACAATATAATAATAATTAAAATCAACAGCAAACAATAAAATACTCCCTTTCAACTGAGAGAACATAAAGCAATTTACAGCCCAGATTTAAAATACAAGTGAAAAGCCTAGATGCATAGAAAGGTCTTCACTTGGCACCAACAAGACCACATAAAAGTTGCCAGGTTGGCTTCTCTGGGAAGACTATTCTGTTCCATAGCTGGGGTGCTAGATAGAACAGGGGCTAGATGGTAGGCCGTTCTCCAGGCTGTTCTGTCCTCTCTCCCCTCTCCTCAAGGCAAAATGCCTTTAGGTGACACTGCAGTGGCAACTGGGGGAAAGAGACCAGCTTGGCTGGAACACCATGAGCTAGATAGCTACCCAGACTGTTCAAATCTTCTCTCTCCTCTCTTCCTAGGCAAGAAGGTTCTTGTGTAGCCCTGTGGTGGCAGCTGTGGGAGGAAAGGTATAATTGTCTGATATACAAAGGAACAAAAATACTTTATTTTATTAATTTATTTATAAAAATATTTGTATACCACTATTCATAAATAAATACCATAGTGATTTACAACAATCATATATATGATTACACACACACACTAAAACCATGTAAAAAATTAAAATCAGAAATTACTTATGTAAGGTATCATCAAACCTCTCACACACGGGGGGGAGAGAGAGAGAAAGAAAGCTTTCATATAAGAAAAGATCAGCACTTTGTGTACAGGTATCTTTGCAGCACAGTTTTCTCTGATCTTCTAATTCAGACTTGTAAAATAGCCATTTGCCTGGTCAACTTCAGGTGGTCAGATACAGAAGCTTATAAAACATTGTCTTTTTTTAGGTCATGAAAGCATGTTTCGGTTGGTGGATCAGGATAAATCTGTGCAGCGTAAGTAACTTTTGCAGATTTTATATGCAAGGATGCGCTGATTGCTTTGGAAGAAAGTGAGTACTACTTCAAAGACTTTGAAGAAGAGCCATACAACAAGATCACAATAGTAAAGAAGTATCAAATCAACTAATCAAAATTTACATTGAACCAGCCAAAAAGCATAATCTGCTATTACGGCTATGAATTCATAGGGGCCAAGTACAGCTGGCCCTCAGGACTTTTCCTATGCCATGCCTCCTCCCCAGGCTACATCCCTTGCCAGCCTTGCTGTGCATCCGCTTAGAGTGCTTGTGCCTGGCTGGAATGTGTCCTTGACCTATGGCTCCCTAGATAGAGGATGCAGAGATGTTGGCGGGGTAGTAGTAACCTCTGACTTGTGTGTGACTAGAATGCAGTCTATTGTACAAAAGGCAAGTTTTTGCCTCTGGCCCTCCCTACAATTGGTATGCAGCCCTTGAAAGGTTGTCCATGAGGGAATGTCACCTTAGGGTGAAAAAGGCTCCCCTAGTTCTATGTCAAACATTTATCCTGAATTTTTGATGGTTCTCCATCAATTAAAAAGAAAAGCAATTCCATACAGAAATAATTGAAAAGTTTGGTGAAAATCTAATCAGTGGCTATTATAGATTTTTGGTGCTTGCCTTGCATCTAAGGTGGCCAAGAGACACATGTGATTGTCCTTTATTTTATTATACATGTCTTTCTGGTGGTCTGCACTCTGCAGCCTTCCTGGGTGCCCACACATCCTGAAAAGCCCATGACATCTTCAACTGGGCTTTCCTGTAAGCTCAGGAAGGTCTGCCTAACTATGCACCTGACAGCTGTTCATTTGGTTGTTTTAAGCGCAGTATTTTAACGTTTAAAGATACCAGTACACCAGTCTCAAGCACTTAGTAACCAGCTTCTCTGGCATAAAAACTAAGGGGAAAACATCATGAGGTAACTCCCATGAATCTTTTTGAGATCAGAAAGTGTGGACACCTGGGGAGGCTGCAAAACTCTAGAGAAACGTTTAATGGAAAGAAAACACACACACGCTACCTATGGCCATCTCACAGCAATAAAGCAAGCTCAACCCCCCACCCACCAAAGTTCTAAAGAAATTCTAACATGTCAGACAAAGAGGCAGAAAAATGGAAGCCTCTTTCACAGGGGAAAAAACATTTTGAGAAATTGAAGGACAGGTTTCTGCGCAGCACTAGTTCTAACTAAGGTACACAAGAAGAAACTGGTTGCTGCCCCTTCCGCACAATAGAGGAAAGAACAGAAAAGATGTGTAACAAGCTTGATTCTGTTCCTTCTACTACATTCAACATAAGCAAAAGGTGTTGCAATGAACCTGGAATAGTTAACCCCCCCTTCACAAAACTACTCTGTGTGAGAAGCCAGTTGTATTTTTCCCCATAGCTCAGTCTGCAACACGCATATGGCAATTTGACTCATTTATCACAAGCAAAACAATTGAGATTTGATATCCTGCTGGCTCAGTGCACATTAAGGAAGCTTGTGGCAACACATCAAACTGGAATGTGTGTTTATGATTATTCACACAACATGTTTGTCACATGCAAAAATAGCAAGACTGAGAAAAGTGGTTGGCCATGGAGCACGCTCATGGGAACTGGTGCTATATGTCTCTTGGTAAGGCCTATAAATGGGCCTTTGTGAGCTACTAATTTAAAATGGAACTTTCATATCCCAACAGTCAACTTTAAGCGTTAACCATTTAATCACTAATCCCTATAGCAATGAGGAAAGGTAGTTAAGATACAAGGCCGTTGGCAAATGTGTGAAAGGGAGGGGGAAAGACTAACTGGTAGAAAGAGAATTAGGGATTGAGAAGAAATGAACAGGCAAATGGAGATATTTGAGAAGTGGGAATATGTTTCCTGGTGGGCAATGGTGTGTGTCAGTGGTGTTCAAAATGGTGTTCTGGGAAACCCCGGGGCTCCTTGGCAACTCCTCAGCTAGCAGAGCAGTACACACCCAATTGTACAATATGTTGTCAAGCAAACTCAATCTTTTCCTCAGACAGCTTCATATTGCAACTGACGTATTTTGCCATTTCAAACACATCCATAAATATGCTTAAAGCCCTAAGTTGTCAAATTACAGGCATAATTGCAAACCAATTTGCCAATGTTTTAAAGGCAAGAAACTAAATTGAAATACAGCATGTCCACTTTCACAAAAGGAGGGAAGGTTGCCAGGAGTTTAAACATGTACAAGACATTCCTATAGCTTTTTCAGTACAAAGTTTCCACAACACATCTCTTGACAAAGTGCATGAGAGTAAGAGAACTGAGCTAAAGTCAAGTGAATAAGTAGAGCCATTCCCACCAGTTTTCCTGGGCTTCAAATTCCACTAGGCAGATTTGCAAAAAGTGCCATTGAATATGCTGCCTGTTACCCTAAAGGCCCAATTTGCTGCATGGAAAATATACATGATTCCCAAAATATATATGTTGCCTCCAAGTTGCACACTAAATCATAAGAATAAAGTAAAAATAAAGTGACAGATGGGCAATACCAAAAGCATGCATTTTTAATTCCTCCAATTTGCTGGCATATATTAAATGCAGGTATCTTTTGTTCTGTCTTGACATATAAACGAAGTTATATACAGTGCTTACAATATTGCTTTTTAATGTTCACTTTCAATAAAAGTGTGTGTTTCATATTCTCTGAATATTACAGCTTTTCCCATCAGGCATTGTGCCACAGAAATTAAAGAGCAGTTTTGCCGAATACTTGCCGAAGCCATTTTCCACATCAAAAGCATTAAAGTCCCTCTTATCCTTCATTACTGAAATATGAAAGGAACAACACATACTTTGGAGATTAACCTCTGATTATTTACTTCTAACTTTGAGCACATGCTCATACAAACATGCGTACAATCAGAAACAGGGACAACTAACCACTATCAGTGAAATAATATTATTAACGTGATAATGGCTTGCCACTGATTGCCCAATGGGAGCAACAGCATCCTTATAATACTGTCACCCGCTTTGAGCTCCCGGACATGGCACACAATCAATTGCCAAAGCTGAATAATTATCTTCCCTAGCAAATGATGCATCTTACCCTTGTCAAGACACTAGAGGGCCTCAAATATCTACACTGTGTGTGCTTCAATGGGATAATAATACATCGGCAGACACTTGTTTTGGAGCTGATCCAGTTACCATTCATTTTAACAAGATCCTTTCTAGAAGTAATGAAAATCTGACAAAACCCTTTGTAAGCAAAAGGAAAATGACCATATATGCATAATGCAGGGAAGCCAGGGCAATTAGAACAGAACGTGTTCTCTTCTGTACAGTTTTAGGTATATATAGCAACATAATACAATTCACCACAACTCTGCTGTATTTAATACTGTTTACAGCAGGAGCAACAAAGGGAAAGGTGGAGATAATTGGGTAGTACAGTACAACAGCCTGGCAGAGGAGGCACAAATGAAGTGTGGTAAGCAGTGAAACTGAGGTCCTTGATTTCCCCCAGTGAGTGATAGGCTTGTGACCAGAGATGACCAGAGGCTGAAATCAGTTTAAACATTTTATTTAAAAAATATATATCAGAAGATCAGTGAATACATTTCAGTTTATGAAAGCTGTAAGCAGAAACAGATACCTTACTGCAGGCATCCCACTTACAAAGTGTTGGTTTTAGGGAAGCAGGGGACACACACATACTGAAACCTGACTCGCCAACTGTCAAGAGCCGGAAGATTTTGGTCCCTCTTTCAGAGCGCTCTCTTGGGGTGTATCTGTCATTTCTATGCCCCAAGTCCTGTCTTAGAGGCTTAGAATACAAGAAAACAACCCCCCTCCCAAAAGCTCAGATTCCTGCTGCGTATATACTACTGAAACAACAGACTTGTGAGGTACAGTACTTTCAATCTGAGAGACAGTTCATTCTCTTAAACATTTATATTTGCAGCTAAAAAGCTGGAAAAAGCCCAAGAGGTTTAATCATCCCCCTTCTACAGCAAAATCGGCCCCAACACCCTGTGCACATGGTAAAATGTGCGTTTGTTGTCCCATTTTTCTATGGGATCTAGTAGTATTTCACTTGTAGGGTTTCCTACCATTCAGATCATATGTTGTTACTAGAAAAATAAGTTCTTCCGTCACATAACATGCCTATTGCTATTAAGATAGCCATTAATTGTTTTTAGTCTATTAACTCTGACTAATGTCTGTGATATCTTAAGCACAGCCCTGCTGAATCAGACCAAAGGCCCCTCTAGTCCACCATTCTGTTCCCATAGCGGCCAACCAGATGATTCTGGGGAACCTGCAAGAGGGATATGAGGGATATAGCTATGTCATGCTGTTGTTTCCCAGTATTCAGAGGCAGACTGTCTCTGACCCTGGAGAGAGCATAGAGCCATGGCCATGATGACTGGCAGCCCTGGAGCCAGGGTAGGGCAAATAGCTGTACTGCTCCCCAAAATATTTTTGGAAAACTGACTTTTTAATTTGTGACATGACAGAAAATGACAGCCTCCATTTAAAGAATGACAGCATGTTTTAAAAATAGGAGCAATTTAAGAATAGGACCCTCTGAAAAATTCAATGAATAAGGCATGGTGAGTGCACAACAAAAGCCTCATCTGGAAGAGCCCCCCCCCCAAATAAGGTTGCCAGGTGTCCGGTTTTCACCAGCAACTCTGGATTTTTGGGGTGCTCTATGGACTCTCAGCTTTCTTTTTTTTTTAAATTAAGTTTCTAGGTAGTCTGGTTCCCCAGATATACACCAAAATGCCAGCCGCCCCCCTGCAACCTCAGTTAAATGAGCTCATACCTGGCTGGTCTAATCCCGCTCATTCAGGTTTGTAGCCAATAAGTGAAGTCCAGGTTGTGATTGACAAGGCAGTAACTAGTGCCCTTTGCAAATCAGAAAACTTTTTTCCCCTGCTTTTCTGAAAATCTCATCAATTATATAGCTTTCAGTCTTTTTCTCTCTTGTGTGCAGGAGGCAAATAAATTTAAATTTTCTGTTGAAGAGTGCACTGTTTGGAAAACCTTCCCAATATGAAGCTTTAATCCAATACTCACTTTTCTCAGAGTAAAGCTGCAATGCTAATCCCACATACCCAGAGTAAACCCCATTGAATTCAACAGGGCTTTCTTTTGAGTAGACATGGTTAGGATTGTGCTGTAAATTGATGGGACTTTTGAGTGAACATAAGAATTGTGTTTGTGTTGTAAATTTTTCTCTCCCCCTCCAATCCTATGTTTTAAAGCAATTAGGCAGGGCTTACATAGGTATCACTGTTTTGTCACGTAGGAAACCAATACTGATTTTTTAAAAAAATGTTCTGCAATGGCCAACTAGTTTTGACAATAAACTGTTATATGAGGTGTATGCTGGGGCCCTTGGGCACAAGCCTGCCCCAGGCCCCGGTGCTCCCCTTCCATGATTCATGGCAGGATCGCTGCCATGGATCGCATGCCCCGCCATTCCCTTGCTTAACCTACCTTGTTCTGCGATTACAAATGCAGCTCTGCCCTTAACAAAGATGGCAGCCGAGGTTTCCCTAAGGGGCTGAAGCCTCTGCCGCCATCTTGGTTCATGGCAGGGACAGTGGGCGCTCCGAAGCTCTTGCCGTGCGATCTGCGGCAGGGGAGCAGAGGGGCCCCTCAGAGGCCCCTGTAGCCCCAGGGGCTCTCGGGCCAGTGCCCCACCTGGCCACCCTTTAGAACCAGCCCTGGTTGTCTGTATTTTTACATCTCCAGTGTGTGTATATATATGGAGTCTTCCCAACAATCTTGTGAGGTAGGGTTGCAGACTGGAAACCAAGGCAGCTCACAATAAGAAATAAATCCCTTTGAAATCCAATAACTAAAAGACAAATATAAACAGTTGCAAAACAGCGTAAAGTGGCATGATTCTGAATTTTGGGTTGGGTGAATGAAGTTCTTTATCACTTGGGGTTTTCTCTGCATGCTTCCCTGTTTATATTGGGACTTGCTTCTGAGTAAACAAACGTAGGGCTATACTATAAATATCTTTACAGGTTGTGTAAACAATAAACATATTTGATAGTCATGCTTATATAACTATTTCTTCATACTATGTTCTGATAAGTACTGATTTCACACTATGGTTGTACAGTATTACTTCCTCTGCATTTTCAGTGTGCCCTTCTTCCCCTCTGTTGTTTTCATCCTATGGAGCAAATTAGGCTGAGAGATGGTGAGTAGCCCATGGTCACCCAGTAAACTTTATAGCTCATTTCCATTTTAGAAAAATAATGAAAACAATTTACATGCAGGCAAAGTTTATTAAGTAGGAATTGGGTTGGCTCTCAAAGTAAGTTTATAGTAGCCCACAGGGGACACAGAAAAGAGTAGAGAATCTTCTTACTCTTACGCATTTCTCAAACACGTTTCTGAAGTGAAGGATCAAATCTGTAAAGAAATTTGGAGCAGCCATGTTAAAATGATGGATTCCAGGCAGGGGGTTGCCAACCCTACTTGGATATGGATATTTTTGCCGTGGATCCCTAGTTAAACTTTACGAACAACACAATCCAAATCATATCTACTGAGAAGTAAGTCCTATTGAGTTCTATGGAGCTTAGTCCCTTAGTAAGCGTGTTTAGAATTGCAGCCTTTTGGGGCATCCATCTTTACTCCTGAATGTTCCCATCTAACATCTCCACAACACTAGGCTCCTTTCTTCCTACAATGGCCTTCTGGTGAGTGGCCTGGCCTGAGGGCACTTAAACTCTTTTTGCCAGAAGCAAGTTGGCTAGATTAAATGTTCCCTACCCAGGCTTTCATCTTTTAACTAAGATCTTAATTTCCAATCAGAGAAATGTTTTTGTTTGTATTGTGTGCGCCAAGCAATTGTGGTTGATGCTTAATGTATCATGCTTAATGACATCACTCAGGGCCCCTGTGACATCACTCGGGCCCACCCCATGACATCACTCAGGCATGCCCCTATGACATCACTACCCCCCCCAAAAAAATCTCAGGGTTTGGGATGCTTCTCACCTGGCAACCCTACCCCCAAATTTTGCTCACTCAAGACTTTCCCTGATTGAGGGTAGTTTTTTTATTATCGCAATCACCCTATAATTACTGAAGTGATCCTGAAAAAAACCCAGCCGATATAGTAATATGACCCTTGAAGAGTTAAATATTAGAACTTGGTATTATGGGCTAGAGTTAGACTGCATCCCTTGGACTTTCCTTTGCTTTGCTTTTCAGTTTCAGTTTCAATTTTGTTCTCTACCCACCCAGCAATAAAGAAGTATGTTTGTTTGCTTGCAGTAAGAAGGAAGAGTTTATTTTGCAGTTATTATGGGTAGAGCAGGATTGGGTGCTTATTGCTAAATGGTGAAATAAAGAGATAACTTAAGGTGATCTTTACAAAAATCTACCCTAATTTACCCTTAGCATTCACTTTACTCACAATCATAGTGGCTATTTTTTCCTTTTCTTGAGTTCTTGATGGCAAAAGATGAAAACAGCCCTAGAGGAATAGAAACACTGCTGTGTGCACTACAGTTAGTTAGCTAGCTGGCTGGCTGGCTACCCAGGCTGTAGCTAGGGCTGTGCACTGTATTTGAACAAATAACAAACCAAATAGGGCCAATTTGGGCCTATTTGTATCCTGTCCAAATTGGGCTGAAGCAACTACAAATCTCTACCAAGTGGATTAGCTAGTCCCAAATCAATGTGCAGAGATTTATACAGATTTGTAGCTCAAAATGGTCTCTAATGAACCCAGACAGGGCGTCTCTGAAATGGAGCAATTGCTGGGACCAAGGGGAAGATGTTGCTGACGCTGCTGCTTCTGAAGCTGCCGTCAATGCCACCCTTCGCTGGGGGAGACCAACGAGGCCTACAATTAAGTAGTTCAGACCCTGGCAGAGGAGCAGCTGTGCCACCTTTACTTTTGAAAGCCCGAGAGCCACCAAGGGCCGCCTGCCCGTCTCCACCATAATGTCTTCTTCGCTGTCCTCCTGGGCCTCTCATCGTCTAGCCCACACCAACTCTCTGACAACACGAGCTCTGGCACCGGGGCCTCTCCCACAGACAGATCCACCTACGCTGAGCCAGCCTCCATCTCTTTCCTCTTCTTTCCTCTCAGAGCCCATCATTTCCATCTCTCCTGTGGGCAGACCCTCCCACGCCAAGCAAGCTTCCACCTCTTTCTTCTCCTTTCCCTTCAAGCCCCTTGTTTCCATCTTTGCCATGACCTACGAGAGCAGCCTGGCCAGCCAGGGCAGGGAGATTGTGCGCCAGAACATCAATGGCTTCATCCCCATGATCAAGTTGAAGTACTGCTTACCGTGGACACTGTCTATGTTGGCAAAACACTGGACTGCTCCTGCTCCCTTTCCTGTAGCAGGACTGGCAGGTGCAATACCAGCAGGACACCCAGTGGTACCATGCTTTGGTATCAACATATTGAACTAGTAAACATCATCTAATTATTAGGAATTTATTAGGGAAGTGTTAGGGAAGTGTTGCCTGTTATTGTATTATCACTGAAAGTTGTTACAGTAGGGCCCTACTCATACAGCAGGTTAGGTTCCAGACCCCCGCTGAAAAGTGCATCAGCTGTAGCCTGGGGCTATCAGACTCCTGCACTCCAGCTGATCGCGCCAGAGGAGGGGAAGATCAGCTGTAGCACACTACAGCTGATCTTCCCCTCCTCCAGCACGATAGCAGGAGTCTGATCATGCTGGCACGATCAGCTGGAGTGCAGGAGTCTGATCATGCTGGAGGAGGGGAAGATCAGCTGTAGCACACTACAGCTGATCTTCCCCTCCTCCAGCACAATCAGATGGAGTGCAGGAGTCTGATAGCCCCAAGGAGGAGAAGATCAGCTGTAGCACATTACAGCTGATCTTCCCCTCCTCCAGCACAATCAGATGGAGTGCAGGAGTCTGATAGCCCCAAGGAGGAGAAGATCAGCTGTAGCACATTACAGCTGAACTTCCCCTCCTCCGGCAAGATCAGCAGGAGCATGGGGAGCTCCAGCCCCCCTCCAGCTGATTGCCCCACTGGCGCCGTATTAGTGGAATGCCAAAAAGCGGGGTGCCGAGAAGGAGGGCCCTACTGTATTGCTGCTTTGTAATAATGTTAATACTTTGTTATCTATTTTTTGTAAATTGTATTGTTTTTCTTGATGTGTATTCTGTATTTGTGTTTATTTTTTGTAAGCCGCCTTGAGGGCCTTTCGGCCAAAAGGCAGTATAGAAATAAACTGTAATAACAACAACAACAACAACATAAAGAAGAGCGCCAGGGTGTGCAAAGAGGGAGGAAAGCTCCATGAGCTAGAGGGAGCCGCAGCTGACGAAGCATCAAGGCCCCAGCTGACAAAGCGTCAAGGCGAGTTAAGCAGCAGAGCGAGTTCGGCAGCAGGGCGAGGAGGCCAGGCTCCCCCCTCTGCCCGTCTGTTCCCTGACCTCAAGTAAACCACAGTCTCCAACCCATTGACGTAATAAACCTTAAACAAAACTATGCAGGTAAGAAGCCAGCAGGGGTGTGGGGGCTTTCCAGTGTTTTGCACCGCCTGCAGCATGTACGACTATCTGTCTGTTGGACAGCAGTCGTGGGTGTGCTCTCGGTGCAATGAGCTCCTGGCTCTCTGGGAACGACTTCATTTCCTTGAGGCCAAGGTGGCAGACCTGGAAAAGCTGAGAGAGGCACAGAGGTGTGTGGATGAGGCCTTCAGGGACGTTATAGCTGTGTCCCACTCCAAGGATGGTAGCTCTCCTGCTATCATGGAGAACGATGGCCTCAGGGAAGAAGAGCATCCAGCTGAGGAAGAGGGAAACGATCCCTTAGAAGGGACCCATTCCTTGGGGGATGAGCAGCTATCCTCTAGTGCCGAGGATATATCTCCAGGGGGTGGAGGGATCCTTGTAGTGGGTGATTCGATCATTAGGAACATAGACAGTGGGTTGTGTGATGGGCGTGTAGACCACAAGGTGTTTTGCCTGCCTGGTGTGAAGGTTGCAGATATCGCCCATCATTTAGATAGTTTGGTAGACAGTGCTGGGGAGGAGTCAGTGGTCGTGGTGCACGTTGGCACCAACGACATGGGGAAATGCAGCCGTGAGGTCCTGGAAGCAAAATATAGGTTGATAGGTAGGATGCTGAAAGCCAGGACCTCCAAGGTGGCTTTCTATGAAATGCTACCGGTTCCACGTGCAGGACCAGCCAAACAGGCACAGCTTTGCAGTCTCAACACATGGATGAGACGATGGTGTCGGGTGGAAGGGTTTGGATTTGTAAGGCACTGGGGAACATTTTGGGACAAGCCGGGCCTGTACAAAAGGGACGGGCTCCACTTGAACCAGAATGGAACCAGACTGCTGGCACTTAAAATTAAAAAGGTGGCAGAGCAGCTTTTAAACTGACTGAGGGGGGAAACCCGACAGGAGCTGAGGAAGGTCCGGTTCAGAATAAACCTCCCCCCTGGGATAAAGACCAATGAAATGATGAAATTTTAAAAGGGGTAGGCCTAGAAGTAGGCATTGTGAGAGCAGGGGCACAGGACATCAATTCAGAAGGGCAAAATTACCACAGGTCAAACCACAAGTGCCAAAGACACTTGAAGAGAGACACTGCTTACAAGTGCCTGTACGCTAATGGTAGGAGCCTCCGAACCAAGATGGGAGAACAGGAGTGCTTGGTCTTAGAGGAGAGCATTGATATAGTGAGCATAACGGAGACCTGGTGGAATGGAGAAAACCAGTGGGATACGGTTATCCCTGGATATAAACTATATCGGAAGGACAGGGAAGGACGTATTGGTGGCGGAGTCGCTCTATACGTGAAAGAAGGCATTGAATCCAGCAAGCTCGAAACCCCAAAAGAGGCGGACTCCTCCACAGAATCGTTGTGGGTGGTGATACCATGCCCCAGGAGGGATTTAATACTGGGAACGATCTATCGTCCCCCTGATCAAAATGCTCAGGGAGACCTTGAGATGAGATATGAAATTGAGGAAGCATCCAAACTAGGAAATGTGGTAGTAATGGGTGACTTCAACTACCCGGACATAGACTGGCCGCATATGTGTTCCAGTCATGACAAAGAAGCAAAGTTTCTAGATATTCTAAATGACTATTCCCTAGACCAGTTGGTCATGGAACCGACCAGAGGGACGGCAACCCTGGACTTAATCCTCAGTGGGGACTGGGACCTGGTGCGAGATGTAAGTGTTGTTGAACCGATTGGGAGCAGTGACCACAGTGCTATTAAATTAAACATACATGTAACTGGCCAATTGCCAAGAAAATCCAACACGTTCACATTTGACTTCAAAAGAGGAAACTTCACAAAAATGAGGGGATTGGTAAAAAGAAAGCTGAAAAACAAAGTCCAGAGGGTCACATCACTCGAAAATGCTTGGAAGTTGTTTAAAAACACTATATTAGAAGCTCAACTGGAGTGCATACTGCAGATCAGAAAAGGTACCTCCAGGGCGCAGAAGATGCCAGCATGGTTAACGAGCGAAGTCAAGAAAGCTGTTAGAGGCAAAAAGTCTTCCTTTAGAAAATGGAAGTCTTGTCCGAATGAAGAAAATAAAAAGGAACACAAACTCTGGAAAAGAAATGCAAGAAGACAATAAGGGATGCCAAAAAAGAATTTGAGGAGCACATTGCTAAGAACATAAAAACCAACCAAAAAAAATTCTATAAATACATTCAAAGCAGGTGACCATCTAGGGAAGCGATTGGACCCTTGGATGATAAGGGAGTCAAAGGTGTACTAAAGAACGATAAGGAGATTGCAGAGAAGCTAAATGAATTCTTTGCATCTGTCTTCACAGTGGAAGAGATAGGGCAGATCCCTGAACCTGAACTAACATTTGCAGGAAGGGATTCTGAGGAACTGAGACAAATAGTGGTAACGAGAGAGGAAGTTCTAGGCTGAATGGACAATATAAAACTGACAAATCACCAGGCCCGGATGGCATCCACCCGAGAGTTCTCAAAGAACTCAAATGTGAAATTGCTGATCTGCTAACTAAAATATGTAACTTGTCCCTCGGGTCCTCCTCCGTGCCTGAGGACTGGAAAGTGGCAAATGTAACGCCAATATTTAAAAAGGGATCCAGAGGGGATCCCGGAAATTACAGGCCAGTTAGCTTAACGTCTGTCCCTGGAAAACTGGTAGAAAGTATTATTAAAGCTAGATTAACTAAGCACATAGAAGAACAAGCCTTGCTGAAGCAGAGCCAGCATGGCTTCTGCAAGGGAAAGTCCTGTCTCAGTAACTTATTAGAATTCTTTGAGAGTGTCAACAAGCATATAGATAGAGGTGATCCAGTGGACATAGTGTACTTAGACTTTCAAAAAGTGTTTGACAAGGTACCTCACCAAAGACTTCTGAGGAAGCTTAGTAGTCATGGAATAAGAGGAGAGGTCCTCTTGTGGATAAGGAATTGGTTAAGAAGCAGAAAGCAGAGAGTAGGAATAAATGGACAGTTCTCCCAATGGAGGACTGTAGAAAGTGGAGTCCCTCAAGGATCGGTATTGGGACCTGTACTTTTCAACTTGTTCATTAATGACCTAGAATTAGGAGTGAGCAGTGAAGTGGCCAAGTTTGCTGACGACACTAAATTGTTCAGGGTTGTTAAAACAAAAAGGGATTGTGAAGAGCTCCAAAAAGACCTCTCCAAACTGAGTGAATGGGCGGAAAAATGGCAAATGCAATTCAATATAAACAAGTGTAAAATTATGCATATTGGAGCAAAAAATCTTAATTTCACATATACGCTCATGGGGTCTGAACTGGCGGTGACCGACCAGGAGAGAGACCTCGGGGCTGTAGTGGACAGCACGATGAAAATGTCGAACCAGTGTGCGGCAGCTGTGAAAAAGGCAAATTCCATGCTAGCGATAATTAGGAAAGGTATTCAAAATAAAACAGCCGATATAATGCCGTTGTATAAATCTATGGTGCGGCTGCATTTGGAATACTGCGTACAGTTCTGGTCGCCTCATCTCAAGAAGGATATTATAGAGTTGGAAAAGGTTCAGAAGAGGGCAACCAGAATGATCAAGGGGATGGAGCGACTCCCTTACAAGGAAAGGTTGCAGCATTTGGGGCTTTTTAGTTTAGAGAAAAGGCGGGTCAGAGGGAACATGATAGAAGTGTATAAAATTATGCATGGCATTGAGAAAGTGGATAGAGAAAAGTTCTTCTCCCTCTCTCATAATACTAGAACTCGTGGACATTCAAAGAAGCTGAATGTTGGAAGATTCAGGACAGACAAAAGGAAGTACTTCTTTACTCAGTGCATAGTTAAACTATGGAATTTGCTCCCACAAGACGCCGTAATGGCCACCAGCTTGGATGGCTTTAAAAGAAGATTAGACAAATTCATGGAGGACAGGGCTATCAATGGCTACTAGCCATGATGGCTGTGCTCTGCCACCCTAGTCAGAGGCAGCATGCTTCTGAAAACCAGTTGCCGGAAGCCTCAGGAGGGAAGAGTGTTCTTGCACTCGGGTCCTGCTTGCAGGCTTCCCCCAGGCACCTGGTTGGCCACTGTGAGAACAGGATGCTGGACTAGATGGGCCACTGGCCTGATCCAGCAGGCTCTTCTTATGTTCTTATGTTCTTAAAGCTAGAATGCTATCACCCCACCCAGCACTCTCCAATCACAGTATTTGGGACAGGTGACCTCTTAAAACACAGAATTTTTTTTATACGTTCTGTTTTCCAATTGTTAACTACAGTCAATATTATTAATATTAAGTAGTATTTTTATTTTCCCCGCACTCAGTAATGCTGTTAGCAATCTGCCTCCTACATAACAGTGTCTTTAAAAAAACTTTCTTTGAAAAAGCAAAATTTAAAGGTGGCCAGTGTGAAAACCCTGCAGCTACTCACCTGAAATTTGGCAGCCTTACTCCCCTCTATAAGGGCTACCATACTGCCAAATTTCATGTCCAAGTGTGAAAACACAAAGTGTTATTTCCACTTTATTTTTAAAACATTTTAAACTGCAAAGGTAGCTAGCATGAAAATCCATGGAGATACCTACCTGAAACTTGGCATGTTTACTCCCCTATAAAGCAGCTTCCATGTCTCTAGATCATAAAACAAGAAAGTTACAGCTGTTTCAGTTTTGCAGTGTAAGTCAGTGGGATTTCTGAAGATTTGTAATACCCATATTGTGATCTGGATTTGGATCTGGATCAGATCCAAATCTGTCCAGACTGAATTGGGCCTGATCTGCATTTACAAATCAGAGCCATAAGTCAGATTGGGAGGATACATGCCCAGCCCTAGCTGCAACTCAGGCCTAATTTCTGATTTTCCCAAAGTGTGTAGCTCAGCATGAAGTTTTTTCAGGGTTTCTGGGTAGAAAAATCAACCCATCAACCAGTAAAAAAACACCAACCAATTGCTTCCTACAATTAGCATCCAATTGTTTAGTTTATACAGCAGCCAATTAAAATGTTTTCCCTTGATTGTCCAACAGGAAATTAAAATCTAACAGTCGGGAACAAGACTAGGAGGGATAAATTATTCAACACGCTAAATCTTAATCATAAATGTATTATTCAATTTATTAAATTTCAATGTATGTAATTTAGGTTCAATGGCACCAGCTGTATAACATTATCAGAGGGCTGACAATACTGATGCATTCATTTATTTCAGCAGCTAAAATGTTCAAAGCACATAATACCAGGACCAAAAGTTGAAGAAAAGATTAAAATACAAAGTGAAAGATTTTGTAAATTGAAATAATTTCCCAGTGGTGCATTGCAAACCTACCATTCGGAAAGCTTTCCTGCATGTTTATCAAGCATTTTTACAAAAGGAAGTCTGTTATGAAGTAAATATTTTACTAAGTTAATGGCTCAATCTCATTGCCTTCATCAAGAAAGATTAAAACAATGTTTGAGAAAACAAAAGGAAGTACTTCTTCACATAGTTCATAGTTATACTATGGAATTCGCTGCCACAAGATGTAGCAATGGGCAACTTTAAACAGCTTTAAGAGCTTTAGACAAATTCATGGAGGATAAGGCTAGTCGTCAGCCCTGTAGCCGGCCTTCCTTGTTAGGTGAGGCAACCATATTTTTAAGTGGAGCATTTATGGGGGGAGGCACATAGCGCTAGCCAATTCCCCTCCTCCACTCATTGGTATAGAGGATGTGACGGCCAGGCCAGAGGAAGGGAAAGGCAGTGACCTCCCCACTCCTCCTCCATGCAGAGTGTGTTAGTTATACATAATGGGCTATGTAAAGGTCAAGTTAACAGAAAATTTCGTATGAACACCAGGAATTAAATGACTGGCATATGTTTTGGCTCATAAAAAAAAGGATGTTAAGGATATAGTGAACAAGGAGATACCAAAAGGTATAAA
Source organism: Rhineura floridana (assembly GCF_030035675.1). Classification (NCBI taxonomy): domain Eukaryota; kingdom Metazoa; phylum Chordata; class Lepidosauria; order Squamata; family Rhineuridae; genus Rhineura; species Rhineura floridana. Next base: position 107,529,036 of record NC_084481.1, on the reverse strand, counting down.
ACAAAATAGTTTATGCTATAACTAAGAAGTTAAAAACTAGTGTGCAGCTTGTTTTCTCAAACACTCAGTTTTAATCTTGTATGATGACACCAATACAAAAAGCAGGTTTAGAAACAGAGTAAGAGCACATTACAGTGCAACCATAGTCAAGCACAGAGTGGAGCTCAGAACAATATGCATAACTCTCTTGTGGAAGTCAAGGATCCTTGCAAGCATTTGTAGTCTTAAACAAACCTTGCAAAGCAGTTTGACCAGAAACAACAGTGGGATGAAATAACATAGTGTGTACACTAAAAGGTAATCATGCCTCTATCACATCATTATTATCAACTCTCAACAAAACTATTGCTCTTCTCCAGTCATAGTTGAAGGACTTGTGGGAGGACCACACTGTGAAAGAAATATGGTTGGAGCCCACTTTTCAGGAATATGTGGATCAGCCCTAAAACATGTGCAGACTTCCTCTCTCCCGAACTAGAGCTTTGGAGATGTGGAATGATTGGAATTTCTAGTATAAAAGACAAATTCACAGGCTGTGTTCATGCAACACAAAATGTGAAAAGAAAGGCATAAACACAACACACTTTATCTTCAGCCGGTCACCTTTAAGATTATAATCCATTTTGACACTGAGACACAGTTCACTTTCTAGTTTAAGGTCATTTATCATTTTGCTAAAAATCACAGCTGCATGAAGAAAATATAGCCTGAAAATATTTATTTGCAGTCTTTTGCATAATCATGTGCAATGATTGATGTGCCATAAAAAAGCATAAAGCTTTGTTTCCATTGGACAGAAGTTCAAGCTTCTTTCCAAAGCTAGAAGCTGCTGGACATCTCAAAAGGATAAATTTCAACATACTAAATCTTAATCATAAATGTATTATTCAATTTTTAAAATTTCAATGTATCTAATTTAGCTTTACTGTCACCAGCTGTATAAAGTTATCAGAGGACTGGAAATACTGATGCAGTCATTTATTTCAGCAGCTAAAATGCTCAAAGAGCATTATTTATTTATTTATTTAATTAATTAATTAATTAATTAATTAATTCAATTTTTATACCTCCCAAAGCCAGAGGCTGTCAGGGCGGTGTACAGCATAAAGTAAATACAATACAAAAATACAATAAAATGACAATAAAAACACTAAAAACATACATTTTAAGCATTTAACAGCCTGGTATATATTAACAACAGTAAAATATGTTAAAATGCCTGGGAGAATAAAAAGGTTTTAACCTGGTGCCGAAAAGATAGAAGTGTAATACCTGCACCAAACGTTGGAGAAAAGTTTAAAATACAAAGTGCAAGATTTTATAAATTGAAATAACTTCCCAGTGGTGTTTTACTCAAACCACAATGCCAGTTGGGGAAAAGAAGCTGAAAAACCATTTCCTGCAGATGTTTTAGAGAAAGGAGTACCATAACTAAGGAGTAGCCACACGGATGACTGTGTACAAATCTTGGGCATGTATAATTGCATTGATAGCACTGTTAACATAGCATTATGTCAACTTTTGGGATCACAGTGAGATGTGCAGAAGTAAGTGACCTTTAAGGAATTCAGGGTTCTATAATCAGCAACAAAAAAATAGCTGTCCAGAAAAGCAGTATTAAGTGCAAAGAGGAAACCAGCTTAATGTGCTATCAGAAGCCCATTTACATGAAGACAAAATAATACAACATTCTTTGTATAGGCAGAGACAAGCTGAAATTTCTGGGGATATTTCTGAGATCTTTCTTTTTCTCACCATCTTAGAAAATGGCTATTTTGCAGGATTTTCTCTCAGAATTCTCAACCATTTTTGTGTGGAGGCTATCATTTCCCTCACATGCCCCTAGAATAATGCTAGGTCTGGGGCCTTGGGCAGGATTAAAGTTAGTGGCTAGGCTGCCTTCACTGCTTTTGCTCTCCCACTTGCAATAGCAGCAAAAAAGAAAAGAAAAAAAGAAGCTGTGCTACTGTTACTGCTAATGGTGAGCCCACCCCAGACAAACTATTGGAGAAGTTAGAAGAATGTAATTGGGACATTGATCAAGACTCCAGGGCTTTTCATGATTTTGGATGATTTTTGGCTATCACAGGAGTTAGCCCAGAGATTCAATTATCTGTGGAGATAAATAGGATCTATAGTAAAAGCCTCATCAGAACTCATGTCACTGAGAACTGCTTCCAGAGTTTTAAAAGACAAAGGAGGCATTTTGAGGATCAAGCCATGAGGAAAAACAAGTTATTAATGTAACACCATAATTCTGCATATAGAATTCCATCAGGCATTATCAAGAATTTTCACAAGCTTCCAGTCATAATCCTTTATTATTAAAAACATACTTAGATAAACGGCATCAAGAATATCATTGTAACATTGAGCAGACACATTTAGTCTCAGCAAATGAAAATTGTTAAGGGGTTCATAGGAACATCAAGCAATCTGTATAAAACCAATTATAGAAATAAAGAGTTGCATCTCTTTGAAAGTCAAAATCTCTTAAAAGTTTTCCTGAAAAGACTAATCATTTGGGGAGAATTTATTGAAGATTTCTGTTTTGTCTTTGCCTGTCTTTTAATATCTAAATGGCATATGCGTGCAAGCAGAGGAGGAGGAGGACTTAGAATGGAATGGCCGAGCTGGGGAAGGGCTGAGTGGGGAGTTGGACTCAGAAGGTGCCCCAACTATGGACTTTGACAGCTCAACCCCAGCAGCTCCAGATATCCCTCTGAAGAGTCAAGCTGACCATCTGGTTGTTTCCCAGCCTGATGCTTCCCCTCTCCCAACACCCGCGTCACCTGCAGGCAGCCCTCCTCCCTCTGAGGGAGAAGACGGGACGGTAATGGAGGCTCCGCCTCTGCCTCACACCAGGAGGTGAATGTGGTAGGAGATTCAATAGACACACACGGATGAGGTTGAGTTTTCGCCTGTGCACGCTCCCCCAACAGTGACAGTTTGCATGCAAGCAGGGTAACCCAGCCTTACTTAAGCCGAGTGAGGGGGGGGGGAGTAGTTGCTGAGTCAACATCTTAGTGCAGCGAAGTTGTGCCTAGTTAGACCTAGAGAGATGCTGAGTTCTGAGTAAGCCGTAGATAGATTCATGAAAAGCACTGAATTGAAACTGTCTTGTACTACAATAAAAGAAAAAACCACAGCCGTGTCCGAGTCTGAGTTCTTCGAGTTCTGGCAGGACAGCAGAGCTGAAGCACAGTGCACTCTGGCTTCTGCCATTGACAAGGGACGAGGGCTGATGCCAGCCTGCCATGGGCCCTTGGTCACCAGACTGCAGGGGCCCTTGGCGATGGCAGCACTACTGCTTTGTCAAGTATTAGCACACTGCACATATAATCCTACTATCACCCAAGATGGGGGGGGGGGCGTCTGGTGGCAGGAGGTCTTGGGAGAGTGGCTGCCGCTATGATCCTGTCAGCATCAGGTCACGGGGTGCATGCTCCATGACCCAATGCTAGCGTTGATTGATTGTGGAGTGGGAGCTACACCCACCCAGCCTCAGCAGCAGGGGCCCCTCCAGTGCCAGGAGCCCTCGGCCAGTGCCCAACCTGGCCACCTGCTGGTGCCAGGCCTGCAAGGGATGCTGGGAGGCAGCTCTCCCCAGCTCCCAGGAAAAACATAATGGAAAAGTGTAGACCCGACCCAATCTAGAGGGAGCTACTGTGGGGAGCTTGCTTTACCCTCAATGCAAGAAACAATACTTATAAGAACTCTGAAACTAAGAAATAGCACCCAAGTTTGCTTTTTTCCTCCTCCCTCGCAATCCCTTTTCTTTTTGTGTTGTGTCTTTTAGATTGAAAGCCTGAGGGCAGCTATGATCTTTTTATTTATTGTTATAAGCTGCTGTGGGAGCCTTTTTTCAGTTGAAGAACAAGCTAAAAATACTTTAAATAAATAAATGTCATTTTTGTTGGTGGAAATACAGCCAGACACTACAGAACAGGTTACACTTTAGAAAACATTTGCATACATAGAGAAACAGCTTTAGTTTTGCTTCACATGTAACAAAATGTTAACTCTGTAAAACCTGAAGTTCCTTCAGGTGAAATAAAAATCTATAAAAGTCGTTGAAGCACAGGGCTGTGTCTAACGCTGTATGAATGGAATGGCAGCTTGGATCATTCCCTCTGTTCCCCCTGCCCCCGTTGTCCTCCCCAAAGGGCTTCTCCATAGGGACAGGGGAACCTACTGAACATTGTTGGACTGTGTCTTATGGAGTTGCAGTATGTTTGCGTGTGTGTAAATTGTCCAATGGGTGGAGGAATCTTGCACTGGGGGAATGCAAGATTCCTCTGTCCAGTTTGGGGTGATTATACTCTCTCACTGCAGCAGTAGATGACATAACCAAAATGTTTGATTGGCCCCCAACCCTCTAGAGAAGCTTTTGGGGGGGTACAAGAGGCTGCACCAGGGAGGAGGGGAAGAGAAAGATCAGTTGAATGGATTTCTCTTCTGCTTCCACAACAATGAAAAGAACCCATAGTAAACAACCATGCTTACAAGTAAAATAGTTATTAAATACAGAAACCAACATCTAACAATATTATTATCAAGTTTCCCCCAGTGTGAACAACAGAAAACTCATACCTTATGCTAAGATGCACATTCAGTCAGTGTTCTACACAGCAGTGCTATTCATGAAGACAATTTATCACACTTGAAGCAGCATTGCCTGAAGATCTTTTTGGTTTCAGCAGACCTTTGGGAATGCCCATGCTTGATTAACCCTGGATCTTTTGAGGTTGTGATTGATTCTGCTGCTTGGCTTTTGTTTTTATGTGTGGTTTTATTTATTTATTTTAATGTTGGTTGTTTTTAATACTTGGGTGTTTAGCTAGCTTGGCTGTAGTAGTAATAGCAGTAGTAACATACATTTATTACTTTACAAACTATATTTAGATTTTCATGGTAACAGGGAATAAAAGAATGATTGTACATAAGTATTATGATCAGGCCATACAATCTGACCTCACTTTTTAAAATTATTATTTTTTGGTCAGAGGTGATAGCTTAGTGCATAGCACATGCATTGCATTCAGAAGACCCAAACTAAGTAAGTGGCAGAGCTGTCAGAAGTGGGCAAGGTGTACCAATGGGTTGACTCTGTATTAGACAGCTTTGTACGTTCATACTATAAATCAGGATCTTATGTAAGAACATAAGAAGAGCCTGCTGGATCGGGCTAGTGGCCCATCTAGTCCAGCATCCTGTTCACACAGTAGCCAATCAGACGCCCATGGGAAGCCCGCAAGCAGGACTTGAGTGCAAGAGCACTCTCCTCTCCTGCAGCTTCCAGAAACTGGTTTTCAGAAGTATACTGCCACTGACTATGGAAGCAGAGCATAGCCATCATGGCTAGAAGCCATTGATAGCCTTAACCTCCATTAATTTGTCTAATCTTCTTGCCGCCCTGGGCTCCTACTGAAAGGGCAGGATATATATCCAATAAATAAATAAATAAAACCATCCAAATTGGTGGACATCACTGCCTCTTGTGGGAGCAAATTCCATAGTTTAACTATGTGCTGTGTGAAGAAGTACTTGCTTTTGTCTGTCCTGAATCTTCCAACACTCCGCTTCATTGGATGTCCATGCGTTCTAGGGTTATCTCTCGCTCTCGCTCTCCCTCTCCCTCTGTGTGTGTGTGTGTGTGTGTGTGTGTGTGTGTGTGAGAGAGAGAGAGAGAGAGAGAGAGAGAGAGAGAGAGAATTTCTCTCTACCCACTCTCTGCATGCTATGCACCTTCATAGTTTTATCATGTCACTCTAAACTAAAAAGCCCCAAATGATGCAACCTTCCTCATAGAGGAGTTGCTCCATCCCCCTGATCATTTTGGCTGCACTTTTCTGAACCTTTTCTAGCTCTACAATATCCTTTTTGAGGTGAGGCAACCATAATTGTACACAGTATTTCAAATGCGGCTGCACCATAGATTTATATAATGGCATTATGATATTGGCAGTTTTATTTTCAGTACCTTTTCTAATGTTCCCTAGTATGGAATTTGCCTTTTTATTCACAGCTGCCGCAGATTGGGTCAACATCTTCATTGAGCTATCCATGATGACCCCCAAGACTGCCAGTTTAGACCCTGTTAGCATATATGTGAAATGAAGATTTTTTTGCTCCAATATGCATAACTTTACACTTGTTTATGTTGAATCACATTTGCTATTTTACTGCCCAATCACTCAGTTTGGAGAGGTCCTTTTGGAGCTATTCACAATCCCTTCTTGTTTTAATAACCCTGAACAATTTAGTATCATCAGCAAACTTGGCCACCATGCTGCTCACCCCTAATTCTAGATCATTTATGAATGAGTTAAAAAGAACAGGTACCAATACCGATCTTTGGGGGACTCTACTTTCTACTTTCCTTCATTGGGAGAACTGTCCACTTATTCCTACTCTGCTTTCTGTTTTCTAACCAGCTCCTGATCCACAAGAGGACCTCTCCTCTTATTCCATGACTGCTAAACTTACTCAGGATTATTTTGTGCTGTACCTTGTCAAAAGCTTTTTGAAGGTCTAAGTGCACTATGTCCACTGGATCACCTCTGTCAATATGCTTATTGACACTGTCAAAGAACTCTAATAGGTTAGTGAGACATTGGGTTGCCATATCCTAGCTACACAAATCTGGGCGTGCTAATTTGCATATTATGCAAATTAAGTATATTAATGATTGTATTGTGTATTTGTTTTTGTGCCTAGCAATTACCACCAAAAACTGGGGAAGTGAGGAATCTTTTTTAACCCCTATATTATCAGCCTTAAATGCCAAGACTCTAGTTCCCAACACTATGGAATATTTATTTATTAAAAAGATTTATATCCTGTCTTTCCACGGTGAAAAACAGAGCTCAGGGCAGCTTGCAAACATAATAAAAACAATTAAAATACACAATCAATATAAAAAATAATAAATAGAAACAAATATAAAACATCAATGCAGCAGTATAAAAAGCCAGCATAAAAGAAAAAGCCAGCAAAGCATCAATTAAAAGTACTATTGTGATCTAGAGGTTGTCCTTACCAACAATTGGTAAACGTGAAATGAACACGCCACTATAACTTGTAACACAGGTAGAAATCAAGATTTAAATATTATTAGTTTGGTCTATCATCTAAAGAGTAGTGTTTGAACACATGAGAAGTGTCTTTAGTACACGGGTTCTCACATACCAGATCAAGGAGAGGGGAATCACAGCCTTCTATGATAAAGGCTGTAACTTGATGGAGACTTGAGTGCTGGCACCCCTTTTTTAAACAAATAAAATAAAAAATGCAGTGAATTGTAGAGACCTGACAAGCGCTGCTTGCATTAGGCAAGGCAGCTGTTCCATTCCTATTGGTCTTAAGGGGGGAACAGGTTACACCCCCTTAATACATATATATGTGTGTGTGTGTGTGTGTGTGTAAAATATACATATGTGTGTGTATATATATATTATATATATAAAAACATACATACATCCCTGGGGAGGAAATGAACTAGGGTGATCTTTGGTGGGGAGATGCCTGTCAGTTATTTTGAAGAAGAGTATGTATCAAAAAATACTTTCAGCCTTTTTTGAATTGCTGAACAGAGCCTCTGCCAGGAAACAGGGTGAGTGAGGCTGCATTCCAATGCAACTTTACTTGGGAGTAAGCACCATTTAACAGGGATGGGGCAGGGCTGAAAAATGCAAATAATAACTGTAGTCTTTTCTATAGAGAGGTTTGCTTCTATATCTTGTGTTTGTTCAGGGGAGAGAGCATTTGATGGATTCATACCCCTTTATTCCATCCTACATGATGGCAGGCAGACCCTCCCATTGCATTCACCACATAAGGCACGTACCCTGAGACACAGAGGCAGTTGAGATGAAGCCTGCTTCTCCTTGCTGACTCAACCAGAAAGTCTATGGATAAAGGGTGGAGCTGCACGTGTTGATCAAGTGAGCGTGTGCAGTGTTCTAAGCTGCTTGATTCTGCATATGCAGCAGACAGACTAAAATTCTTGATTTTCCCAGGATAGCTGTGGTGTCCCTCATTAGCTAACAACAATGTAAGGCAGGAATAGGCTGATTTCTAACAAAATGGGCAGAAACTTGCCTCCACATTTTGCCTTCTATCTCTGGATCCACAAGAGCTAGAGAGTTGCTTTTTTAAAATGGAAGCTGGGAATCCAGGCCACCTAATGGGCTAAGCGGGCACTGGGTAGTATGGCAAGAATCTGGGTAAAAGCTGGTTAATCGGGCAATATGGCAACTGTAGTGAGACAGGATTTACTGTTGCAGAAGCCTGCTGGTCCTGCTTCAGCCGTGCTTTTTTCTTCTTTATGCTTAGTTTCTTTATGCTTAGTTATTTTATCTTTAATGATACTTTCAACCAGCTTTAGTTAGATACTAAGCTAACTGGCCTTTATCCTTGAAGAAAATAGAGCTGAAAAGGAAACATCAGGGCCTCTGCTCTCTTAATGAATTGACCCAGGCTCTACTACTTTCTCCTAGCTGAGAATCTGGCCCTGTATTTTGGAGAGCTTGAGAGGAAGACATAGAAATTAACAACTGCATTTTTCATTTCTCCAGCTAGTCAGGCACCTGAGAAAGAAACATCCTACTTCTGTAGTCACACTGGGCTTATATGTTCATGCCAGTAGACCTTAATGAAGTTCTTGCAATTGATCAGAATTCAGATACCTTCTAGTTTGTCAGATGTATTGATCATCCAAGTGAGGAGGAAGTACTGTGGGAGAGAACAGGGTCAGGAAAACATGGGGAAAAGGTAATTTTAGGTATTCATGTTAAAAAAGTAAGGAGGAGAGAAGACGTCAGCCAGAACTTTTGAATACTTCTGTGAAGAGCAGGGGAAGGAGAGAAGTATGTAGTACGACTAGCAAAATAATCTTCATGAACAAATTCCATTTAAATGTAAATTACCTAAAGTGATGGTTTTAGAAGCATAGTCTAGAAAAGCAGAATCATTTCCCTCTGTCCCGTCCCCCCCCCTTTCAGATATATGATTCAGGTATCTGTACATAGCTAAAAATGACTCCCAGATTCTCCACCACCTACTATGAAGTTATTTGCAGTGGGCTCCTGCAGGCTGTTCCCCTGAAGCAATGCCTCCAGGTGCTGGCAGCTGAGATACGTACTTCAGTTGCCACAGCCCTGCTGGTGCCACTTAGAATCCTGATGACTGGCATATACCATGTTGGCAGTGCTCTGTACTTTCTCATTGGGTAACCAGCTGCTTGGAGCCCTTCTCATCCCTGTGACCTTCCTCAGTTTAGAAAAAAGTGCCGGGACATAAGTAAATATTATCTTTCCTGCAATTCATTTTCTGTAAAAAGCACAGAGTTAGCTTCCTTCAGGCTGAATGATGAAAAAGCAGAAGGGGGGAGGGGAGGAGAAACCTGTTCTTAGATGCCTCCAGTGATGCTTAATAAAGACTTGGTTGGTCCCTTATTCTGTTTGTGTGAATGGGTACAAATTCAATTCTATTTAAATCGTGCTTAGGTCATTTTGTGCCACCTTCCAACACAGTTTAATAGTCTGGTTGCAGAGAGAAATCTAGTCCAAGCTATTAGGTTTCCAAAGCTGCTATCTGGAGTTGCCAAACACATAAATTTTGGGTTAATTTCACAGAGGTTTCACACAGCTGGTTTGCCTTGCTGACATAGAATCATAGAATAGTAGAGTTGGAAGGGGCCTCCTATAAGGCCATCGAGTCCAACGCCCTGCTCAATGCAGGAATCCAAATCAAAGCATTCCCGACAGATGGCTGTCCAGCTGCCTCTTGAAGGCCTCCAGTGTCAGAGAGCCCACTACCTCTCTAGGTAATTGATTCCATTGTTGTATGGCTCTAACAGTTAGGAAGTTTTTCTTGATGTCCAGTCGAAATCTGGCTTCCTGCAACTTGAGCCCATTATTCCGTGTCCTGCACTCTGCACATGTTAAACTTAGTGGAGTTATTGTGGTCTAAAGCTGCATACAGCATGCATGTCATGACTGCCATATGCAGATGATTTGCTTCTTTTCTTTCCCCAACGTTTCATAAGAACATAAGAAGAGCCCTGCTAGATTAGATCGAAGTCCCATCTCGTCCAGCAATTGGTTCTCACAATGGCCAACCAGATGCGCACAAGGAAGACCTGAGTGCAACAGCAGCTCACCCCCTAGTGGTTCCCAGCAACTGGCACAGAGAGGCATACTGCCTCCGACAGTGTAAGCGGAACAGAGCTATCATGGCTAGTGGCCATTGATAGCCTTACCCTCCTTACACATACTCTGACCATAACATAACCTGTATCAATTACTTAGTTAACAACTTGATTCACTGTAAATGAATAAACAACTGTTTTTTAATTTCTTTCCCCCTTTGCCTGTTTAGTTCAGTTTTCTTCGCTGGAATTGCATCTCCAGTTTTCCAATCACTTTTTCACTTATCCACTGTGCCTAGTTACCTAGCACACTTAGATTGTTTTCTGCTGCATTGTGAAAACAAGTTACTTTTATTTAAATATATCCACAGTTTAGTACAGAACACAGTAGTAGGAAATAACTTGTTGTATGTGCCGCAAATTTCCTTTCTGGATATATACTAATTGTTCTCTGTATGTTTCTCATTTTGCTTAAGTTTCTCTAAACCTTTACTGGAGAAGGAAAGTTGAAGGTTTATTGCTCTTCAGAGATGAAAGTCACGTATGGTCAAGATAAAGAACTTACATTATCAGGGGTTAGCAATGAATGGTGGAACACTGGGTGAATCTTCATGGAGATAGGCAAGCGTAAACAGAATGCTACCGGGTTGATCTGTGCCTCTACTTTGAAGGGCCCCACCTTCCTAGCCTCTAGTTTGTGGCAAGGCGCATTCATTGGCAAAAAAGGCGTAGATAGCCACACTCTATCTCCCACCTGTATCTCGGGGCTGGGCTGGTGATGCTGGTCGGTAACTCTCCTGTAGGCGGCCTTAGTCCTTGTCAATTGCTCTTGTAGCAGCTGCTGCATCACCTGCAACTCTTGCTCAAACTCTCCCACCACAGTAACTGCAACGGTAGAGTTAGGAGTGGGGAAAATGTGAGCGTGCTAGCCAAAATTGGCGAAGAAGGAAGTCTCCTGGGTAGAGGCATGCACAGAATTATTGTAGGCAAAGCCAGGGGCAATAAAAGCACCCAATTATCCTGCTGATAATTGACATAACAGTGGAGATACTGCTCCAGGGTGGCGTTCACTTTCTCTGTCTGCCCATCCATCTGGGGGTGGTGTAACGAAGACAGTCGTAGTTCCATCTGTAACAGCTGCAACAGGGCATGCCAGAACCAGGTAGTGAACTGGGGACCCTGATCCAAGACTAGGTTGGTTGGGAGCCCGTGCATCTGGAAAATGTGTTGAATTAACAACTGTTCAGTCTCTTGGGCTGTCGGTATGCTGGCACATGGAATGAAATGGGCCATCTTGCTAAAGGCATCCATGACCACCAGAACAGTAGTTTTTCCCTGAGAGGTGGGTAGGTCCATGTTAAAGTCCAGGGTTACCAACCACCAGAGTCCCTCAAGCATGGGGAGTGGCTCCAGTAGCCTGGCCAATCGCCCAGGGTGTGCTTGGCTCTCATGCATGTGGGGCAAGATTGAGCATATCTCTTGATGTCATGCTTTATTCTTGGCCACCAGAAATCACATGCGACCGCCTACAGCATTTTGAACACCCCAAAATGCTCCATGGTCAGGGTGTTATGGCATTGCCATAGGACTTTGGCTCGGATCTCCCCAGGGGGCATGTACAGGGCCTCAAAATGGTAGAGCATTTCTCTGGGAGAAGCCCGCACTCCGGTCCTGAGGGGGCTGCTTTAGCTCTCACACCCACTCCTGAGAGAAAGGGTCTTGTTCTTGAGCAGCACACAGCTATTTGTTCCAGTGGTCAGTGCAGACCTCCACCTCATGATGGACTCCTTCCAGGAGGTGTCACCAGGTCTTGAACGTGTCTTGGATGGCTAACAGTTCCTTCTCCCAGACAGTATAGTTCTGCTCTGAACTGGTCAGCTTTCCCTTTTTTTGCGGGTTGTAACAACACTACTCCAATGGCCACATCTGAGGCATATGATTCCACCACGAAACGCAGGTGGGGACTGGCATGCTATAACATCAGTTCTGATGAGAATAACTCTTTCAAGCGCTCAAAGGCCAGCTGGGCTTCCTCAGACCATCAAAACGGCCAGATCCCTTGAGGCAGCCTGTCAGGGGGGCTGTCAAGCTGGAGAAAGCTGCGATGAACCGTCTATAGTAGTTGGCAACCCAAGGAACTGGTGCAAGTCTTTTTTACTCTTGGGGGGTGCCAGGAGAGGATGCAGTGCACCTTTCCTGGGTCCATCTCCACCCCTGCTGGCATGATATGATAGCCTAGAAAGTCCAAACCCAGTTAGGTCAAACCCACACTTCTCCAGCTTAGCATACAGGTGATGTTCTCTCAGCCTCTGCAACACCGCTGTCACGTACGTCTCATCCTGCACCAGGGAGTCCAAGTAAATGAGGCTGTAATCCAGATAAACAATCAAAGTGATCTAGGTAGTCCTGAAACATGTTGTTCATAAAATGCCGGAAGACTGCTGGAGCATTCAATAGTCTGAAAGGCATGACTCGAAATGACCATATTGCATCTTAAAAGCTGTTGTCCACTCATCCCCTTCCTAGATCTAGACCAAGTTATAGGCTCCCTGAAGGTCCAGGTTAGCGTAGATATTGGCCATGCACAGCTAATCTAGCATCTTGTTGATAAGGGGGAAAGGACAGCTGTTGGGAATGGTGATTTTATTCAGCTCCCGAGGGTCACGACAAGGGCAAAGTTCCCCACTTTTTGACAAATAGTAAAGGAGTCCCAGCAGGAGACTTTGAGGGTCAAATGAACTCTCACCGCAGATTGACATCCAGGAAGTCTCAGTTCGGACAATGAATGTATGTGCCCGGGGGGAACTTGGGCCCCCAGGAGCAAGTCTGTGGCACAGTCATAGGGCCTATGGGGTGGCAACTGGTCAGCCATCTTCTTGTCAAAGACATCTTGATAATCTTGGTACTTTGTGGGCAGGGGAGCCTCCTTGGATGGGGTGGCCACTGCCACTGCTGCCCTTGCTGCTATTGCAGTGACATTTGCAATAGTCCAGCTGGAACATTACAGTTGCTACCCTCCAAGAGATTGTAGCATCATGTTGCATCAACCAGGTCATCCCCAGAACCACCAGGAATCAGGTCAGGGCAGCTAGGTAGAAGGACAGTCACTCTATATCCCTGGGTAGCTCCACCTGCAACCTGGCAGTTGCCTGGGTGACTGCTCCTGATGTCAGGGGCCGCCCATCTCTGGTTTCCACGGACAGGGGAGTCTCCAGCATGGTGACTGGGATGCCATGTTATTTAGTAAAGTCCAAATGCATACTGGATGCCCCAAATTGACCATGGAAAACACTTGGATGCTTTGGCCTGCAGGCAAGCTTGGGTGGATTGGCAGGTGTCAAGCAGACTTTGGCGGGATAGGACCGACTTGAGATCTATGGCTTACCGTCAATCAAGAGCTGGGATTTGAAGTTTTTCTGCACTGGGGTCTTCCCTGACATGGAGAGGCATGCTTTTCCAAGGTGTCCGGCCTTCCCACAGCTGCTGCTTCTCTGTCTCTGTCAGGTGCAGCCATGCCCCCTATCTGCATAGGCTCCCCCCACGACTGGGTGGAGGTTTCCATGCTGGGTGAGAAGCAGGTGCAAGGCAGTGGGGTGGGAGGCAAGGCTCAGGCCTCCTCTGCCTTGTGCTCTAGGTGACAACCTTCAAGTCTGCTGTCTATCTGCAGGCACAGCTGGATGAGCTCTGATAAGGTGTCTGGTGGTGGAGTTCACACCAATTCATGGAGGATCTTGCTGCTGAGGCAGTTATGGTATTGGTACATCAAAGTGGACTCATAAGAACATAAGAAGAGCCTGCTGGATCAGGCCAGTGGCCCATCTAGTCCAGCATCCTGTTCTCACAGTGGCCAACCAGGTGCCTGGGGGAAGCCCGCAAGCAGGACCCGAGTGCAAGAACACTCTCCCCTCCTGAGGCTTCCGGCAACTGGTTTTCAGAAGCATGCTGCCTCTGACTAGGGTGGCAGAGCACAGCCATCATGGCTAGTAGCCATTGATAGCCCTGTCCTCCATTCCAATCCATCTCTTGGGACAGGATATGAAAAGTGTTGGTATAAGTCCCGACAGAGTTCTTGCCCTGCAGCAGGGTTCCCAACTGGTGGGCTACAGTGGCCTTCCACTGGGGGTCCTGAAAGGTTTCCATCATGGCCACAATAAAGTTACCATACTGGGCTAGCATGGGGTCATTCCGAAGCAACAGAGGTGTTGCCCACTGGGCAGCCTCCCCTTCCAGGAGGCTGATGACAAACAGGGCTGTGGAGTTGGAGTTGGAGTTGTGGAGGTGGAGTCGGAGTCGGGAGCAATTTTGGGTGGAGTCGGAGTCGGAGTCGGGAGCAATTTTGGGAGGAGTTGGAGTCGGAGTCGGTAGAAATGTACCGACTCCGACTTCCAAATAAATTTTGATTGACAAGAAGCAATTTTGGGTGGAGTCAGAGTTGGAGTCAGACAGTAGAAAAATAGAGGAGTCGGAGTCAAAGGTTTGGTGTACCGACTCCACAGCCTTGATGACGAAGGCCACTTTCAAGGAGTCATTGGGAAAGTCCGACTGATGTATGTGGATGCAAAGCTCACATTGAGCGATGAATGTGGCAAACTGCTCTTTCTTTCCACTGTAACAGAGGGGCAGTCCCACAGGTGTCTTGACACAACGTGTAGGCACTGGTGGGGCTGGGGCAGCCCTCTGCTGTGAGACTGACACTTGATTCCCAAGCTGAGTCACTCGCAGATGCAAGGTCTGATTCTCCGTTCGGAGGGTCTGGGTCTCAGCTCAAGAGTTTATGGAGTTTGGCTAGCACGGTCTCAAAGGCACTCCAGTAGTCCTCCCCTGTCCCACCGCTCACTTCCATCTCCAGAGTTGTCGGGTGGAGGAGGTGGTGGCTGAGTCAAGCTGTCCTGCCTGAACTCAAAGAACTCAGTCTCAGACACGGCTGTGGTTTTTTCTTTTATTGTAGTATGAGACAGTTTCATAAATCTATCTACAGCTTACTCAGAACTCAGCATCTCTCTAGGTCTAACTAGGCACAACTTTGCTGCACTAAGACGTCGGCTCAGCAACTACTCCCCCCCAGCTTAAGTAAGGCTAGGTGGGCACCCTACTTGCGTGTGCCAACTGTCACTGTTGGGAGCATGCGCACATGCAGGCAAAGACTCAACCTCAACTCTGTCTGTTGAATCTCTCACCGCATTCACCTCCTGGTGCGAGGCAGAGCCTCCATCACCGTCCCATCTTCTCCCTCAGAGGGAGGAAGGCTGCCTGTGGGTGACACGGGCATTGGGAGAGGGGAAGCATCAGGCTGGGAAACAACCAGCTGGTCAGGTTGACTTTTCACAGGGATACCTGGGGCTTCAAAGGTTGAACTGTTAAAAGTCCAGAGTTGGGGTGTCTTCTGAGTCCAACTCCCCGGCTCGACCATTCCATTCTAAGTCCTCCTCCTCCTCTGCTTCATTCTCATCAGTCCATTTCCCTCCAGCAGGGCTCACAACATCTGCAGTGTCAGGGAATGAGAAGGAAAACCCATGGCCTTGATTTATCTAAAGACCATCCTTTCAGACACTGTCTCATGATGACTCAGCTTGGGTATTTTTGCAAAGGCATAATACACACATAGAGAATTGTGTGCAGGTAAGGGATATCAGAATGAGCTGGAAAGCTGTGCTTCCTTTACCATTAGTTCCTTTGCATTTCTCCCTCTCTTTTTTATTATTTTGACTAAGCCTAAAATAAACTGTATCTATAAGCAATTGAGTTTCTTTGTAAGAAGCTCCTCATATAGAACATCTCAGGAGAAGGATCTGATAGTAACTAAACAGCAACTGAATAGCACACTTATGCATCCTTTGATCAGGTTTTCCCCACACCATATGCTGCATTATTTTTAAGAAAAAGTTTTTAACGCTTTACCAATATATTGTGCAAACATTTACCTTAACCAGCATATCTCGGGTTTAGCCAAAAAATCAGCTCAATCCTAGCATTTCTTCACTTGATCTAAAACACTCACGTCTCTTTTTCTTGACCTTAACTTTTCCATTTAAATGTAAAGAGGCATAAAAGGTACACACCAATCACAAATATGATCTGGCCATAAAATGCAAAACAAGGAGAAATTAGTTTGGGGGATGTGTACAGATAGGGGAGATATACAGAACAATCAAGCATGCAGCTTCAGTAAATGACAGAAAGAAAAATACTACCTAGAGAGTTCTGAGGTTAGCATCACAAAGCAACAGAATATTGGCTATGAAAGGTTCTTGAACATAAAAAATGCTTCACCTGACACAGGAGAAATTTCAATGGTTACAAAAAGGAACTCTGTAATAGGACAGGGCCACAAAGAAGAAACTCACTTTTTGAGGGTGGGGGAAAGGAAAAAATATTTTTGCTGTTTCAAAGCATTAGCTTTATATATATATTCCCCCCCCCCTTGGAAGAGTATTGCTTTAAATGAGGAGTTTGTTCTCACTTTTTATTACTTGGTTCCTAGGGAAATTGAATACAGTACTGACTTAACAGGACTAAGAACTGTGCCATGTAATTCTATGCAATGCTAGAATATACAAGCTTTTATTCTACAAACAGAGATTCACTCTAGCTACCACTTAAAATACCCCCTCCCTCAATTTGAGGATTGTTAAAGTGAATGAAGGGGAAAATTGCACGCTTCTCCATTCCATGTGCTCTTTGATGAAATATTTTGAGTGAAAAGCATTAAAAACGTCCTTTCCCACCACTTTTCTAGTAATCAGGCTGTCTCAGATGATGCGCATACCAAATTCCTGCTTTTCATGTATTCAAGTGCCTTAACCATTTTGATAACTCCACAAGACCGTTGTACCGTAATATACAATTCCTTTTTGGTTTCAAAAATCAGTCTGTTTTCTCAAAGATACACAAACAGTGGGTAAATTCTCAATGTTTAATCATAGGAGGTTTAGGGGGGAAATTCATGACACCTGGTCACAGGCATTTATGATTCCCCTCAGAATGCACTACAGTATTTCTACTGGGTGGGCAGCGCAACACACAAATAAAGGATACACAGTCTGCAATTTTTAGTTATCAGTATCCTCCCTTTATATATTGAAGTTTCAAACCAGGACCACAGGAATATCTTCATCGTCAGACTTATTTTTATCTCCAAGTATCAACAAAAGTCAGGCTTCTCGGGGGAGGAGCCTGGAGGAAATACTTGGTCTACCTGATAGACTTTGCTTTTCCCTGCTCTCTCCAGATAACAAAAGGTTGTATCCAACAAAGCTATTGCACTCATGGAGCAACTTCATACTCATGCAAAAGAACTTTCCCCTTCCTCTCCTCCCCACATGCACCCCAACCCTCTAGTGCAAATCCGAGTGGGGTGCAGGGGGAGGCAATGGAGGGAAAGTTCCACTGCATGTGTGGAAGTCGTTCTGCAAGCATAAAAATGTCTTAATCCATTGGCACAAGCTGAAGGGCACAAGAGCAAAGGGCTCTTGCCCTGTTACACAGTCTGTGGCACAAGAAAGCTTTTTTCCAGCCACTACAGGCATGGCACACAGGAGAGCAGAGGAGTAGATTTTATACCAAGGAGTAACCACAAGGACCAGGGCAGTCATCAAGACATGTGGAGGACTGCCTTTTTCTAAGATTCCCCTATACCTCCCAGAGTGGTTGCAGTGAGGCCAGCTTACCTCCAGCAGCAGCACAGATATGCGGCACACGAGAGCACTGGGGAAGGAAGAGGTAACCCAGTAACACTTCCAGGGTCAGGTCTTCTTAACAGGTTGCTGGAGGTTGGCTCACCACAAAGGGGTACAGCAAAGGGTAAAGGACCTTGGTATTTGTTTTCTGTATTAAATCCCCTATTGTGTTTTAGTTTGGGAACTTATTTTGGAGATTAGGAATGTGTTTGGGAGGAAATGTTAAAAGGTTATTCACTAGTAGGCAAAAAAACCTTGCAGTTTAAGAACGTACCTATAGCCAACAGATATTTCTATCATACTTTAAAAAGCAGGGAAATTGGGCAGCTATAGTGAATGCACCAGGGGAGCAAGAGACCTGACCTCCTCGCTGAGATATTGTACTGGCCTACAAATTTGTCAAAATGCAAACACAATTTGAGTTGGTCTTTCAAAATCCAATCCACTTCCTGTGTAGCTTGGAAGAATTTGTAATTCTCTCCTGCATCCCAACGCTTTGTGTTTTGATGAGTGAATGTTTGTTGTAACCTACTGTGGGCACAGCTCAGTGTGGAATGGTGGCATATAAACTCAATCAACCAACCAATCAAGCCTAGGAGTCAGCTCATGGAGAGGTGTGTATTTGTGTGGGAAACCTATGGCTCTACAGATGCTGCTGGATTCCAATTCTTACCAACCTCTGAGCAGATGTCGGGAGGCAGGATAAACTCAAACTTAATCTGGACAAGATGGAGATATTTAGGTGGAGAAATCTGCTGACATGGACAGAGAGAACCAACTAGTACTGCGTGGCATTGCACATTAGTAGTTTGGGGGTCACTCTGGACTCAGCACTGTCTGTGAAAGCACAGGTAGTAGTTGTGGGGTCAGGAGTGCCTCAGAAAGTTCCAACTTTCATTGGGATGACAGCTACAATGTTTCAAGGGAAAGCAGACCCTGCCTCAATCACGCACGCAGGCTGGATTACTATCATGTGCTCTACAAGTGGCTGCATTTGAAGACCACTTGGAAACTTCAGCTTCAGCTCCTTGTGTCCTTCCTAGTACTAGATGGTCCAATCATATCATACTGAACCTGTACCAGTTGCCAATACATTCCCGAGGCCAATTCAAAGTGCCATTTTTGATCATTAGAGCTCTGAATAATTTGGGTCCAAGTTCACTGAAGATCTGCCTAAACATAAATGAACCTGCCTGTGTTTTAAGATCAGCTACAAATACCATACTTGTATGCCCGCCTTTAAGGTCAATTAGGACAATGGGCATAAGAGATAGGGTCTTCTCAGTGCTGGCTCCTATCTCATGGAGAGATGTTTGGTTGGCTCTTCAGGTTTTTAAGAAACTGTCCTTGGATTGCCTTGACTTTTAGTTCAAAAGTTTTATTGTATAAGTTGTTGCTGGGGTTTCTATTGGTGTTTTATTAAATTTTATTAACTTCCTGTTTTATTGTGATTTGTATTATTTGTTTTAAATTTTGTTTTTAATAAATAACCAGTTCTGTTACTAATGTAGGCCACCTTGGAAAAACTAGTCTTGAAAGGTGGTTTACTAATACCTGAAATATAATAAAATATAATAAATGTATTTTTAAGAAAAGAGGTGGTTTAACTGTAGAGTAACTCTATGTAACAGCTTAAAATATAAGGAAGTAAAAAATGTTTGCAGATAAAAATATAGGCAAAATCAATGAGGGTACAGGTATAGATTCATGGACTAGATTCTCATGTAGATATAAATTAGGGTATATAAGTTAGAGTAGTCCATTAAATCTTAAGGCAAATGAACATCTTGTCCCACAAGAAAAGAGACCATTATTAATCACTCTTAACTTTCCTTCCTAAGTTACTCTGAGTAAAAGCTAATGATCACAGCTTTTTTAAGGAGTGGCATCTCTGCAAAAACAGTTCTAGTCTGTGAGATTAATGGAGAAAAATAAAAAGAACCACCTGCAACAGTATGTCACTGTCTGCTGTAAAAGCACAGCCACCTAACTCTGACAAAGGCTCTCACCTTTGTTTCATCTGCCTCAAAAGACAGACATCTTTTCATACTTCTTCTGAATCAAGGCAATTAGCTTCTGTTCGGTGCAAACTCAAAAAAAAGCACAACTGTCTAACTTCAAATCTTTTAATCTTCTTAACTTTTTTAATCCTTTAATCTGTATTTTAATTTATATACCATATATACCATATATATAGATGTGGGGATACCAGGCAGCCAACTGAGCTTGTGAAAGCCAAGAGAAAACTTGACAGAATAACACATACTAAAACAGCAAGTGGAACACATCCTAATACCCCCTCTCCCTCCCATATCTCACTTTGTTTCAGGATTAAATGTCACATGTATCCATTAAAAATACAGCACAAAAACCAGCAGCTCAGCAGCAGTAACGTAATACCTTTATTATGACCAACTGACAGTTACAACATAAAGAGTTAGCTTTGGGGTATGACAGATCTCTTCCTCAAGCTGAATGTTAAACAAAACAGAGGAGAAGAGAAGAGAGGACAGAGAAAATTTCTGGTAAAGCCCACTGTGAAGCATGAGACAATCTATAAATTGTGATTCAGGAAGCTCTTTGCAGACTAACTGTGTGTACTCAGAATTAAGATGCCCTGCATTCACTGGGGCTTATTCCCAGGTAAATGAATACAGGATTGCAAGCTAAATTAGTGCAGAAGATCTCAGGTTTCACAAAGCATAGTGGGACAGAGAAGAAATGGCAGTTCTCTACTGAAAAAATAAAAGCCAGCAGTTTTTTAGACCCATCTCTAGTACTAATCCTACCATATCCACAATTCTTCACTACTGCTATTTAATATAAAGTCGGCAGGAGCAATGTTTGTTGATCTGCCTGGGCCTATACTTGCCCAGAAAGCTTCATCTTGGTTTCCTCTACAGCAGTATGGGACAGGAGGTGGGTGGAAAGTTAAGGAGGAGTTGGAGAAACGAAGTGGCAGTACTAAGAGTGACAAACATGCATTCAGACATGGGGTTTATTGCATTAGTTCTACTGATTATAACAGTAACGTTTCTGTCCCAATTTGTAACATTCCTTTCACACTGCAGTAACTTTGCATTATGGAACTGTGGCTTGCTTTTTATTGATTGATTGATTGATTAATTGATTGATTGATTGATATCCTGCCCTTCCTCCCAGGGGGAGCCCAGGGCAGCAAACAAAAACACCAAAAACACTTTGAAACTTTTTGACAGATATACCATCACATCACACTAAATTTCATTCATGCCAGTGAGTGTGGCATGACATCACAATGAACATCATTGGACATGTCGCTATTCCCCTACCCTTTCCGCATATGCACACTTCTGTTCCCCCACAATTCCTCCATGAAAATGGCAGGAAAGAACTGTATGCAAGTACACCATCTCAAATTTCATCACTTTACTCCCGCTATTTCCTGGGTTAGTGGGATTGCAAGTAGATTTTTTTTGGAAAAAATTAACATGGAAATGAGCACAAAATTTCCACTATATTCTGCTAGATTTCCATAAGTGGATTTATGTCATGTGAAAGATAAAATAAAATGCAGAAATTATCAGGTAAGGAAAGGTCAGGAAAATGGAATAAACTGCTGTCTGAATGTAGCCATATCTAGCATGACAGCAAGTTAGAAATAAAATTTGAAGTTTAGAGGTGGCCTGAAAACAAACACTCTAAATATTATGAGTTATATTTGAAATGAATGCTGATGAAAGTTAAAGCACAAAAGCAGGACTACAGCTGAACGTCAAGAAGACTAAAGTAATGACAACAGAAGATTTACATAACTTTAAAGTTGACAATGAGGACTTGTCAAGGATTATCAATACTTTGGCACAGCCATTAACCAAAATGGAGACAATAGTCAAGAAATTAGAAGGAGGCCAGAACTGGATTGATTCCATAAAGGAAGCCACAGACCTGAACTTACAAGATCTGAACAGGGTGGTTTACAACAGATGCTACTGGAGGTCGCTGATTTGTAGGGTCACCATAAGTTGTAATCGACTTGAAGGCACGTAACACACACAGACCTCTAGAACTAGTGATTGAATTTCCTAATTCTGCAGCTCTTTTCCCAGGTGTAAGCTGAAAATGGCCCATCTTTACATTACAGGTGTGTTATGAAGATGGATGCATGGTGAGGAGCTCAGATCCAACACTGTAACTCTTTTAAGTTTTTTAAAATTGACCAAAAGATAGATGGCAATATAAACACAGGGGGTACAGATGTCAGATGTGTACACTGCAGGAAAATACCACCATTAAACTGCATTTTGAAAGATTTAATACTTTATGATTGCTCTGAATGTTCCACTGATTTATAGGCTAGGAGAGATCAGAAGACTGACAGAGGTCAATGAATAGTTTCATAAAAGCTGGAAAAAGAAAAATATTTCCTTAGTGTTTTCAAACGAGACTAAGAGGATAAATCAGGGACTCAGACCCATGGAATCTCTCAAGAGCCTTTGAAAAAAGAAAAAAGAATCAAAGCATTCACTTTTTGAAGAAGATTTAATAGAACAGAAATGATAAGGGGGGGGAGTCCACTATTCTAAGGTCATTGCAGGACTACTTCCCCAGAGTGTTGCTTTTTTTTTGCTTTGTCCTGTTTTGTTTTAACACCTATAAGGGGTGAGGTATCTAATCATGCAAGTTCAACTTCCACCCCCTAAGTTCTTCCCCTATATTATGCAAATGAATTGAACAATGACAGCATCATCACAGATTGAAGATGTCATTATGAAGACCGTCTTTGTTCAAGGAATGATCAAACGCACACATACATAAATGGCTTCAATTTAAAAGCTGCTAGAACAGATCATCACTAAGAGATTCAAGGCAGCAAACTGAATTTCCAACATTGGTCTTTCCAGACCTTTTGATTAAAGTTTACGTGGATGGTTACTGGAGAACAAATAGGAAAAAAACAAAATTCTGTTTTTAAAAATACTTTTGCTGTCTTGACTACTCTAAAGATGCAGAAATTTAATAGGGTGAACATGTTTGCTAATGATGTCAGACACAGCCTTCACAGGTCCAAAACAATAATGGTCCTCTTTTGTGCAACTATTTAAAAAAGAGGGGGGAAAGAGAGGCATGAAATAATGACACAATATTTTAACATAGTAGTTTCTGCAATACAGCAGATTGATACATCCAGTTTTCACATCTCTTCCCATTACAAAACAAAACAAAAAAGATATGGCAGTTGACTACCAGAGGGATGGCCTTTTCAGTGGTGGTTCCCCAGTTGTGGAATACCCTCCCGAGAGAAACTTGCTTGGTACGTATGTTGTGGTCTTCTGAGTGCCATGTTCATTTCATTTTCCCAGGGTTTTCAATCTTACTATCTTTTAGTACTTTTAAAATTATTTCTACTGATACTGTGAACTATTCCTGGTATTCTCTCTCTCTATAAAAATGTAAGCCCTCACAGCGTCACGGCACCATGACATCACAGAGTCATGGCAATGGCAGGGCATAGCAGCCAAGACCACTGAATGAGCTGGTGAGCAGCAGCCACAACCTGGGCCTAGTCTGGAGCCTGAATGAGAGGCTGGGCAAGAGGCAAGTGGTGGTGGCAGTGGCTACAGCCTGGGCAGGAGGCCAGGTGGGAGGCTAGTGATGGCACAGGAGCATGGAGCCCGGGCAGCAGGTTTGGTGAGCCATGGGGGGGGGAATGGGGGAGCTTCGGGGACCCTAGTTTTCATATTTTATTCTGTTGCTGCTTTTGTTCCATTTTATATTTCATGTTTATGATTTCTATCTCAAGTTTTTAATTTTTACTTGTAAGATATCCAGAAAGCTATTATTTTGGGGCAGTATATATATGTTGTACATAATATTTCTCTGTAGTATCTGAATCACATGAGGCCATGCAAGCCCTAGACCAGAGCCTGGATGCAATGGAGGATTGGATGAGGGCCAATAAACTGAGACTGAATCCTGAGAAGACTGAGGCCATGGAGATGAGCAGTTCCTGGGTCTAGGTGATGGATCAGTTGTCTGCTCTCATCAAGACCCTCCTCCTCTACAGGAGGTGTGTGTGGCGGCGGTGCCTTGGGAGAAGTGGGTGGAGGGGCGGAGATGGGAGGGGCTCCTAATCAGCCAGTGTTCCTTCTGTTGTAACTGGAGCTAAGGGGGAGGAGCTGTCCCTCTCAAAAGTACTGAAGCCTACTGTCTTGGCACTTCCTGGTTGCAACCCACTAGGATCCTCTGCCAGGTCTCATTCTGTATCTTTGTTATCATCATCACTCCAGGACCGCTCCATGGGGCTCACGCCAATCACAGTGGTCCAGGCACTGGTGAACTCAAGAAAAAATTATTGCACTGCTGCTCTTAAGGATAGTGTGTAAGGTGCAGCTGGTGCAGAATGCAGCAATGAGGCTACTTCCTGGAGTAACCAGCTGCCAGCATACAACACCCCTGTTGAAGAAAGTGCATTGGCTGCAAATATTCTAACCAGGCCACACATAAGGTTTTGTTGGTGGTATATGGTATAACAAAGCCCTAAATAACTTAGGACCAGGTTACCTGAAAGACTTCCTTCCTTATAGATCTGCCAGGTCACTAAGGTCATCTGATAGGCCCTTCTGGTGGTGCCACACACTCCTGAGGTCCACTATGCAGTGATACAGAGCAGGAATATAGAGCAATACCCATTTTGCAGAATACCCTCACCTCTGACATCAGACATGCGTCAATATTGATTTCCTGACACATGCTCAAGACTTTCTCAGGTCATGTCCACACCATACATTTAAAGCACCTTTATACGACATCAACAGTCATGGAGAATCCTGAGAATTGTAGTTTGTAAAGGGTGCTGGAAGTTGTGAGAGATAAGCACTCTTAACAAGCTACAGTTCCCAGGATTCTTTGGCAGAAGCTATGACTGTTAAAGTGGTATAAGAGTGCTTTAAATGTATGGGATGGATGTGCCCTATTTTCCTGGCATTCCTGTGTTAGGGACCTAACCACTTATCATCACTCTGTTGTTCTAATTGTTTTAAACTGTATTTATAATATTTTTTTATATTACTGCTTTTTATATTTGCTGCATACAGCTTCAAAATTGTTATGATTAAGCAGTCTATACATTCTGAAAATAATGTAAAATAAATAATATGTACATGCATGCAGGTTATCCTTGCATCCACTTGTGGGCTGTGCACAACTTTGAACGGCAAAGTAGCAGCTCCAAAGTTCCTAGTTGCATCTTACCCAAAAAGAGCAATTTGCAGATGCACATGCCACTTTTCATAATTTCATATTGGGTAAAGACACCCAAGGTGGTCATAGTTTCAAAACACAAATATGCCACTACTCCAACCCTGTCAATAAAAGACCATTCTCATCAAGCAAAGTTTGCCTATAGTATTTCAGAAGGAACACATGCCTTGGGCTTTGTTGCTACAAGTATTTACAAAAACACCTTGCAAACTAATTGCTCTGCCTGACACCCAAATTTTCCCTCAGCCCTCCTGTGAGATGTGCCCAGCTCTTTATCTTATCTCAAGTTCCAATCCTACTAGCTCTTGTACTTCAAACACTCTGTATGCTTCACTGTTTATGGCCCAGTGCTGAAAACAGCCTTCAGCTTTGGCACTTCTCATTCCAGAAATGAAAACAAAAGGGCTTACACATCACAGGTGATATTCCTATAGCACCATCTGAAAAACCAGGTATCAATGGTTTTATAGCACTGGTATCAGTTTCTCTCACCAAAGCTAACCACTCTAACACTGGTCTCAAAAACAGCATTAAGTGTCATGCTAAGCCAGACAATAGATCAAGGTCAGGGGGAAACAGCACTTCATTGGTACATACACTTTTAATGACTTATGTCACTTATGCAAGATGCACAACCTCATATATGGACAGCCCATCCCCTCAGCCACCTTCCATACAGTCTACCCTTCCCACTCTCCAGCTGTTGGCACTGGAAACAGTCATGGAGCATGCTGATCAAGAGGCACTATGAGATCTCAACATGACAGGAGGGGAGATTAAAATGTTCTCATCACTGTATCCTGGGTAGCGGAGAGGGTGAGGGAGAGATTTCTTGGAACTTTTTCCAAATGCACAGGAGTTGATATTCTTGTGCTTGTAAACTTTCACCAGTAACATCATCATCAAAAATTATATAACCCTGCATTTTAAAATACAAATAAACTGTCCTTACTTTGTAGAAGAAGCACATGATTGCTCTACACTCAGGATAGGCCACATTTGGCCATTTCAGGAGCTAAACTATAACAGTTTTCAAGTAAACCAAGGTAGGGGGGACTAGGTAACAGAATGTTCCCAGCCCCTTGTTATGTGAAGCTACATTGTTGTTTCTGACATTTTGCCAGGCTGTAAATCAAACTAGCAAGGCAGAAACTCAGTAAGATATCCCATAAAGCCTTTTATTTTATGCAGGAAATTAATGAAGTTAACATTAAGTGTTCTCTGAAAGCATGTAGCTGCCTAACAAATCTTTTAAGTACTTTAGGGGAATCAGTGTCAAATAAGATGAGCAGAATCACATTTTAAAGCAATAGGCAGCTGGAACCAAATCTCATTTTTAAATACATGTGAATCATAACACAGATGTATCTTTGTAAAAACGAATTTATTGAAGGAGGAAAACAAGATCTGGGTGATGGAAGCACAAGGAAATCCCTCCTTGTCCCCCACCAGCCTACCCTTCATTCCCCAAACGTAGTTTCCTAGTATATATCTGCACTTTGCATATTGTGCCTCTCTTCCAGAACAGATCTAGGTTCAAAGCACCCTAGACTGAATTGCTCTGCAATGGGGGGGGGGTTTAAAAGGTGGTTCCGCCCTGCCCTTTAAAGTTTAAAGCCATGTTAGATCTGAAAATGAATTATCTTTTCAGAAAGTAATGTAAATTCTGTAACAATTCAAACTGAAGCCAATTGAGCATATGTTATGTTCCCATGCACATAGCCATTTCAGGGTGGCATATCCATGGGGAAAGGCTAGATATGCCAAGCTAAAAATGGTCATACTGCTGCCACACACTATACTATTTCAGTTAAGGTTACATGAATGGTGAAGACATTCAGTCATTACCATGGCCAAATGGAGGTAAAAGCCACATAGATAAACATACTCTCCAGTGCAAACAGAAGAAAATATCCACCTTCTGCACAAAAACTGACTCGTCTAGCATCTGAATAAGCTGGTGGGCTAAACCTAAGTGTTGATCAACAAACTGCATGGGGCAAATATTAACATAGTCAGAGGGGACACCAAACAGCACAGCTGTCCCAGCAATAACTATTAGTAGCAGCACAGCATGCCCCCTCCAATTTCTAAGTCCAGTTACTGCTAAGCTCTTTCTTATTCATGAATGCTAGAAATTTGCTATTTTAAAATATTTCATAAAAGCTTTGATTACTAAGCCCCTTAAGTGAAAACAACCAGCAATGGAGCAATACATATAAGGCAGTGGTGATGACCTTCAGTAGAAAAGATACTGTGAGCCAGGAGCCCAAGGACTCTTCTGCTTTCAAGGCTATCATATTTTGCAACAAAATTATCTTTTGCATCATTCATCTCTTACATCTAGAACATCAGATGCTAGCTCCTGCTCCAGCTGGAGTGACCTTTCCCACACCACAGGGCCTTGCTGTTGTTGGTTGTGGTTGTTTCAATTTATATCCCGCCCTTCCTCCCAGTAGGAGTCCAGAGCAACAAACAAAAACACTAAAAACACTCTAAAACATCATAAAAACAGACTTTAGAATATAGTAAAACAAAACATCTTTAAAAACATATTAAAACAAAACATCTTTAAAAACATATTAAAACAAAACATCTTTAAAAACATATTTTAATAAAAGCTTTAAAAACATATTTAAAAGCTATTGCAACACAGTTTGGGATAAGGTCTCTACTTAAAAGGTTTGTTGAAAGAGGAAAGTCTTCAGTAGACACCAAAAAGATAACAGAGATGGAGTCTATCTAATATTTAAGGGAAGAAAATTCCAAGAGTAGGTTCCACTACACTAAAGGACTACTTCCCTTATTGTGCAGAACAGACCTCCTGATAAGATGGCATCTGCAGGAGGCCCTCGCCTGCAGAGCAGTGATCGACTGGGCAAGATGATCCTTCAGGCATCCTGGCCCCAAGCTGTATAGGGCTTTGTACACCAAAACTAGAACCTTGAACTTAAGCCGGTAGCTAATGGCAACCAGTGCAATTCTTTCAGCAGCAGGGTGACTTGTTGCCAATACCCTGCCCCAGTGAGCAGTCACGCCACTGCATTTTGCACCAGCTGCAACTTCCAGACCAACCTCAAGGGCAGCCCCACATAAAGCACATTACAGTAATCCAGCCTGGAGGTTACCAGTAAGTGCCCTATGGGAGGGAATGCAAGAAAGAGGGCAGGAGGGAGGGGAACTTGCTTTTGCTCTAGCTGGACTACTGTCTTTTTACATCACAGGGTCAATTAGGAGAAACCAGGAGAGGGAAGGAGGCACAGTTGGGTTGCTTTTGTTTTTATAAGTATGTTTTATAATGTCACCACTGCACTCTGCCTAGAGGACTCCACATGAAAAACTGGATATAAATAAATAATAAAACAGATTTCCCTACCACCCCAGCAGGTAGGAGGCCAATTTCCTCATGATTTTTAGGCTATACACAGACCAAAACTTTTCAGAGACCTAGAGACAGTATTATAGAGTTGTCACTGCTTGTGACTGAGACATTACTTGTTTTATGCCCCATCATGATCTCTCATCAAAGGAGCTGCTGCAATTGATTTGTGGATAACCTTCACAATTGACAGTTTCTGTGACATCACTGGTTAAGAAGTAACACACTTCCGTTTACCATTCCCAAAACAAAGCTTTTGTTTATTTTAATTTAGTAATGGTAAAGGATATGTGCATATCCACTTATCCACATGAATATTCACATAAATTCCTCACAACTAACATTTCAAGAATGATTTCCAGCTTTTTTTTTAAATCCATTTTCAAGAACGGGCCTTGATTCTTCTCCAGCATACTCAGAAGGTTTCTTATCATTTAAGAACTTCCTTTAAGGAGACTAGAAGCTGTTTACCATCCAGTCTTGTCAATTTCACCACCCTAGGGATTTGTATGGGTTGAGGAGACAGAAGACACCATGCTTTTTCCTTTGCAACCAAATTCCCTCCTCCAAGCTCCAATACACATGTATAATTACCACCTATTGCTAAGGAGGGAGTTGCTCCTATTATTCTACTGAAATGATAATCAACAAATATTACAGTAAGCAATACCAGTAGCCATGATGATATTATTTTTCTGTTATAAAATATTATAATAAACCAAGTGAGTAGACAATATGTGCAAATTCCTGGATAATTTTTTGCTTCTCTACTAGCCTTTGACTATTTTATATACTGCTCCTTATTTTCTCTCTTTGGCACTCTAAGAATAAGAAAGCCCTGGCAAATCTGAGCACTTTATAGCAGCTTACCTCGACATCTGTTTGTTATTTAGCCCATACACTGACTCAGTATCCAGTTGGCTCCTGAAAGACATGGTAAATTTAAGCATTGGCACCTGAATTCTAAAAGCCCGATTGCAGAGGTGTCACTGGCAATGTGGTTCTCCATGGATCAGGATAGTGAGACAGAATGAAAAAAGGCTCCTTCATGCCTTTGTGTAGAAATGCATACTTCATGGAAGGACTGTAGCTCAGTGGCAGAGCACATTGTTTGCATGCAGAAGGCCCCAAGTTCAGTCCTCAGCCCGTTTGAAACCTTGGAGAGCTGCTACCAGTCAGTGTAGTGCAACCTAGATGGGCCAATGTCTGACTTGGTATAATGCAGCTTATGTTCCTATGCCTTTCTTCTTCCTCTAAAAAACATAAAATCCACCTACCAAAACATAAAACTCATTTATCAAAACCTGTATTTGGGGATTTTCTTTTTTCTTTTGCAGCACAACCCATGTTTTTTACCCACTTTTCCCATTGTCATTGACACTAATTTTCTTTTAAAACAGTGCGATCACAGTTATGAAAAAACACAGAGCTGCTCGGACTTGTGCTATGCAAGTTTTCTTCTAATCAGCCACAGCAGCACGGTGTCCCAGCCTTGGCCAGCAAATAACCCTGTGCTCCCTGCTGCTCGTGGATCATAGGCTTCTTTTGAAAATGCACACTCAAAGTCAAGGCCAATTGGGTGGGGCTTCAGCAAACAAATATCCATTACTGTGAGCAGCATGAGATTGTCAGCCTACTAAGGCTTCAGTGAACATCACTTAACAAACACAATCATAAATTCCTCCCTGGGTTTTGAGAATGCTCACATAAATGACTTGAGAAATTCACTCATGCTTTAACTAGGAAGCCCTCTGAAAGGACTCGAGAGCAGAGGTTCCCAAACTATAGCCCGTGGACCACCGGCGGTCCGCCGCATCTAGCGCCACATGTTACAATTGATACAAGAGGCAGAAAAATAATTATGTGGTCCATCAAGATCCTCAGCATTTTCAAGAGGTCCATGGGGGAAAAAAATTGGGAACCACTGCCCTAGAGATTGCAGGATTTTCAAGCTCCGCATAAAGTTAATTTTCACTGTATAGTAGAATGAAGGAAACCCATGACTCACCACTCACACTTTTAGATTGGAGACATTGCTAATTCATGTCTACAAGATAGGTTTTCAAAACTAAGCAGCGCTATCTCTCCTTTTGTTGTTGTTAGAGCAAATATGCCTGCACGTTTCAGAAATTAATTTTCAGTCAGTGCCAGCCAACACACTTGTTTCTGCTTTCTCTCTCTTTTCATCATAGAGCAAAAGGTTAAGACATGCAATATGGGACTTAAACTTACCCTTTCAATATCTGTAGCATCATAGTTAACGGACAAGTCTTCACTACTGACTGACTCCAAATAAAAGGCATTGTGTCCAAACTTATAGACACCTGTCTCTATTGATTCATAAATTATCTATGTGGTCTCCCCTCTGTTGCTACGTATTCAATCATCTTCTAGAGCTGGCCCCTTCCAATATACTTTTCCTTATTTCTTTTACATTCTGTAGTAGCAGCTTCCAATTGTACATTTACACCTTTAACAGCAGTGTTTCCAAGAGATTCAGCTCCAAGAACCCACTCACATGAGACATATCATCAATACCAAAACATTTTGGTCACCCTAGTCAGAGGCAGTATGTTTATGAAAAACAGTTGCTGGAAGCCTCAGGAGGGGAGAGTGCTCTTGCACTCAGGTCCTGCTTGCGGGCTTCCCCCAGGCACCTGGTTGGCCACTGTGAGAACAGGATGCTGGACTAGATGGGCCACTGGCCTGATCCAGCAGGCTCTTCTTATGTTCTTATGACATGGACTCTACTACGCACAGGAAAAGCTGTTCTGGGGCTATGCTGGAGCAGTGCATCACATAAACTTCCAGTTACCATCTCTGAATACAGACCACTATAAGGGCAAGCACACACACACACGTGAATGTAAAATATGAAAAAAGATTGTTGATAGGCCTGTAGTGTAAACTCTGAGGAGTAAAAGATCTGCAACAGTCCTTTCCAGAGTTATCTTACCACTGTGAGAGCTGCTGCATTGTGTGCTCTTCACACCGTGCTCCCGTAACATCAAAAGCTCCAGGTCACAACCTACAAATGGCAGCATTTCCCCATACCCACTTCACCAGCACTGCGCTAAGTCTTAGGGAAGGGCAATGCTGGTGAGGGAAAGAATTATATTACTAGCTCCTCCCATGTGACCTGGAACTTTCAATGTTTCTGAAGATGCAAACACAGAAGGCTTCCAACTGCTAAGGTAACAGCTGAAGAGCCCCTAGTTTCTGAATGGGCACTGGGCAAGAGAACATAAGTTGTCTGTGGGAGCCCCATACACTCACCCTTCTCCAGACCCATTGCTTTCAATATGCTCATTGCATATTGAATATTACGTATAAATGACATGTGAATTCTGCATTGATTTCAAATGCTCCCCAGTACTCTGCACACAGTAAACAATTAAACTTCTACAAGATTGCTTTGTTACAAGTGGCACATGAATCCTTCTCAAAGAGAGACACAGGTGCTTTAATAAAACTATCTAGTTTCCTTCAAACACCCCTGGACTCATCTTACTTTCTGCTTGCTCCATCAAATCCCCTCCCTGCACGCACGCACACAGTGTATGAAGAGCAAGTTTGTCTCACGACTAAACAACATGTGATGTACAGATCCATAATTCTTCCCTCTTATGATAATGTTATAAAATGAAAGTATAAGCAGGAAGTTGGGAGAGGGAGAATAATAGGTCTGCTCAACCTTTTCTCTACCTGCCCATTTCTGCTGAAAAGTTTATGAGTCCTAAGCTACTTTTCTTTCCGGTTAAGAAAAGATGTAGAACATACTGTTCACTATCTTCCCTTCCATAATGAGAAAAGCAGCTAGGAAGGGATTTCAGTGGATAAACTACAGGAGAGGGGAGGATTAAACAGCTCCTCTCCCCACCATTCTTATATTCCTGACTTCAGTCTTTTGCAATTGCTTCTGTTTGGAAAGAAAACTGTTGGAAGGAAGAATGGCTGAACTGCCAAATCGGATGAAATGTGACCCTAAGTTATACCTCAGGATTCCTTGAGCCCCAGCACTCCACAACATTAATTATAGCTACTTTCTGCCTTCAGGAATCTTTTTTGCATGAATTTATCCATTAGATATCTAGGCATGTCTTCCAACAAACTCCTGCACAGGGCCGGATTAAGACATGCTGAGGCCCTAAGCAATGTTAAGTTTAAGACATCCCACAGCATTACCAAAATGATGTGTACTATTCATACAGAAGGGACAATGAAAATAAAAAATAATAAAGTTTTATATCTGCATATAATATACCAGCACATAGATGAGAATGCAACTAAAAAACAATCTAATTACTAATTACTCTGTGCAGGGTGCCATTCTTATAACAATGTCATTCACCTTTCTGTTGCCTTATACCTGCACGTTCTTGTGAACATTACTAACTTTTTTTCTTCTGCTGCTTTGTCAAAACCTGCATAATTGTTGTGTTTCAGTTATTAAGGTATACATGTGTGAACCATTGTAGGAAAGACTGAATCTGCCTTATGCCTTGGTGACACACCAATGCACAGTTCCAACTCATGGTGCCATTTAGACCAAAGAGCATAGCCAACACCATGTCAAGTATCAAGTGCTATGTGCCATTAATTTTTTAAAAATAATAATTTTCTATTCATTTTCATTAACCAGTACAAATGAAAATAAAAATAGCAAATTTACAAAAATACATTACAAATCATATTCAAAGTAACAGAGAAAAGAAATGAATATAAACTTGACAGTGTATTATGAATAATATGCCTGGACAGGTAAAGTACAAGGGTAAGTATATTATAAATAAAAATGCAGGACACATAATTACAGGATCCACATATTTTTTGAACGATTTTCAGCAGAGATGCTTCATATTCATGGTCATTAGTATCTATGATGAAGTTCCATCAATCTCCTGCAAAAGTATCTTTCTTTTTCTTCCCCTTTGCTATATGTAATTTCTGTGTGAGTTCTTCTATGAGATCAATCTCCCATGTTATATTGCACCATTTTTGTATAGAGATTCCTTTTATATCCTTCTAAAATCCGGGTTTAGAATTCTGGCTGTCATCAATAAATATCCAATTAATGTTTTGCAAATAGCCATTTGGTATTTTTAACCATTGATCTCCAGTTATAAATGGGATATTACCTCACAAATATCTTAAGCCTATTGGGAAGGCATGCTGACGTCTGTGCTGAAAAGAGTACTCAAAAGTGACATCTTCTCATCTTTGCTCTTTTGACATTTGTGTTCATGAAAGCAAGCATACTGGCAGCCAGAGCCCAAAAGCACAGCAGGTCTGCAGCCAGCTGTTCTTTCATTCTATTCTAGCCAAGTACTAGGTGCTTATGAGTTTCCAGCAAACAGCTGGCACAATTATGACAGGCCATAGGACAACAGTGCATTTAAAAGCATACAACTTGGCCACCAATATATTACAGGTATTTTCTGTAGGAAAGGAACTCATGTTCACTAGGGGTCTTCACATGCAGCTTTATAACAAGATTCCCTATATGCTCTCCAGGCAGCTACATACTTCTTCAGCAATTGCCTTCCTACCTAATTTCAGCTTTGTAATATTATGTCAGACCTGCTTTTAATGCTACTTTAGTGCATTCTCTTGAGCAACTAATTTGTGCCTGTGATTTACCATAAAGACTGTTGTCTTGATATAAGATTTTTTAAAGATGTTTTTAAAAATGTTGTGTTTTATTATGTTTTTAATGTGTTTTTAAGATGTTTTAGAGTGGTTTTGGTGTTTTTGTTTGCTGCCCTGGACTCCTGCAGGGAGGAAGAACGGGATAGAAATTTAATAAATAATAATATCTAAATAATTTTCCTGTAAACAGGGTATGACTACTGACGTGCTATATACCTTTGGAATACAGTTTTCTATCAAAGGTTAATCAGTAGTTAGGTCAATGCAGAGTTGGGGGGGAGAACTTCTCCCCTTCTGGCTTCAAAGCAGAATGAGATAGCATTCCAAAAGTTTCTTGCACCCCCCTATGCAGAAAGGAGCAACGTCCCTCTATGACACCATAATTTTATAGGACATTTATTAGGAGCACAGAGATCCTGGGGAAACCAGCTCCAAAGGAGAAGCTCTCTGATGAATGGTAGTATCCAAGACTTGCCTGTGAACTCTCATCATCAAGGAGTTATATAAAAGCAAGAACACACCCTGCAAATCAGAAAAGAAATATCCAAAGGAAGCCTCACTGCTCTCTCCTCCCTTAAGAACAGGTTATTCACTCTGAAAGTGATGCTTTTGGAGTTCTATACCCCCAACAGTCAATCTTCAACAAGCCTTATCTGACCCATTTTTCCTATTTGAGTCTGTATGCTTTGCATCAGACTGCAAGGACAGTGACATCACTAGCCGGGTGTGGGGAGTGCGGACCGCACCAGGGTGACACCATGAGAGGGGGGTGTCACCCAGAGTAGGGTTGCCATATTGCCCGGTTAGCTGGGTTTTACCCAGATTCTTCGCATGCCACCTGGCGCCCATTTAGCCCCTTCGCTGGCCCGGATTCTCAGCTTTCATTTAAAAAAAAAATTAAGTTTCTAGGTGGTCCGGTTCTCAAGATATACATAAAAACGTCAGCCCCCCCGTTAAATCTTTTTTTAAACTACTGTATAGCACTTCGTAGCTTTAACCCCACCTGTTCAGGATTGCAGCCAATCAGTGAAGCGTTTGGTTGACCTGTGGCAGTGTCTAGTAAACCTCATTGCAAGGCCAGAAAATGGTGGTTTCCCCCCGTTTATCTGAAAATCTCATAAATTGAGTAAGTATATACATTTCAGTTTTTTCCCCTCTTGTGTGTAGGAGTCAGATCCTGGGCAGCGTTTGAAAACCTTCCCAATACTTGCTTTTGTGGGGGTAAAAGCATTGCTAATCCCATATGACCAGAGTAAATCCCATTGAATTCAACAGGATTTACTTTTGAGTAGACATGGTTATGAATGTGCTGAAAATCAATGGGACTTTGGAGTGAATGTAAAAAAGAATTGTGTTTGTGTTCTCTTTCTGTCCCCCCCCCTCCAGTCCTATTTTAAAGCAAGTAGGCAGGGCTTACTTAGGTATTACAGTTTTTATTCTGTAGGAAACTAATACTGATTTTTCTGCAATGACCAACTGGTTTAACAATAAACCATTATATGGGCTGTATGTATTTATACATCTGCAGTGTGTGTGTGTATGTGTAGTCTTTCCAACAACCGTGTGAGGTAGGGCTGGAAACCAAGGCAGCTCACAACAAGAAATAAAGCCATTTAAAATCCAATAACCATAAAAACAAGTATAAACAGTTGCAAAACATCGTAAAGTGGCATGACTCAGAATTTTGGGTTGTGTGAATGAAGTTGCTTATCACTTGAGGTTGCAGTTCTGTCCCTGTTTGAGTAAGTTCCACTGAATACACTGGGACTTACTTCTGAATAAATAAACCTAGGATTGCACTATAAATATCTTTACAGTTTGTGTAAATAATAAATATATTTGATAGTCATGCTTATATAAATATTTCTTCATTTATCATATTTTTGGTTTTTGGTTAGGAATCCTGACTGGTTGTGAGATGCTTAGTTTTTTGTCTTACTCATAGGAATCTTGTTGTGGTTGGTATGGTATTACATTTAGGAAAGTGTTACTGCCTTCTGTGTGTTTTTTTCCTATTTGCATTTCACTTATCTTTAACCTCACTCTGTTACAGCCATAGAAGCAACAGCAGCATATGCAAGATAATTAACTCCCATTAGTGATAAGAGCAAGAACTTATAATTATTATTTTAATTAAAACAAGAGGCTTATCAGTACTTTGAAGAGGACCAGATATTTATTTTCTTTCTGAGCCGTGGACTGGGTCTTTCATGATGCCCGGGGGGGGGGGGGAGCAGGAGAATAGTTGATAAGATAAGACATCCTGGCATTGGTAATCTAATTAGCAAGGTATGTGTGGGGTTGTTGTACACTTCCAGGCCCAGTTTTATTTTGAGTATGGAGGTGGAACCTGTGTAGATGTGGCTGATCAAAGGGAGAAGAAATTGTGAGTTAAGCAAAGCTCTGCTTTTATAAAACCTAAGAAACATACAGATACTTTGAATGTCTGAGTGCCTGCACCAGTGGAATACTGGAGGAACTTGTAAAACTTGCTGCAACAGTATTTAGAACTGAGCATGTGGCGTGAAAGACTCCTTTTCCTAACATTTTGGCTTGTTTTCCTCCACCCACCACATCTCTGAAATATATCGTATATGTAATGGTTAACCGTACTGCTGCCCTGACTTACTTTATGTTTGTTGCTATTTTGTGTTTTTATTATGTTTTTATATTGATTGTGCATTTTTATTGTTTTTATTATATTTGTAAGCTGTCCTGAGCTCTGTTTTTAACAGCAGAAGGGCAGGATATAAATCCTCTTAATCAATCAATCAACATTCCATAGTGTTGGAAACTAGAGTCTAGGCATTTAAGGCTGAAAATGTTACCTTTTTTAAAAAAAAGATTTCTCACATCTTTCCCCAGTTTTTGGTGGTAATTCCTAGGCACAAAAACAAAACAACTGGACAATCCAAATATTAATATGCAAATATTTTGCATAATATGCAAAATAGCCTGCCCGGATTTGTGGAACTGGAATATGGCAACCCTAACTAAGAGCCGCCCTGTCCCTAGGCACCCTAGGTCTGGTACGGGAGGAGGTCCATGGGGGGTGACACCATGAGTTACCGCACCGGGTGACACCAACCCTAGTGGCGCCACTGTGCAAGGATAAATAAGTAGACTACTTATATCGCTTCTTATATTTTCATGGTGATCTTTTAAGGGTGTTTTATGCCATGTGACAGATACTCTCATTTAAATCAAATCTGGTGTGTTTCTAGGTTTGTACTACACTGATGCAAAACATACTACCAATGATTACTAGTTTTTGTTTTTTTTCTGGGGAAAAGTGAAGGTTTACAGCCTTGGATTGTCAACAGATATAAAACCCATTTCAACTGACATCTTTACTAGACCTTGGTTGAACAGATTCTGTAAATAGAAATACCAAAGGTGAAACTGCAACTCCAGTCATCATTGGCAGCGCTGGCTGAAGGTGATGGAAGTTGTAGTTCAAAACATCCAAAGGGCACCAGGTTGGAGAAATCTGCACTAAATTATGGTCCTTTTCTAAAGATCTAAGCAAGTGCATGGAGCACTTACTAACCTTAAGTCTTCATACATTAGCTAGAAAGTATTGTGCTATAAACCCACTCATAAAGTATGATAAGAATGAGGAATTTGAAGAATGAAGAATATCTATAAACATCTGTTGGGTGCCTGGCACTCTGGGAGTTGAGAATCTTTTCAGTACCACAAGAAGATGTATTTTGCCACCATCTAACTAGATGTAAAAAGTTGTTATTATTGTTATTTATTAAATATATATCCTGCCCTTCCTCCCAGAGGAAGCCCAGGATGGCAAACAAAAACACTAAAAACATCTTTATGTACTGTTTTATTTTTATCTTTTAAAATATTTAATTTTTATTTTTTATTTTTATTAACTGTAACTCGCTTTGAGTGTGCATGTCTAGAAAAGGGGCAAACAAATTTAATATATTAAATAAATAATCAAATAAACATCTTTAAAACATCCAGAAACAGTTCCAACACAGGTGCAGACTGGGATAAGGTTTCTACTTAAAAGATTTGTTGAAAGACAAAGGTTGCAATAGTGCCATTCTCTGCTATGAATTATTACCACCAAGCACGAGCTTAAGTCAATCTTTGTATTCACTGAACTTACTACAAGAAGTTCCTTCTCTTAGCATGGTTTGGGAAACACAGTGTAGCTAGCTTCTCACCAATTCATTCTGACATCTTTTAGAACTCAGATTGCCTTTCCCAACACTCACTTCCCTGAGCATATAGTCTGCTTTGACAAGAGAAATGACTTATTGGCTGTGGCCAATAACAAGGAATTTATTCAAGGTCTCGTCAAAATCAACAGCATATGTACTAATACCTAAGAAGCCTCTCTCATTTCAAATCTCTGTCATACCAAGCAACCAGATAAACGTTATCACAGCTCCTAGCAAAGGAAATGACTTTGTCAGAGTCCCCTGAAAGCTGAAACCCTTGACAGCTCAGTCACACATAGGTGCTAAACAACTTCCTGCCTTCCTCCCACCCTTGGAGCTACAGAGTTTAGTGAGCATCAGTGCTGGCCCTGCCTTTAGGCAGACTGAGGCAACCACCTCAGGTGGCAGATACTAGAGGATAAGAACCAGCAGCAATGTGTTGGAGAGCAAAGCTGTGTGTGCCATGCAGCCTGCCCACAATTTCCTCTCAGCTAGCCTGAGAGGTGCAATGGAGGACACTGTCCTGTTGCCAGTATTAAAGTAAGATTCGACTACCAGTCCAGGCCGCTTCTGTATATGGAACAGGAAGGAGTGCGGCTATATCCTTCACCTCAGGCATCAAAACATTTTGGACCGCCCAGTTGAGGAACACCCTGGTAACTGCTCCACAGAGGCCAGCAGCATATCCATCAAGAGAAGCATGACAAGTGAAAATGCAGAACCCTGACCACAGAATGGCTCTTACTTTAAATCACTTCTTGTATGCCATATGAATGAAGCTCACAAAACCATATTCCAGGTTAAGTCCACCACAACATGTTCTCACAGTCACTTAACTTACAAGGCTATCAAATGTAAATGTTAGCATACACTGTACTGTGAAAATAAATGAATGCAGATTTATTAACCGAAAAGGTGGCTGAAAGTATGGGGTGGGATGGGGTGGGGGGAGCTGCAGCATTGTATATTTAAATGCATTACTATTTGTACTCCACTTTATAACTACTATTCTTAAAATGTACGAAAAGCTTGTTTCACTTTCTCTTGAATCAAGTTTTTTTTATTTAATAATATTTTATACCAGTTAATATAAATGGCCCTTAAGTTCTAGCCAGTGTGTTTCTTTGTTAAGGACTAACAAATCAGTATTATGTGGTCTTGTGAATATCAAGAAGTTCCACCAACTAAAATAAGGAGCCTGTTTCTTTGATTACCTTAATTGTTTCAATTATAGGCTACTGGCAATATGGACTATATTTTTCACATTTAAGCACAGTACCCTAGGAAAGAGATTGTGATTTCATTTGGCTCTTCCAGGTACTATTGCAGTACTAATTAATGTCTTTATTGACAGGGAAGAGAAAAGAAAACTCAATTTCAATGGGACACGTTGACAAGAAAAGTATTTCTTGTGGAATTTGTAAGTGCAAGAAAGAAAACATCAGAGAATAACGAAAGCAAAGTGCCAGTGTAAAGAAAGCAACCTTGTCTTTCAAACAATTCGGTTAAACAGGTAAATAATGTGTTGTATTTATTTATTTTATCTGCTTTTCCATCTCCAAGGCTTGCTTAACACACATTTCAGAGCCCCAGTCAAGGAGATGACATGCTAAGAGCTAAAAGAGATCACATCATGAAGATTATTAACAAAATTTCTAATGAAGACAGACATTATTTGTTAGTAGTTCTACTCATGTGTAGTTTTACTGGAGATGATCCCAACCCTTCCACAAATATATATAAAATAATACACCACAATAGTTATTAGAGTAGCCAACTGTGGCCTTTATGATAAGTTTCCATAATCACAAAGCGTCACCTCACATAACACTGGTGGAGACTCATTATTATTTAAAGTCATTGGATCCTGACAGGTAACATTAACAGCAAAAGTAAGGTCCCTAATTATTATTATTACATTTATATCCCACCTTTTCTCCTGCCCATGGGAACTTATAATCTCATTTCTGACACTGGGGAATGGGAGTAAAGACGCTCCAAGAGTAACAATTCTAATCTATTTTGCGCAAAATCAGTTACTGCTGGCATTTATACAAATCAGCTAAGGGCTTGCCTGCATACAACCCCCCCTTTTCTGATTCAGTGCTTTGGGCTAATTCAGAAGCATGGTAAATTCCTCTAAGAGACAGTATGGTATTGGTTCCCCACATCACTACTAGCCTCTTGTACAGATTATGTTGCCCCCATTCATGCAGACATGTGGGAAAACAGCACAAACTTGCTTGTAGGGTTTGGATATAACGTAAAAAGCATGCATAATCGTCAAAGAGCCATGAAGCCACATCTTTTAAACACACGAAGTCCATAGCCAGTATCCAACTGCCACTGGAGGTTAATGTATAACAGATGGAGGTATAATTTCTCCTATTTGCTCCTCTGAAAGTAACAAAAAGAAAAATATTGATAATATATACATTCTAGCCATCTGGGTACTCAGTCTCTTACTTCTAAGTAGACTTGGACAGAATGGTGCTGTAAGTCGCAATGATTTTAAAGAGCCTTACTCCCTGGTAAGTGGGTATCGAATTGCAGCCTTCGATAGCTTTAGGGTATTAGAGTAAAAGTAGCTTTCTGTGAATTCCTGGGAACCAACACTCCAGATCCCATCTACCACCTTTTACCACCCATTTTCCTTCTTCTATTCAGAGTCAGGTTCTTTGTCCTTTTTGTACTAAAATATCTCCCAGATTTTTGGGACAATTGCCTATTAAATTTGTACTGCTAGCACTCTGCTGTGTTTCAAATGTATCTCCAAATTGCTTGGTTAATACTTGCTTGTTAAAACCTACTCACACAGCTTTAATGAAAACAAAATGCCTTTCAGTGTTTTACAAGGACAGGATGTGCTTTCAAAATGACCATAAAAAGTGTAATTTCATGTCAGTCAGCACTTCCTCAGTATCTGCCACTAAATTTGGAAAGAGAAGGTGGGGGAGGAAATCAGCATACCATTAAAGAGTAGGGCATATGAAGCCATATTTGATGCAGGACAGATTCACTTCAGTAATCACAGGCTTATGTCAACCTAGAATAGCACAACTTGAATTCAAGCCTGTTCTAAACTACTGATTTCAAACTAAGAATATATTTAAGCATTTCCCAATGCTGGGTCCTAATGTAATAAAATGCAAATATAGTCATTAGAATACATTAATGAATGAAACCAATTCTGTTCATCATTTAACAACCAAAGTGAAGCACAGAAGTAAAAAATCCCCCTCCCAGGATACATGCAGCAACAGACTACTCTCCAGAGTAAATATTCTCCAACTCATTGTGCTATCTTGTGAATTAAGGAGCAGATATACTGGTTTTAGGTGATCTATTACAGTAAATCAAAAGAATGCCTGAGAATACTAATTGATTGAAACAGGGATACCTGGAAGAAAAAAGGTGTTGAACAGGTATCTGCCGGAAAAGAGTGAAATTTCCCAAGAAGCCCAGAACAGAAATAAC
This sequence comes from Rhineura floridana, assembly GCF_030035675.1. Taxonomy (NCBI): domain Eukaryota; kingdom Metazoa; phylum Chordata; class Lepidosauria; order Squamata; family Rhineuridae; genus Rhineura; species Rhineura floridana. The sequence goes on along the minus strand of NC_084481.1, from coordinate 107,487,273 downwards.
CATAATGCCACAGCCCAAATTATAGGTGGCATTCAATGCTAGTCCTTCAGAGTAGATGCACTGAAGTTAATAGATATGAATAATTTAGGTTCTTTCATGTCAATGGATCTACTCTGAGAAACATTTAGCTGAATATAGCCCAACATTTTTAAGTCTCTGGCATTCCCTTCCCCACATGACCCATATTTAATATTGCAAAAGAAACACGGGTACAGTCCCAAACAGCTCTTGGATTATATTAGGCCTTTATATATAAATGTGTGAGAGCCAGTGTGGTATAGTGGTTAAGGTGTTGGACTACGACCTGGGAGACCAGGGTTTGAATCCCCGCATAGCCATGAAGCTCACTGGGTGACCTTGGGCCAGTCACTTCCTCTCAGCCTCATGAAAACCCTATTCATAGGGTCACCATAAGTTGGAATCGATTTGAAAGCAGTACATTTACATGTATATATAAATGCATATAATGTGTCCTACATACACTTGAGAATCCTGATGGGAACTAAAAGTATGTTGATTTCAAACTTTCATATGCTTCACCACTTCCATGTAATCAGCCAAGACTGGGTCTCTGGTTCCAGCACAAGGCGTAAATAGTCACTAGGTGATTCTTACTTAAAAGGATGCCCCCTTTATATATATATATACACAACAGCTCCATCAAATGATATTTATTTATTGCACTTGTATGCCACCGCATAACAAATTTATCTGAACAGCTTACAATAAATATACAAACACAATTTAAATACCAAATAAAACATAAAATCATTAAAGGGAGGGGTAATACAACAAAACAGAATTTACTGCACTCCCAAAATTATGTACAAATTTTAAAAATCATTCACTGCACTCCCAAAATTATAACTTTTTTTAAAAAAATGGATTACCTAAGTTATTTTAAAAGCCTGGATGAACAGACAGGTCTCCACCTGGCACTGAAAAGGCCACAAAGATTATGCCAGGTGAGCAGAAGAAAAGGGTAAGTGGGATCTGCAACAAAAACAAAAATGTCACAGTGTGGACTACTCTAGTTCAGTATTCAAGCCAGTCAGCCACACCCCCTTATAGGAAACTCCTTTTCATTTCCCACCCCACCCTCACCCCAGTTTTCTCCCACACACCTGACAAACACTTAGCTTTCTCTGGCCCCTGAACATGCTTAGCTCTCATAGATATGTTTCTTTGGGGAGCGGGTTACCCCTTTGGACTTTTGTTTGTCCTTCTGCAAACTTAGAGGTTCCCCCAAGCATACTGATAACTCCTTGTTTCTCAGTGGCCCCTTTCTGGCTACAATTCTGTTACCAGCCAAGTTCACTCCTAGAGAGGGTGACGTCATGCATCAGAGTAGGCTCGGGAATTTTTTGAGATGAGATCTCTCAGTACAGTACTGGTGAGTTAGATGATGGCAATTGCAGACTTGATTTAGGCTGCATTCTATCTGCACCAAATACAAATCTACACTTTTTGCTCCAAGGATCTTGCTGCAGTGAAACTTGAAGCACAGCTCCCTTTGACTTTTGAAATGACAGTGAAGTGCTAGTTGCATTTCTGTGATCTGTAATGAGATTGGTTACAATGTAGGTTTAATTTTTTATCCCTTTTTATTTTCTATCACAACAAAGCAATGCGGTACAAAAAGCAAAAAAGAGGCCCAAAGGGACTTTTAAGGAAGTCATATGAGCAAACAGCCAAGGCTGCAAACCTATACACATCACCCAAGAGTATGATCCACTAAACTCTTTTAAAATTAATTCTCAGTCAGTCCTATCCAGTAAGAATCCATGGTGGTGGTGATATTGCAAGCTGCTTCACAAGCATCTTAGCAATTGTCTGTTTTAATGCTACAGAATTCAAGTGCACCAATGAGAGAAGGGGTGCTGCCTTGCAGCTACTTCTCTCTGTGAAATTCTGCTTAAACTAAGTCCTGCAAAATGCAATAACCTCATGACCAACAAACCCAGGAGGAAAAAAAGAGCAGGGTATATTAATAATAAAGGAAAGCCTGGAACTCTGTTTAACCTTGAGTCAAAACGCTCTCTCGCTCTCTCTCACACACACACTCACTCACTCACTCACTCACACATACACACACACACACACTCCACAGGCAGCTTAACAATAGCAACACAGAACAAAAGGAAAATGCAAGACAAAATAAGCTCAGCAGAACCAGGATTTCACACAATGATAAAAAGGGATATATTTGTGAACCCTAGTGAAGACGGATTTCACATGTTCTTCTTTGAAAACTGTAATATGATATGCCATCCAACATTTGTGTCACACATTAGCTACCATACAGAGAGCTTTCTTGTGTGAACACAAATCCCAGGAATGGAGGCAAGCCTTTCAAGGTACAAAACCAAACCCCTGCTGACTGGCTCTTTGTACCAAAGACAGAGATCTATACATCCCAACAAGTGTAAGCCAAGGTTTATTGAATTCAACAGGATTATTTCCATGGGCTTGAAACTAGGAATGTGTGTGGGTATGTGTAAATCCTGAAGTATTCTAACCACTAAGAAAAATGTGATTAACAGGCAGAAAAACAATTACAGGCCCTAATGCTATTTTGGGGAGGGGGGGCAAACACTTCTAAAATGGATTTTCCAGCTGGGTGTTAAATAATGACAGCTGTAGACATCAATGCCAGCAACAAGTAGGTTTTTTTCCTAAAGGTATATAGTATTCTATGTTCTATCCGAAACTGAAGAATACCTATATTGTACTATAAAATGGGATTAATTTCTGTGGCACATCACCTGTGCCCCCAGATCCAGCTGTGGTATGCTTCAAACAAGATTTACATCTCACTGAGGCCTATTACTATGCCAATGATCTAACAAATTTTCACAGAGAAGGCTGCATACGCACCATATGTTAAAAGCACACTGAAAGCACATCACTTCTCCCAAAGAATCCTGGGAACTGTAGTTTACAATTCCCACCACCCTTAAAGAACTACAGTTACTGCCAGATATAGCTTTGAGTGTCTTAGTAAGCCTGCTGCTCTCGACAGGAAGAGTCATCATAGCTGCACTGCAACAGGTATTTACTGAAAGGCTACTTTGTCTATTTTTCCCCACGGAACAAGCCTGCTTCCATTGCCAGTCAGGTCAGTCTTTTTTGGGTCAGGTGTGGGATATAAACCCTGGGCCACCAAGTCCATCACTATTCAGCTATTCCAGGAGGCCACACAAAAAGGGAACTGAGGGTCACTGGCAAACAACTGGTTATCAAACCTCATATTAAGCTATTATTTAAAAAAAAGCCTGCCAGTCAAATGCCTTATGAGTTTCACAAAAGTCTGTGAACATCTTAAGCATTGAAAAGTTTAAAAATGAAATGCGCATTCTCTCAGAGAATTAGTATTTAGCTTTTCACTCCTTTGGAACCATTCTGGGGCATGTTCCACAAGTCAGAGAGAACACCTCCTTTCCCAGATTAATCTCTCTCTTCTGTTAACACCACCTGTGTAAGATCAATACATGAGGTCCCAGTCAAGTCAAAATTGCCTTTTTCCTCTAGAGACCAAAATGGCCTTTCAAGAGGCATAATAGATTTTATCTTTAGAAGCCATTTTAGCTGCACAGGTGGTTCTCAGATTTCTACTGTATTACAATATAAATCTGTTGGTCATCAGCAGGAAAATGTGTATAAAGTCAGAATCTCTTCTCTCCCCCCCCCTCCAGGAGATGTTCAAATGGGCTGCAGAAAGGAACGAAGAAATCCCAAGGAAAACACATCTCTTATGCTGTTTTATGAATTGCTACTAAAAATATTACAGCTCACATGTATATTATTTATTAATTTATCTACCACAGTGCCAGAGTAGACTTATAAGTGGTTTACAAAACATAAAAATCAAGATACACAAAACCATTAAAATGTAAATATCCATAGTTAAAATACACAATAAAATAGTACCATTAAAACATTTCAGCAATTAAAACACAGGATATTCAGCTCAACAAATCAAGGGAATGCCAGTGGAAACCCTAACCCTAGTCCATTGAAGGACTAATTAGTCCTTCAGTGCTATTCTCCAAGACTGGCCCTGCAAGTAGGAGTAGAACCACCATAAAACAGTGCCTCCAACCCTCAACTCACAGAAACACTCCAAGAAGATGACATGGTCAATGGTATCAAAAGCCACTGAGAGTTCCAAAAGGAGCAAAGGGGCCATACTCCCTGTCTCTCTCCTAGAGAAGGCAATCCATCATGGCAACCAACGCCAATTCCTTGATAAAACCAACCAGGCCTGAACCCAGACTGGAATGATTCCAGATAATTTGTTTCCTCCAAAAGTGTCTGCTACTGAACTGCCACCATCCTCTCAACCACCTTGCCCAGAAGGGGGTATTAGTTAAGATCTTAACTATATATTTGTGTTCTGCTCTTCCCATCTTCCAACTGTTGTTATACAGTTTAATAATGATGAATCCTTCAAGCCCATATTGTAATAGCATGAAACTTTATGCCTAATGAGTAATCCTTGTACAGGATTTCCCCATGGAACAAAACATGAATGTATTGACAAATAACATATTTATTAGGTGTATTTATTAGGTGTCTTTACGGCATCAAACAGGATTCTGAGTCTCCATTCTGAGCCTTAAAAATCATGTTTGAGAAAGCAAAGTATCCTGTTTGCACATTCGTTAGAAAAAGGTGGGCTTTGTTATGCTTAGGGTTTCTGACAGTGCAAGAAATAAACCTCAAATGTTTTGGTGTTTTCTGTCAAGCAAGTCTCCCAAGTTACCTGCAGTGCCTGCAAGGGAAGAGGACCATCACCGCCCAGGGAGGGAGAGCCATCTGCCTGCTTTGCTGCTGCTGCTTGGCCAACATCTCTGCTCTCTCCTTCTTGGGCTCCTGCTCTGCACGTGGCACCTTGCAGGACCAGGCTCCAGGTACTCAGCCAGCTCTGCCTGGTACTGTTCCACCTGTCCCTTCTCTGGAGGGGATATGTAAGCCGGCTGGCTGAGGGGGCTTGGGAGACCCACTGCCTGCAAGGGAAGAGGACCATCACCGCCCAGGGAGGGAGAGCCATCTGCCTGCTTTGCTGCTGCTGCTGCTTGGCCAACATCTCTGCTCTCTCCTTCTTGGGCTCCTGCTCTGCACGTGGCACCTTGCAGGACCAGGCTCCAGGTACTCAGCCAGCTCTGCCTGGTACTGTTCCACCTGTCCCTTCTCTGGAGGGGATATGTAAGCCGGCTGGCTGAGGGGGCTTGGGAGACCCACTGCCTGCAAGGGAAGAGGACCATCACCGCCCAGGGAGGGAGAGCCATCTGCCTGCTTTGCTGCTGCTGCTGCTTGGCCAACATCTCTGCTCTCTCCTTCTTGGGCTCCTGCTCTGCACATGGGCACCTCGCAGGACCAGGCTCCAGGTACTCAGCCAGCTGTGCCTGATACTGTTCCACCTGTCCCTTCTCTGGAGGGGATATATAAGCCGGCTGGCTGAGGGGGCTTGGGAGATCCAGTGCCTGCAAGGGAAGAGGACCATCACCGCCCAGGGAGGGAGAGCCATCTGCCTGCTTTGCTGCTGCTGCTTGGCCAACATCTCTGCTCTCTCCTTCTTGGGCTCCTGCTCTGCACGTGGGCACCTTGCAGGACCAGGCCCCAGGTGGTGCTTTTCCCGGGTAGAAGAACGGTTTGAGAGCTGCGTTGGTGCGCATGGAGCACGGGATTGTGGTTGTTGTGTAGACCTGAATGGAATGAGTGGATGTTTGTATGACTGTATGTTGTGAGTGTGTGTGTATTTTTATTTTATTTTATTTTTATTTTTATTTTATTTTTATGTTCACCGCCCAGAGAGCTATTGCTAGTCGGGCGGTATATAAATTTAATAAATAAATAAATAAATAAATATAAATAAATTTATTATGTGCCTGGGCGGGAGGATAGGGTATTGGGAGGGGGGACCAGAGGGGGCCCCTGTTAGCGTAGTGACGGGTAATGGGAGGTATGGCGTTGTGAGGAGGACATGCCGGCTGAGGGGAACTCGGCACAGACAATTGGTGGCTGTACCGTGTTCCGGTCCTCCCCACATCCACAGGATTGCTGGTAGTTCTATCAGCCAACTCTCGGATCTCCAGTTGCTGCTTCTTAATGCCAGATCGGTAAATAATAAAGCTTCCCTCATCCATGATTTAATTGTGGATGAGGCGGCCGATCTGGCGTTTATTACTGAGACATGGGTGAGCGATCTGGGAGGCATTAATCTCTCCCAGCTGTGCCCACCTGGGTACTCGGTTCAGCATCGGGGTAGATCCGAGGGTCGGGGAGGGGGAATCGCTGTGGTCTATAGAAGTTCCATCCCTCTCATTAGGCACCCTATCCAGGTAGCTAATGGTCTGGAGTGTCTCCATATTACGTTGGGTCAGCGAGACAGACTGGGAATACTGTTGGTGTACCGTCCACCCTGCTGCCCAACAGCCTCCCTAACTGAGCTGACGGAGGTGGTCTCGGGTTTGGTGTTGCGATCCCCCAAATTTATGGTATTGGGGGATCTCAACATTCATGCCGAGACCGCTTTGTCTGGGGCGGCTCAGGACTTCATGGCCTCCATGACAGCCATGGGGCTGTCTCAATTTGTTACTGGCCCTACGCATATTTCGGGGCACACTCTAGACTTAATTTTTGCTACTGGAGCAGGGGATGGTGATCTGGGAGTGAGGGATTTTACATCTATTCCTCTGTCATGGACAGATCATCGCCTATTGAGGTGTAGGCTCACAATGTTTTCTCCCCTCTGCAAGGGTGGAGGACCAATTATGATGGTCCGCCCCCGGAGACTAATGAATCCTGAAGGTTTTCAGAAGGCTCTGGGGAGTTTTCCGGCTGATAAAACTGACGCTCCTGTCGAAACCCTGGTCAATTTGTGGAATACAGAAATGACCCGGGCAGTTGACACGATCGCCCCGGTGCGCCCTCTCCTCTGCAGAGCTCAATTGGCTCCGTGGTTTACCCCGGAGCTAAGAGTGATGAAGCAAGAAAGGAGACGGCTTGAGTGCAAATGGAGACGAACTCCCGACGGCTGTGGTCTTGCACTTGTGAAGATCTCTACCAAGCTCTATGTGAAGGCGGTGAGGGCAGCGAAGAAGCAGTACTTTGCTGCCTCCATTCAGTCATCTTCTAACCGCCCAGCGGAACTTTATAAGGTTGTTCGGGGACTTTTACACTCTGGTCCTCAGAACGCAATAATACCATCAATAGCCCGCTGTAATGAGTTTGCGAGACACTTCCAAGATAAGATCACAAACAGCCGCCGGGACCTTGACTCCAATATTGTAGCAGTTGAGCCTAATGAGGTGTCCGGAGCACAGTGCTGTCCTGTTTTATTGGATGAATTTCAGTCGGTTCAGCTCGAGGACATGGACAAGGTGCTTGGACAGGTGCGGGCGACCACTTCTGCTCTGGATCCTTGCCCCTCATGGCTAATAAAAGCTAGCAGGAACGGAACAGCCGGATGGGCCAAGGAGGTGATCAATGCCTCTTTACGAGAGGGAGTGGTACCACCCTGCCTGAAACAGGCGGTGGTGAGACCGCTCCTAAAGAAACCCTCCTTGGACCCTGAAAATCTTGACAACTATAGACCGGTAGCAAATGTTCCGTTCCTGGGCAAGGTTTTAGAGCGTGTGGTCGCTCACCAGCTCCAGGCTCTCTTGGATGAAACTGATTATCTGGATCCATGTCAATCGGGCTTTCGGCCGGGGTTTGGTACAGAAACAGCCTTGGTCGCCCTGTATGATGACCTCTGTCGGGAGAAAGACAGAGGGAGTGTAACTTTGTTGGTTCTCCTTGATCTCTCAGCGGCTTTTGATACCATCGACCATGGTATCCTTCTGGGACGTCTTGCGGACTTAGGAGTTGGAGGCACTGCTTGGCGGTGGCTGTGCTCCTACCTCAAGAATCGTCTCCAGAAGCTGGTGCTTGGAGAGCATTACTCGAGTCCCTGGATACTCCAATATGGGGTCCCACAGGGTTCAGTTCTGTCCCCCATGCTCTTTAATATCTATATGAAGCCGCTGGGCGAGGTCATTAGGAGATTTGGAGTGCGTTTCCAGCAATATGCTGATGATACGCAGCTCTACTTCTCCTTTTCATCTTCTTCAGGTGAGGCTGTTGACGTACTAAACCACTGCCTGGCCGCGATAATGGACTGGATGAGAGCTAATAAACTGAGACTCAATCCTGACAAGACTGAGATGCTGTTGGTGGGGGGGCTCTCTGCCCAGATGGTTGATGTCTGACCTGCCCTAGATGGGGTTACACTCCCCCTAAAGGAGCAGGTCCGTAGTTTGGGGGTCTTATTAGATCCGCTCCTGTCACTGGAGGCTCAAGTAGCCTCGGTGGCACGGAATGCGTTCTACCAGCTTCGGCTGGTAGCCCAACTACGACCCTATCTGGATAGGGAGAACCTTGCCACAGTTATCCATGCTCTGGTAACCTCTAGATTGGACTACTGTAATGCACTCTACGTAGGGTTACCTCTGAAGACGGTTCGGAAACTTCAGCTGGTGCAGAATGCTGCGGCCAGAGTTCTTACTGGGACAAAAAAATTTGATCATATAACACCTGTCCTGGCCCAGCTGCACTGGCTACCAATATGTTTCCGGGCCAGATTCAAAGTGTTGGTTCTTACCTATAAAGCCCTTAACGGCATCGGACCGCAATACCTGGCGGAACGCCTCTCCCGCTATGTACCTACCCGGTCGCTGCGCTCGACGTCGAAGGCCCTTCTCCGTGTCCCAACGCATAGGGAGGCACGGAGAACGATAACTAGAGCTAGGGCCTTCTCAGTGGTGGCCCCCGAACTATGGAACGCCCTCCCTGATGAGATACGCCTGGCGCCTTCTTTGTTATCTTTTCGGCGCCAGGTAAAGACCTACCTCTTCGCCCAGGCATTTTAAAAATTTTAAAAATTTTAAAATTTGAATTTAAAATTGAAAATTTTTAATTATGTTTTATTGTGTATTACATCCACTTGTATTTTAACCTGTTTTATTATGCTGTACACCGCCCTGGGACCTTATTGCTATAGGGCGGTCTAAAAATGTAATAAAATAAATAAATAAATAAATAAATTACCTCAGGCAAGTCAAAATCTGCTGGTGAAACACGATCTCAATCACACCAGTTTTATGCACCTCTTGCTCAAGTCCTGTAAATGCAGGCACTTCGTGCTGTTTGTATCATGCAGGGGTAAATCCCAGTATACCTAACTCAAGAGTTAGGCATACTGGATAAAGTCCAGCTATATTAGAGACTCTTCAGATAAATTCTGTGAAGACTTTGATAGTCATATCCACACTGAAGACATCCTGCTGATTTCTGTGGGATGCCAGTGTTCATCCAGTTTACAGTGAACTGGAGTTTAGTGGCCCGCTCAAGGAACAACACTTTTCTCCAATTTTTCTCATAAAACCAGCTGTCATTTTCAAAGAATATTTATTACAATGTAGCCAACAAAAATGTCATAGTATACACATATACACCAAAATAAGAGGGGGAAGGGGAACTGCTTAGACAGCCTTCTCTACATACCTCTCTGCTGGATTCACAAATTAAGGATATTCTGATATCTGCAGAATTTCCATTTTAATAGTGCAGGGCTTTTGATATCTACACTATTTTTTGTCTCTCTGTCTTTACCTCCATCACATAGACAACATTTTCTCTAATCATATGTGATCAGCCCAGAATTTGATTATCTTCAGTCATTTACTAGTATTATTGTAGTCCTTTAGATATAGCCTTACCTAATCACATTTCCACATTGACAGAACCACTGCTGCAAATATTTGTGGAACAGCAACAAGTAAGACATTCTACATCGTGAAATGAAGTAAAATGAACACTATGAATCAGATCTTATAAAACATTTTGCTGTACAATTACCACAGCCCGTTTGGTTGTGGAAGTATCAATATTTTATTCCCTGAGCTGCTATAAAAATCTTTTGAAATCAGTGTATTGAATGTTCTTTCCTTTTACAAAACAACAACCAGAAAAGCATTAATCCAGAGGTGTCCAACTCCCATGCTGCCAGCTGTTCAGTTTTGGAAGCCATCTTAACACATTTCCCCATCCTGGAGAGCCCCTAGCAGTGCTGACCTATTGAGTAATCTTTAATAAGCACCAGATGTTCCTCAGTGGTTTTGAAGATCTAACATCTCAAAACAAAAGCATAAATACAACTGTGCAACAGCCCTAATGAAGCACGACTTGGGTATTATGTATTCAGTTGTACCACAGAGTAAACAAAAACAAAAACACACACAGAGGGAAGTAAAAAAGGTATGAGGGAAGTAGAATGGTTTCATACTTAAGTAGGAACCTTAGGATTAGCCAAAAACAATCTTAACAGGTGCAGAAACACATCTGCAACATGTTTTAAGGCTGTCCTTACTGCTAGTTTAAAGATAAGAGAGTTATATATGACTCATTCATACTCAGAGTAGACTCAATGGGCAAATTGTCCATTGATTTCAATGGATCCACTTTGAGTATGACAGAGCCAGATACATACAACCCAAGATACTTTTCCTGGGTTTTATTTAAGAATCCCTCCCCCAGGATACAACTGGCATTTTCTGCTGCCCTGAATTATGCTGCACAGCTGCCTTATCACTATTCATCATCTGAGGGTTTGCCCGGAGCAGTGCTTTTGTAGCATTTAATTCCACTTTTACCTTTCAGTGTCTGGGTATCCTTCTCCAAGCATGAGGGTTTGGGTTTTTTTTCCTTCCCCTCCCCCGAAACTGACACTGAAATAGCACCAGTGTGCCAAATAGAGCTCCCAGGTCAGGGGTAGCCAACATGGTGCCCTCCAGATGTGGTTGAACTCTCACTCCCATTGGCACCAACCAGCATGGACAATGATCAGGGATGACTGGAGTTGGAATCCAGCAACGTCTGGAGGGCACCAAGTTGGCTATCCCTGGTGAGAAGCTTGAGATAAGGACTGTGAAGTAACCATGCTGAGGAACAGAAACTGAAGTAGCTAGTTTGACTTCTGCTAGTAGAAACAGAACAAGTTAATAACCTGTCTATAGTAAATAGTACAACTGCAACATGGGAAGGGCGGGGGTAATGGCTGGTATTGAAAGATAGTCAGAAAGTAGCCAGAAAGAGCAACAGTGCAAGACTTCCAATCAGGCTAATCACATGAAAAATTATGCCCCTTTAATTAAACAGTTTACATGATCAAACTTTATAGAAAGTAGCACTAAAACAGGAATAGATAGCATAAAGCAATGCAAACTATTTTGTCTTTTCCTAATTATCAATAGCAAATGTCGCCTGCTTGGGTGAAGTACATCCAAGGTTAGGCCCCCATGGATACAGTCTAGGAACAAAAAGAACAACGGGCCATGCAAGACACAGACCAACCAAAGACATAGACTTCCCCTAGCCTAGGTCACCCCTAATTCTACCAAAATGTCCTTCACATAACAGCATTCTTATCCTTGCTTGGAAGTATGTAGCAGCAGTTGTGAAGTCTGACAGACTAAGCCACACATAATTGACATGCACTGGAAGACAACTGCTTACACTTAATTCTTCCACATGGCAGTGAATTCTGGCAGCACAGAAAAATCTGGCGCCACTAGTGGTTTGGTTTGAGTTTCACAAAAACAGTTGCAAGGGTTGGGCAGGAAATTTCCCAAGTGAGCACAAAGTAATCAGCCATCCTTTAGGTCAGGATTTTTTAAAGCCTTCAACCAAAACACACACGTGTGTGTACACTACAGAACTTGGTGTTGTTGCATCACTGCATGGGAGAAGGTGACTATATTCTTGCAGTTATTTATTTATTTTATTATTCTTGTACCCTACCCTACCCTTCCTCTCATAGGGAGCACAGGGCAGCTTACAACAAAAACAATCTAATAACAATTTTAGGTTACTAAACACACACACACACACACACACACACACACACACACCAGCCTGTAACACGACTGGGCAACAAATAAAAACAGCAGCTGAGAATTTAGAATCAGAGTATAGCCGAAAACACAACTGTACACATGGACATCACCAAATGGTCAATATAGGAATCAAATTGACTATATAATTGGTAGCAGAAGATGGAGAAGTTCCATAATTTCTGAAAAACAAGACCAGGAGCAGAGTGTGGTACAGATCATGAACTGGTCATATCGAAAATCAGAGTACAGCTGAAGAAGAACAAAGCAATCATAATGCCAAAATACAGTTTAAATAACATCCCAGAAGAATATAACGATCAAATAAGGAACAGATTTGAGGCTTTAAACTTAGTTGACAGAGAACCAGAAGAACTATGGAATGAAGTCAGAGACATTATCAGGGAAGAATAAAAAGACAATACCTCTAGTTAAAAAGAGGGAAAGACCTCAATGGATGACTGAAGAAACTCTTAAAAGGGTTAGAGAGAAGGAAAGCAAAAGCAAAAGGAGACAGAAACACGGTCAGAACCCTAAATGCAACAATACAGCACCTAGTACGTAGGGACAAAGAGAACTATTACAATGGTTCTTGTATAGAAATAGAAGAGGACAACAAAAAGAGTAGAACAACAGCCCAATTCCAATAGATTAGAGAAATTAAAGGGAAATTTAAACCAAGAGTAGAGATGTTGAATAATCAACAGGGGAACACACTGACTGAATGAGATGAAATAAAAGGAAGATGGAAGCAATACACCGAAGAACTCTATAAAAGAGATGCCAGGATGACAAATTCATTCACAGAGGAACCATATGATGAAGAACCAGAAATTTTAGACTGTGAGGTGAAAGCTGCTTTTAAAATACTTGGAAGAAACAAATCACCAGGAATAGATGGCATACCAATTGAATTGCTACAATCAACTGAGAATGAATCTGTCCAAAGTTTGACAAAAATCTGTCAACAAATATGGAAAATAAAACAATGGCCCACAGACTGGAAGCGTTCAATATACATCCCAATTCCAAAGAAAGGAGATCCCAGGGAATGCAGTTATTATCGAATTATTGCCTTAATATCCCATGCAAGTAAAGCTCACGATTCTACAACAAAGGCTCTTATTATATATGGAGCGAGAAGCCAGACTTCCAAGCTGGATTTAGAAAGGGAAGAGGTACCAGAGATGGACCAAGGAATTTCAGAAGAACATCACCCTGGGTTACAGCAAAACCTTTGATTGTGTAGATCATGAAAAACTATGGAATGCTTTAAAAGAAATGGGGATGCCACAACATCTGATTGTCCTGATGTGCAACCTATACTCTGCACAAGAGGCTACTGTAAGGACAAATATGGAGAAACCGATTGGGAACCAAGGGTGTGAGACAGAGGTGTATTTTATCACTCTATCTGTTTAATCTATACGCAGAACATATCATACAGAAATCAGGATTGGACCAAGATGAAGGAGATGTGAAAATTGGAGGGAGAAATATCAATAATTTAAGATATGCAGACAATACCATACTACTAGCAGAAACCAGCAATGATTTAAAACAAATGCTGAGAAAAGTTAAAGAGGAAAGCACAAAAGCAGCTAAACGTCATGAAGACTAAAAGTTATGTAACTTTAAAGTTGACGAGGACATTGAACTTGTCAAGGATTATCAATACCTTGGCACTCCCATTAACCAAGATGAAGACAACAGTCAAGAAATTAGAAGAAGGCTAGGACTGGGGAGGGCCGCTATGAGAGAACTATAAAAGGTTCTCAGATGCAAAGATGTATCACTGAACACTAAAGTCAGGATCATTCAGACCATGGTATTCCCGACCTCTATTTATGGATGTGAAAGTTGGACAGTGAAAAAAGCAGATAAAAGAAAAATCAACTCCTTTGAAAGGTGGTGTTGGAGGAGAGCTTTGCGCATACCATGGGCTGCGAAAAAGAGAAATAATTGGGTGATAGCACAAATTAAACCAGAACTATCACTAGAAGCTACAATGAAAGGAGGTTATCATACTTTGCACAAACGGTAGGGCCCTGCTTTACAGCGCTTTGCTTTACAGCGTTCCGCTAATACAGCGGTTGTGAATTGTAGAAAGGCCTCGCTTTACAGCGCTTGTTCCGCTTTTACAGCAGTTTTCTGCCGCTGGGCGCCATTTTGGTCAATGTAAGTCAATGGGATCCGCTTTACAGCGGTTTTCGCTTTACAGCGGGGGTCCGGAACGTAACCCGCTGTATGAGCGGGGCCCTACTGTATAATCAGAAGACATGATTCACTAGAAAAGACAATTCACTAATAGGCAAAAAACTTTGAGGTTTAAGAACATATCTATAGCTCACAGATATTTCTATCAAACTTTAAAAAGCAGGGAAATTGGGCAGCTATGGTGAATGCACCAGGGAAGCAGGAGACCTCACCTCCTCTCTGAGATATTGTACTGCCCTACAAATTGGTCAAAATGCAAACACCATTTGGGTTGGTCTTTCACAGTCCAATACGCCTCCTGTGTAGCTTGGACGAATTTGGTAACATGTGCCTCTGAGCATATGGTGAGTGGTGGCAATACCTGCCATCTCCAAAGATGGAGAATTATATTTTTGTATGTTTGTTGGTGTTCTTATTTTGCTTCTTTCCTGTGTCACTAATGTTTCTACAGAGAATCTAATTTAGAAAATTTTATTTCCTTCATTATTCATCCTAGAAATCTGTGTCAAATTTATTTTTATTAATTTCAAAGCCTTTTTCATTGTTCAGTGTCATATGATGGTGAAGTCAGCCTTTCATGTTTCAAATTGGAGGTTATTTTCTATTTCTATTTTGGGTGCATTAACAGTTGAATCTGAAACTGCAGTTTGATGTAAACTCAGATGGGTTACAATATGTTGCTACTTCAGCAATGACTCTAGCTGTTGGAAAAAAGAGGATGTGTGTTTTCAGCCTGCTATGTTTAAACCACTTCATTTAAGGCAACGTGGGCACGGTCAATTAAAAACAGAGCACACCTAGCATTTTGCTATAATATATTTCACCTCCCACTGTTTTATCTTGTGCAAATTGAGACACTCCTGAGGTCCACTGGAGACTATTCTGCAGAATAGTCAGTGCCATTATTCCACAATTATGTTTGGAGTTTTTTTAGTGTAAATTTTGCAAAGTGTTGCTGTACTTCACATATTCACAGAAACAGAATCAAAAGAAAATGATTTCCTATTGGAAACGTCACTAAAATTGCAAAGTAAATGAGACATATTTAAAGTGACCATCTAAACTATATCACCTGTCTTAATAATGTTGCTTCCTCCCTGCTAAAACAAGATCAGCACAGCACAAGTCTTTTTTCTATTCTTTGGGCTGACCGCAGGTGTTGCCACCGCTCACCATATGCTCAGAGACACAGGTTACCAAATTCTTCCAAGCTACACAGGAAGTGGATTGGACTGTGAAAGACCAACCCAAACTGTGTTTGCATTTTGACAAATTTGTCGGGCAGTACACTATCTCAGAGAGGAGGTCAGGTCTCCTGTTCCCCTAGTGCATTCACTATAGCTGCCCAATATCCCTGCTTTTCAAAGTTTGATAGAAATATTTGTGGGCTATAGGTACATTCTGAAACCAGAAGATTTTTTGCCTATAAGTGAATTTCCCTGCGTTTTAATCTGGGAGGTAAGAAATGGGATCCTGTGCAAGTTTGCTGAGAATGGATTGATCATTTCCATCCTTATTGAGTTCAGTGGGATTTACTCCTCCGCAATCATGCTAAAGATAGGTGAAACTGACCACAGGGCATGGGGAGGGGAGGAGGGGGAGGAGGAGGGAGGGGAGGAAGGGCAGAGGGGAGGAGGAGGATGGGAGAAGGACAGGTTTGATAATTTGCATGTTTATTGAGTTCAGTGGGATTTACTCCCACGCAATCATGCTTAGGATAGGTAAAACTGGCCGGGGGGAGGGAGGGAGGGCAGCAGTGGGCAGGGGAGGAGGAAGAAGGAAGAGGGGAGAGGAGGAAGAAAGAAGAGGAGAGGGGAAGGAGCGCAAAGGCAGGTCTGATCATTTGCATGCTTATTGAGTTCAAGGGGATTTACTCCTATGCAATCGTGGTTAGGACAGGTAAAACTGACCATGGGGGAGGAAGAGGGGGAGAGGGAAGGGAAAGAAGGGGAAGGAGTGGATTGGAGGGGGACAAAGGAAGGGGGAGGGCAGGGCAGGTTTGATCATTTGCCTGCTTATAGAGTTCAATGGTATTTACTCCCACGCAATCATGCTTAAGACGGGAAAACTGACCATGGGGAGGAGGAAGGGGAAGGAGGGGATTGGAAGGGCAGGAGGAAAGGGAGGGAGGGGCAATGGAAGGGGGGAAGGGGCAAGAGGGGGGATAGGAGGGAGCAGAAGGGAGGGTGGGTTTGATGATTTGCATACTTTTTGAGTTCAATGGGATTTATTTCTGTGCAATGATGTTTGGAAATGGACTGCCTTCAAGTTGATCCCGACTTATGGTGACCCTATGAATAGGGTTTTCATGGTAAACTGTACTCAGCGGTGGTTTTACCATTGCCTTCCTCTGAGGCTGAGAGGCAGTGACTGGCCACAGGTCACCCAGTGAGCTTCATGGCTGTGTGGGGATTTGAACCCTGGTCTCCCAGGTCATAGTCCAACACTGACCCGGGGGAGGGGCAAGGAAGGTAGGAGGAGGGGAGGAGATTGGGTAGGTCGGCAGGCACTGGGCAGAGGGGAAGCCCATTTCTTTTCCAAAAGGAAAACATTGTGAACACTATTATTGCTTTTCAGCTTTCCCCCCACCATTTTATTCTACAGCATGCACATGTAGCCTCCCACCCAAGTTTAAACCAAAGCTGTCCCAGGCCACATCCACACCAGACCTTTATTCCACAGAAAACGATAGCAGAAACGATACTACAATATTGATTTATCAGTTTCTACTGATAAATAAATATGTGCATCTCAAACCCTCAAACAACTCAGTATGCCCAAATTTATCTCTGAGGTTACAAACATGACTAAAGATCTGGATAAGGCCAAAGGCCCATCTAGCCCAGCATCCTATTCTCACAACAGCCAACCAGATGCATACAGGAAGCCCATAAGCAAGACATGAGCACAAAAGCACTCCCTCCACTTTTGAGTCCCAGCAACTAGCGCTCAGAGATAGAGTGCCTCCAACAGTGGAATTAGAACATATGATAGATCAGATAAGGCTCTGCACTCCACCCCCTTCTGCACTATGGGGCCAAAGGCGAAATTTGGGGCAAGGAGTCAGCAGTATGCTGATAATACCCAGCTCTATTTCTCTGTAACATCTGAATCTATAGAAGCCGTGCAAGCCTTGGATCAGTGCCTGTGTTCGGTGGTGGGCTGGATGAGGGCCAGTAAACTGAATCTGAATCCTAGCAAGATGGAGGTGCTGTGGATTGGTGGTTCCCGAGTTTGGATAACTGATCAGTTGCCTACTTTGGATGGTGTCATACTCACTATGAAAGAACAGGTTCGTAGTCTGAGGTGATCCTGGATCCATCTTTGTCACTAGAGGCCCAGGAGACCTCAGTGGCTAGGAGTGCCTTTTACCAGCTTCAGC
Source organism: Rhineura floridana (assembly GCF_030035675.1). Taxonomy (NCBI): domain Eukaryota; kingdom Metazoa; phylum Chordata; class Lepidosauria; order Squamata; family Rhineuridae; genus Rhineura; species Rhineura floridana. The sequence goes on along the minus strand of NC_084481.1, from coordinate 107,469,738 downwards.
TGGTAAGACAGCTGCGGCCGTTTCTGGACTCAATAGCCTGACCGCTGTTGTCCATGCACTAGCACCCTCCAGGCTGTATTACTGTAATGTGCTCTATGTGGGGCTACCCTTGAGGTTGGCCCGGAAGCTGCAACTGGTGCAAAATGCAGCAGCACGACTGCTCACTGGGGCAGACTATCACCAACATGTCACCCCGCTGCTGGAGGAATTGCACTGGCTGTTCATTAGCTACCAGGCTAAGGTCAAGGTTCTGGTTTTGAAACAAAGTCCTATATAGCTTGATACCAGGATACCTGAAAGATTGTTTTATCCCTCATGTACCCAGTCGATCACTATGCTCTGCAGATGAGGGCCTCCTGCAGATACCATCTTATCAGGAGGTCTGTTCCTCACAACATAGGAAGCGGACCTTTAGTGCAGTGGCACCTACCCTTTGGAATTCCCTCCCCTTAAGTATCAGACAGGTGCCATCTCTGTTATCTTTTCAGTGCCTACTGAAGACCTTACTCTTTCAACAAGCCTTTTAAGTAGAGACATTATCCTAGTCTGAGTCTGTGTTGGAATTGCTTTTTAAGATGTTTTTAAAGCTTTTGTTTTAAACAAAAGATTTTTTAAAAGATGTTTTAATATGTTTTTAAAGATGTTTTGCCGCCCTGGGCTCCTGCTGGGAGGAAGGGCGGGATATAAAACAATTAAATAAATAAATAAAATGTTTTGTTTTAATATATTTTAAAATCTGTTTTTAAAATGCGTTAGTGTTTTTACTCTTTTTGCTTGTCGCCCTGGGCTCCTACTGGGAGGAAGGGTGGGATATAAATTTAATAAATAATCCTTAATAATTTATTAATTCTTAATAATACAAGGAGAGAGAAAAAGCACTGACCTAGCATCAACAATCTTTATGCAGAATATATCTAATCATCAACAATAAATTTGGCTTCTGGTTAATTACCCTACTTTGAATATCCACTACTCCATTACCCTCTGACGTTAAATCATCTTTCACTGATTCACAACACAATCCTATATGTATCTATTCTGAAGTAAGTCCCACTGCATTTCAAAGGGACTCATTCCCAGATAAGAGAGTATGGGATTGCAATCACTCAAAGGCCTTGTATTATTAGACTGTAGCTTTTAATAATAATGATGATGATGATGATGATAGGCACCTGCTTACAACCTTTTTTGTTTAGACAAGCCTATCCAGACTATGTGTTTTAGACGGCAATCCAATACATGTCTACTCAGGAGTAAGCATGCTCCATTGGGTTCAATGGGTCTTATTCCCAGGCAAGGATTGCAACCTTAATCCTTTTTCCGTTGCTTTTTTAATTGTTTTAAAAATGTTTTAAATTAATTGTTTTCAGCTGTTTTATCAATAACTTTAATGTTTTTGGTAACTGCTTAGAGCAGCCTTTCCCAACCAGTGTGCCACCAGATGTTGTTGGACCACAACTCCCATCTTCCTGACCATTGGCAATGCTGGCTGAGGCTGATGGGAGTTGTGGTCCAACAACATCTGGTTGGGAAAGGCTGGCTTAGAGCATATAAATGTTGTAATAATAATAATAATAATAATAATAATAATAATAATAATAATAATAATAATAATAATAATAATATTGTGTCATTCAAGTGACAGGCCCTAGAACTGTGGCTATTTAATCAGAAGGGTGCAATGGATTAATGTTTCCTTGTCCGTAGGATCAGATTACAACTTAGCAAGCAGTAGTTTTGGCCAGTGTTTACCACAGAGAAACCAGTAACCTGTGAAGATCTTGGCCTCTCACACACACTAAAATTTAGATGGTTTAGATTTTCTTAGAACACAAAATGTTGACATTTTAAAACAGGTATACTACAGGCCATTATGTAAATGTGGTATATATAAAAAACACAGCCACAGTTTAAAAGCATCTTGTAAAAGTAGGCATAGAAGTGTATTAATTGGTGTATGGATGCTCAGACTTCTCAAATGCTTGCCTATTATCCTCCTTTTAAAAGTACATATACCTGAAAGTTAATAGCTGAAAATTAAGGTGAACATCTTCCAAATGAAGCTGGGCATGTGTCCTAAGAGGTCTGAGGAAGAGAAAAGTCACAGGTGCAGCTCCTCTCATCATAATGATGCTGTAGGAAAAGCACCATCTGCTGGATGCTTCTCAGCTTCTTAAAAGGATAGCAGTCTCATCTCTGATGGAATATTATTGCCCAACTAGATCAACGTTATCCTGTTAGTGCACAAAAGAACAGGGTCCTCCTACTGTCAAGGGTTTTGATTTTTAACAAATACTAAACTGGCCTTATTGTTCTTCCTTATTCTAAAAAAAAAAAAAATCAGGAATGACTTTTTAAAGCTCTAGCTCTGTGCCCACTATTGGTAAAATGTGCATATATAGAAAAGAATATGCAGATATGCCATTTTTCCCCGCTGAAAGAGGTGGGCAACCTTATGTTAAAACTCAAGTGATCTAAAACAACCACTAGCTATATGGATTAGAATTTCACACTTAGTGTAAAAGTGAGATTGAGATCAACACATTATACTTGAAATCTCCTGCAAAACCCACAGTCTGACTTATCTGCTCACCAGGCCCTCATACTGCTTTTGAAGAAAGCCTTTTTTATTATTTTAGATGTCATTAAAACAGAGTGCTCAGTTGGGTAATTACCCATCTTACTCTGAAAGGATGACCTTTGAGAATGCCAAGTACACAATCCTTCAAACCACTGTACATGCATCCTGAGCAAAACACTGTATGGACATTTTCTGGCATTTTATGTTTCTTTGTGAACTTAAGTTCTACGAGCTGCAAAATTGCACTGAGAGGAGCAGATTGTCAAACACACAGTTTTATTTATGTTATTTATTTAGGGTACTTGGTACTCAGTTTTTCAGTCCTCAGAGTGATTACTAGAGTGTCTTACACGCTTTAAAGACATTGGGTTGAATCCAACCAAGTTGTCCAGTTCACTCAAGGACTTCTGCTTGCACAACAGAACTTCCCCTCCCTCTCTGCTCTCCAACCCATTCCAATCTGTTCTGGGGGTTCTCCCAACTCTCCGGAGTAGATTTAAGGAAGATGTGTGGGGGCACAGGGGGAGAGGAAAGGGAGGGGAGTTCCACTGCGCAAGAGGAAGACTTTGCACAAATGGGATTACTTCACTGGGTACACCTAGGTTTGCAAAGTCAGAAGCATCCCAACCCCTGAGATTTCAAAGGTGGGCCCTAATTATGTCACGGGGTGGGGTCCTAGCGATGTCACAGGGTGGGGCCCTAGCGATGTCACAGGGTGGGGCCCTAGTGGTGTCATTATGCATGATATGTTAAGCATCAACCAGAGTTACTTGGAGCATATGACTCAAACAAACAAAAAATCTCTGACTGGAAATTAAGATAGAAATCTTAGCTAAATGAGGGCGTTTCCAGGTCCAGCTGAAGTGACAGGATAATTCCTTCTTACCTGTTTAGAGAGCCCAGGTAGGGAATATTTAATCTAGCCTGCTTGCTTCTGGCAAGAAGGGTTTAAGTGCCCTCAGGCTAGGCCACTCACCAGAAGGCCATTGTAGGAAGACAGCCTAGAGTTGTGGCAATGTTAGATGGGAGCACTCAGGAGTAAAGATGGATGCCCCTGAAGGCTGCAATTCTAAACACACTTACTAAGGGACTAGGCCCCATAGAACTCAACAGGACTCATTTCTGAGTAGATATGGTTAGGATTGTGCTGTTGGTAATGCTTGACTATTTATTTATTTATTTATTTATTAAATTTATTAGTCGCCCATCTGGCTGGCTGCCCAGCCACTCTGGGCGACGTACAAAATAAAAACATAAAAATACATTAAAACATTAAAAATCTCAACAATAATAATAAAACCTAACCCACCCCAAAAGCCTACCTGAAGAGCCAGGCTTTCAAGGCCCGGCGGAAGCTCATCATAGAGGGGGCATGGCGGAGATAATTTGGGAGGAAATTCCACAAAGTGGGGGCCAAAATTGAAAAAGCCCTCTTCCTAGTCCTCACCAGTCTAGCTGTTTTAACTGGTGGGATAGAGAGAAGGCCTTTTGAGGGTGATCTTGTTGAGCGGCATCCCTGATGATGTTGGAGGCGCTCCTTCAGATAGACTGGGCCGAAACTGTATAGGGTTTTAAAGGTCAGAACCAACACCTTGAATTGGGCCCAGAAAACAACCGGTAACCAGTGCAACTCCTTCTGCACTGGAGTGACGTGATCTCGCCGGCGGCTGCCTTTAATCAGGCAAGCTGCCGCATTCTGTACCAGTTGCAGCTTCCGGACTGTTATCAAGGGTAACCCCATGTTGAGCGCATTACAGTAGTCTAGGCGAGAGTAGACCAGGGCATGTACCACAGATGGGAACAGATGGTTGGGAAGGTAGGGGCACAGCCTCCGTATCAGATGGAGTTGATACAGTGCCACCTGGCTCACAGCCAAGACCTGAGCCTCCATGGACAGCTGGGAGTCAAGAATGACCCCCAGGCTGCGGACCTGGTCTTTCAGGGGCAATTGTACCCCACTGATTACCAGGTCAACATCCCCCAACCTTCCCTTGTCTCCCACAAACAGTACCTCGGTTTTGTCAGGGTTCAGCTTCAGCTTATTCCTTCCCATCCAGCCACTCACCGACTCCAGGCACTTGGATAGGGTTTCTACAGCCAACCTTGGTGAAGATTTGAATGAGAGATAGAGCTGCGTGTCATCCGCATACTGGTGACACTGCAGCCCAAATCTTCTGATGATAGCCCCCAGCGGCTTTATATAGATGTTGAACAGCATCAGGGAGAGGATGGAGCCCTGTGGCACCCAACAAGTGAGAGGCCAAGGATCCAAAACCTCATCTCCCAATGCCACTCTCTGGTACCTACCAGAGAGGAAGGAACGGAATCACTGCAATACAGTGCCCCCTATGCCTAACCTCTTCAGGCGGTCCAGAAGGATACCGTGGTCAACAGTATCAAAAGCCACTGAGAGATCCAGAAGGACAAGGAAGGTACATTTGCCCCTATCCAACGCCCTCCTCATATCATCCACCAAGGTGACCAAGGCCGTTTCAGTCCCATGTCCAGGTATGAAGCCTGATTGAAATGGATCCAGATAATCCGCTTCCTCCAAATGCACTTGCAACTGCTTCGCCACCACCCGCTCAACCACCTTGCCCAGGAATGGCAGATTTGAGACTGGGCAAAAGTTGTTCAGATCTTGGGGATCCAAGGAGGGCTTCTTTAGAATTGGTTGTATTACTGCCTAGGGATCCTGTGCACAGATATCTATATCAAAGCCTGCCTTGTAATGTGGCTGCTCCAAACCTTTTTACAGAGTTGGCCCTTGACTGCAGAGAGAGGTTGGAGAAATGAGCAAGAGTTAAGATTTTCTACCCTTTCCTGCCTATCTTGTGGGCTGCTATAAACTCACTTTGACAGCCAACCCAGTTGCAGTGAGTAATAATTGACAGAGAGAAAACACACATGGTTTGGTCTACCTTCACAGGCAGTAGCTTGGGAACAACCATTGAAGCCACACTTCCCAGTATATGAACTTTCTTTTACCACTATTGGGCAAGAAACAAACCATCATGCAAACAAGGTGTATCATCAGTGGGTTTAAGGGGGTTGTGCTGACCACATGGAACCACTGTTGTTGCTTCTATGGATGTAAGGGAGTGAGGTCAGAGGTAAATGAAATGCAAATAGAAAAGAAAAACAAAAGACAGTGTGATCCCCTAAATGCAATACCTACCAACCACAACAAGAATCCTATGAGTAAGGCAGAAAACTCAGCATCTCGCAACCAGTCAGGGTTCCTAACCAAAACTAAAAAAAATCTGGGCAGGCAGTCAGCCAAGGTCACAGATATCCCCATGCACCACAACCTGATCCGGGGACTGCAGTGAGTGCAGAATGCTGTGGCATGATTGCTGATATGTGAGAGACCCTATCAGCACATAATACCTCTGCTCTGAAATCTGCACTGGTTGCCAATTTGCTACCAGGCCAAGTTCAAGGTGTGCGTTCCATGTTACAGGTGCCACATAATACCTAGGGCAGATCCACACCATTCTTTTAAAGCACATTCAACACACTTTGAAGCACATTAATCCCACCACAGAATCATGGGAACTGTAGTTTGTTAAGGTCGCTGGAACTATAACTGTGAGGGAGAAACTACACCCCCCAGGATTCTTTAGGGGAATTCATGTGCTTTCAATGTGAGTCGGATGTGCTTTAAATGCATTGTGTGGATCTACTTAATAAACTTTGCCTGCATGTAATTCATTTTAATTAATTTTTAAAATGGAAATCAGCTACAAAGTTTACTTGGTGACCATGGGCCACTCACCATCTCTCAGCCTAATCTGCTCCTCAGGGTGAAAACAATGGAGGAGGACCATGACCACCCCAAGGAAGAAGGACATACTTAAAATGCAGAGGAAATAATAATGTACAACCATAGCGTGAAATCAGATACATTGTCATGCCCCCCTCAGAGGACTCATCCAAGGAGGAAGAGGAATGGGAGACCACAGATCCAGCAGAGGGGACAAGCAGGGAAACAGCTCAAGATCCTTCACCAGACCAGGGGCAAGCTCCTGAGGGAGCCCACCTGTCAGAGTCGGGAAGCGACCAGGAGGCTGCCCCTTCCCCAGAAGAGAGAAGATGCCGTTGCAGCAACAAAGGCAATCAGCTCGACTAAGGAGCAGAAGAGCTCGCAAGAACCCTGGCTGATTGTAAGCACCTGGCCTCGCACGCCAAGCATAAAAGACTGGAAGCAAAGGGAGAATTATTGCTAGAGTCAATGTCAAGCCTTGCTGCAGACATTACTCCAGCTCTCCTGTTAAACCCGTGCCTTGAACCCTGCCCTGCCTGATCGGATCTCTTGGTTTCTGGACATTTGGACTCCCTTAAGGACGTCTCTGCCTCTTCCTTTGGTGCTTCCCAAATGGTAAACACGCTGGCTGGCCCCCTGGTTTCTCCTGCCTGGCAGATTTAAGGTCTGGCCTTATCCGTTAATTAGTTGCTAGACGCTGTGAACCCACCGCATTTGATATATATATTGAGACATATTATGAAGAAATATTTATATAAGTAGGCATGTCAAATATGTCTATTATTTACACAACCTGTAAAGATATTTATAGTGCAATCCTAAGCATGTTTACTCAGTCCCAATGTACTCAAAAAGGGAAGCATGCACAGGACTGCAACCTCAAATGATAAGGAACTTCACTCACCCAGCCCAAAATTCAGAATCTTGCCACTCTAAGGTATTTTGCAACTGTTTTATACTTGTTTTATGGTTATTGGATTTTAAATGGATTTATTTCTTGTTGTAAGCTGCATTGGTTTCCAACCCTACCTCACAGGGTTGTTGGAAAGATTCCATATACACACACACTGGAGATGTAAAAATACATACACCCTATATAATAGTTTATTGTCAAAACTAGTTGGTCATTGCAGAACTTTAAAAAAAATCAGTATTAGTTTCATACCAAATACAACCATTGACCTTTGGGTGAGGGCAGGAAATAAATCCTAATTCTAATAATAATTCTAAAAAGCCCTGCCTAGTTACTTTTTTAAAAAAAGGATTGGAGGAAGAGAGAAAGATTTACACCATACAATTCTTCACTATGTTCACTCAAAAGTCCCATTGATTTACAGCACAATCCTAACCATGTCTACTCACAAATAAGCCCTACTAAATTCAATGGAGTTTACTCCCAAATATGTTAGATTTGCAATGCAGCTTTACACCCAGAAAAGTGGGTAATGGGAAAAGTGGGTATTCAAAACAGGCTATGAATTAGACAAATAAACTACCTACTGCAACAGCCCAGTAAAATTTAAACTTGTTTGACTCCTTATAATTAGAAAAGTATAACATAGTGCTGCACACCACCCCAATCTCTGAGCAGTGAGAGATCTCCAGGGGTCCCTGCACTTACACAGATGTTTGGTTTCCTTGGGAAGAAGCTCAGTGGAGTCTGTGGTGTCTTTATGAAATATAGTTTATTTATTTACACACATTCCAACCTGAGCTAAAGATAGAGGGATTCAAAGCATCATCAGTCCAATATCTTGCTTTTCCATCAGGCTTACACAAAGCACCCCAAAGCCATGGTGCAGAGAGCTAGCCTCTCTGCTTGTCTCCAGCTCCCAGTCTTCCCGCAGACTCAAAACTCAAACCTCTCTTTGGCTATAGGAGGGAGGCTCTCCTGAAGAGTTTCAATAACAATAGAATCTCCTTGGCTCATTCACCAGTTAATGGGCACTTGACAGACCCATTAACTTACCTAGCCACTCTATTACACTAACAAAGGGGACTCATCTGGCCAGCAGAGTGGGTTTCTCACCTCCAGGTACAGGGTTCCAAATCAGAAGCTGGAAGGGGACTCACAGAAATCATCCATCTCAACCCCAGACCCATAACAATATTATACATTCACTCAACTTCTGATGGGCTCCTGCTGGGAGGAAGGGCGGGATACAAATAAAATAAATAAACAACAACAACAATAATAATAATAACGTGCAGACAAACAGAAAAGGAAACTGTTTTCAAGATTTGCAATGGGTTCTAGCTCTTGCCTGGAGGTCAGCAAATCTCTTGTCAATCACAACCCTGACTTCATTTATTGGCTAAAAACCTGAAAGGGCAGGGATTAGAGCAGCCGACTTCTAACAGAAGTTTGGGGGGGCCTGATGTTTTGGTGCATATCACTTGCACCAGAACACCTAGAAACTTTTTTTAAAAAATGAAACCTGAGAGTCCGGAGATTAAGGTGACTCTGCAACCCTAGGTACAGCCCATAGTGAACAAATAAATAAAACAATAAATAGCAACAGAGCCGAAATGTATTCAATATTAAAAATAGAGATTAATAATAACAGAGCAGAACATGTAAGAAGCCTGAGCAAATAAAAAGGTCTTAATCTGGTATTAAAACACTGGGAGAGGATTCTAGAGCCATGGCGCATCAACTGAAAAGGCTTTGTTCCCCAGCAATCACCCGTCTCACCTCCGAAGGCATGAGAACCCAGAGAAGAACTGCCAGGGAAGATCTAGGTTCAAGATGGCAATCCTGAAGCAACCCAAGCCCTGAAGCATGTAGAGCTTCAAAAGGATAAAGGCCTGCATTTTGAACTGTACTCAGAAACTGACCAGGAGCCAGTATGTGCTTTAGAACTGGCAAGTTATGTTCTGCCTGTCCAGACCCAGTCAGTGATCAAGATGCTAGAGTTTGAACAAATGAAGGTTTCCTGGGCAGCCCCAAGCACAGCACATTACATTACTCCAAACAGGATATTACTGGAGCAAGAAAACCATGGCCAAGCTATCTATGTCCTATCCGAAGTTGAGAGATCCAGACACGGCTGTGATTTTTTCTCTTTTTATTAAAGTTACATCAAAAGCAGTACGCCTCATTATCCTAACTACACTTTTTAGGAACTTTGCCCTGACTAACTCTGACTAAGCTTGACTCCAAAGTGCTATGACATTGAATCAGCAACAAACCCCCTCCATGCCCCCTTAAGAAGGCTTGGCTTTCTCACTAAGCCATTGGTTCCTCCTTAAAGCCTGTTGAATCTCCTGCATCTGTCTCCTGCACACATGGGGTGAAAGGGGTTGGCACTCAGATTCTCTCTCTCTCACTTGCTCGACCGTGGGAACCTGTGGGGCACCCAGCTGGGAAACGTCAGGTGCAACAGGCGGTGCTTCCAGTGTGGGCGCAGGTGGGGGAGGTGTTTCCATCATAGCAGTCTTCAAAGGGACAGCCTCTGACAGTTCTGGTTGCACTTCGGGGGGGCAGGATCGGGAGGAGTTGAGGTGTCAGTGACTGGGCTTTGCGCACTCCGTGATCTATCCCTGCTGCTTGTCCCCTCCCCTGCTCATTTCCACAGTCCTTAATGTCTGGAGCTTCAATGCCCCCCAACCTGGGTCACAACAATCTATGCCCAGGAGAGGCTGCAGTTGGCACACCAACTTCATCTAGTACCATCCAAGGCTAAAGCTGAATCTAAGAGCACCCCAAACTGTGAACCTGATTCTTTAAGAGGAGTAAGGCTCAATGAATGGAATCATAACAAATATGGCATAATCCAATGAACACACCATCATCTGTGTAGACTGCAAATTAAGGCTTGTTTTTGGTCTCTCTCAGAGTCCTCTGTGCCATGGTGGCAATCATGTTCCCATGAGGAATGCAAAGCTCCACAAGAGTGCCCCAGCTTCTAGCTGCTTATCACTAAAGCATTCTCCCCAGGAAAGCTTTTTTCTATGTCTCGCTGTAGAGTTTTCAAGATGTCCAAGCTTTCAGGATGAGTACCCACCTCACCTTCAAATGATCCACATCTTAGAAACAGTTTTGTCTGATGAATGGAGCCCCCCCTCCTTTTCACCACTGATCTTTCTCTCTAAGGATATCATAGAATCATAGAAGAGAACTGGAAGGGACCTATAAGGCCATAAAGTACGACCCTGCTCATACGACAGGTTCTGTTCTGGACCGCCGCCGTAAAGCGAAATCTGCTGTAAAGCGGAACATATTGACTAACATTGTCTAAAATGGCACCCGACACCCAAAAAATGCCATAAAAGTGGAACAAGCACCGTAGGAGTGGGGCCTTTATGCAATTGACAACCACTGTATCAGTGGAACGCTGCAAAGCGGAGCGCCACAAAGTGGGGCCCTACTGTATAGTCCAAACCCCTGCTCAATGCAGGAATCCAAATTATAGCATACTCAACATGTGGCTATCCTGCTGACTCATGAATGCCTCCAGTGTTGGAGAGCCCACCAGCTCCCTAGGTAATTGCTTCCATTGTTGTACTGCTCTAACAGTTAGGAAGTTTTTCCTAATGTTCAGTCAAAATCTAGCTTCCTGAAACTTGAGCCCATTATTCCATGTCCTGCATTCTGGAACGATTGAGAAGAGATCCTGGCCCTCCTCTGTGTGACAGTCTTTCAAGTTCTGAGGAGTGCTATCATATCTCCCCTCAGTCTTCTCTTCTCCAGGCTAAACATGCCCAGTTCTTTCAGTCTCTCCTTATAGGGCTCTGTTTCCAGTCCCTTGATCATCCTTAATGCCCTCCTCTGAACCTGTTCAGTCTGTCTGCATCCTTCTTAAACTGCAGTGTCCAGAAATGGAAACAAAACTCAAGATGAGGCCTAACCATTGCCAAACAGAGGGAAATTAATACTGCACACAATTTGGAAACTATGCTTCCGTTAACGCAGCCTAAAATAGTGTTTGCGTTTTTTTGCAGCCACATTGCACTGCTGGCTCATATTCAGCTTGTGATCAACAACAATCCCAAGCTCCTTCATGTAGTATTGCTGAGCGAAGTTATCCCCATCTTATAAATGTGCATTTGGTTTCTTTTTCCTAGGTGTAGAACTTTGCACTTATCTCTGTTCAATTTCATTCTATTGCTCCAGCCTATCAAGATCACTTTGAATTTTGTTACTGGCTTACAGGGCATTAGCTATCCCTCCCCATTTTGGCTCATCTGCAAATTTGATAAGCATTCCCTGCACCTCCTCATCCAAGTCATTAATAAAAATGTTGAAGAGCACTAAGCCCAGACCAAGCCCTGCGGTACCCCATTCCTTACCTCCCCCCAGTCTGAGAAGGAACCATTGATAGCAGGACCGGCACCAGCCTGCCCTGGGCCCATAACTCCATAGCCCAACTCCTCTATACAAGCAGTGTGGGGTAATAAACCCACCCGTGTGTCCCACCTACCTTTATCACCCCGTGAATGACATGCATGCTGTACCTGCATGCCTGCTATTAACCAAGATGGTGGCAGAGGCATCAGCCCCCTAGGGGAGCCTCTGCCGCCATCTCAGTTGATGGTAGGCATATGTGTGCTGCTTGCGCATGCCTACCATCAATCAAGATGGTGGGGGGAGCATCATTCCCTTATGGAAGCTTCTGCCACCATCTTGGTTGATGGCAGTTGTGCACACGGCATTCACAGGGATGAGAGTGGTAGGTGGGACATGCATGTGGGTTTACTGAAGCCCACAGTGACTGTATGGGGGGGGGGAGTCTGGGAGCTCCCTCTCTGCGATCCGCAAAAGGGTCAGCAGCTGCCACTGCCATGGACTGCAGAATGGGAGTGCTACCCTCCCACCCTAAGGAGGAGGCCATTAGGGCCCTTAGCAAGGGCCCAACCTGGCTGCCCCCTGGTGCCAGCCCTGATTGATAGGCACTCTTTGAGTACAGTTCTGTAGCCAACTGTGGATCCACCTGATAGTTGTTCCATTCGGCCCACATTTAGCTAGCTTGCTAATCAGAATATCATAGGGCACTTTGTCAAAAGCTTTGCTGAAGTTGAGATATATTATATCCACTGGATTCCCACAGTCTACCAGGGAGGTTAAAAACAATAATATTAAAAAAATGTTAGATAAAAAAATAATATTAGTCTGGCAGAATTTGTCCTTGACAAATCCATGTGGGCTTCTAATAATCACTGCACCGTTTTCAAGGTGCTTACAAAGTGACAGCTTTATAATCTGCTCCAGAATTTTCCCAGCGGTTGATGTCAACCTGACTGATCTGTAGTTCCAAGGTTCCTCCTTTTTACCCTTTTTGAAGATAGGGACAACATTAGCCCTCTGCCCTGTCATCTGCCACTTCAACCATCTTCCACGATTTTGCAATGATAATAGACAGTGGTTCCGAGAATTCTTCAGTCAGTTCCTTCAATACTCTAGGATGCAGTTCATTGGGCCCTGCTCATTTGAACTTGTTCAAGTGATTAGGTATTCCTTGACCGTTTGTCTGTCAATCTCAAGTTCCAATCTTGCCCCTTCCACTTCATGTTTCCCAGACCCTCTTTTGGGAGAAGTCTGACCCAAAGTAGGAATTGAGCACTTCTGCCTTTTCTTTGTCATCCGTTATCATTTTGCTGTCCTCATTGAGTAGCTGTGCCACCATTTCTTTTCTCTATCTTTTACTATGGATGTACCTGAAGAAAGCTTTTTTGTTGCTTTGAGCATCCCTCGCTAACCTCACCTCAGTCTCAGCTTTAGCCTCCCTGACGCCATCCCTGCAATTCCATGCTACCTGTCTGTACTCTTCCTTTGTGGACTGGCTTCCTTCCACTTCTTGTATGGGTCCTTTTTTGTTTTCAGGTCATCTCTAAGCTTTTCGTGAAGCCTCATTGGCTTCTTCTGCTGTCTTCCACCTTTTTTCCTTGTTGGAATTGCTTGTAATTGTGCTTTTAGAATTTCCTTTTAAGAACCTCCCACCCATCTTGGACTCCTTTTCTCATTAGGATCACTTACCATGGAACCTTACTTATCACTGTACTGAGTTTATTAAAATCTGCTTTTCTGAAGTCCAAGGTACAGATATGGCTACTCTCAGCTTTTGCTTCCTTTAAAATAAAGTACTCAGGTTTAGCGTGGTCGCTTTCCTGCAGAGTTCCCATAACCACCACTTCATCCACCAAGTCATCTCTATTGGTTAGAATCAAGTCCAGGATAGCTGATCCTCTGGTTGCTTCCTCCACTTTCTGGAGGAGAAAGTTATCTCCAACACAAGTCAGAAATTTCTTGGAGGGTCCATGTTTGGCAGAATTTGTCTCCCAACAGATATTAGGGCAATTGAAGTCCCCCATTACTAGTACATCATGCCTTCTCAAAACATTGGCAATTTGCTTGACAAAAGTTTCATCCTCGTCTTCTCCTTGATTGGGTGGTCGGTAGTAGACTCCAACCACCATATTCCTTTTATTCCTTGCCCCATTAATTTTAATCCAGATACTCTCAGTGGAGCTACCAAACTCATCCTCCTGTATTTCTGTGCAGGGATATATATTTTTAACATAGAGCACGACTCCACCTCCCTTTCTATACCTTCTGTTCTTTTTGAAAAAGTTGTATCCTTCAATTGCTGTATTCATCCCACCAAGTTTCAGTTATACTCTCCTGTATTAAGAGTTCAAGTTAACCCTGTTTGTTTCCCATGTTCTGGGCATTATATACAGGCATCGAAGACCATCTGATTTACTATCTTGCTTCCATCCTACATTTTTATGAAAACCATTACTGGGCCTCATTAGAGTTCTCTCAGTACCTCTTACTGTGCATAAGCCTTTGTTAGTTGTTACCGCCAAGTTTACATCTCCCTCCCCCTTAGGATTCAGTTTAAAGCTCTCCTGATGTTGCAAACAAGGTGCAAGAGGAGCTAGTTCTGGGAGAGGAGTCAGATGAGGACGAGGTCCCTGGGAGCATTGAAGGAAGGGGGAGCAGTCAACCCGCAGACTTCCCCAGCCAGCCCCCCCATCGAGGTGGTTCCCGTGCTGCCTGCAAGTTCCTTGCCTGAGCCATTGGGAAGCGACCCCTCCCACACCCCACCCCCACCCCCACAGGAATCCCCACCTGGCACTTCAAACGCTTTCCCGCCAATCAGCTTCCCACTCCCTGAAGTCAAGCCATCACCTAGTGAAGCCCTGCTGTCTGATGGGCCATCGGAGGCTCACCCCACGCAAGACGGCACGAGAAGAGGGACCTTGAGAGGGTAGTACTTCGGAGGAGCCGTCTATGGACGAAGACTTTCCCTACTTAAGCAGGTGCCCACCCAGACTCTAGTGCTGAGTCAACTCTCCCCACATGCTGCAGAGACTGCTTAGGTAGCTTAGCTAGGGAAAGTAGTGAGCTAGAGTAGACAGGTTTATGAAGCACACTGCTTTGGATGTAACCATCACACTAATAAAAAGAGAACTGAACCAAGCCTCGCCTCCATCTCTTGCCTCGGGCTCTGGGCAGGACACCTGATGAAGTTCTCCATGCTGTGGCCAAACACATTCTTCCCGGTCCTTGTGAGGTGCAACCCATCATTTGCCAGCAGTCCATCTTCCAGGAAGCGTAACCCGTGGTCCCAGAATCCAAATCTCTCACATCGGCACCACCTTGTAGCCGGTGATTCACCTGCAGTATTTTTCTTTCTCTTTCTGTTCCTCTTCCAAGTACTCCCCAACACTCTTTGCTTCAGACAGCTCTGCTGGCCTTTTCAACTGCAGAAGCTGTGAAAAACCTGCAAATAGGTTTCGGGATAGGACTGTCCTATAACAGCTTTACATGTATTTAACTGTATTTGTTCTTTTAGATCTAATTTACTGCTCAGCAGTTTTCACCATCTTTTTGTACCCTTCTGTCCATCTTCTGTCTATCTAATAAATGACTATAATTATTTAGTTATATCTCATATTTTTCCCTCCTGGATGGAACTTAGAGCAGCAGACAGAGTTTTCAGGTGGTCTCCCATAGAGCCACTGTTCAGAACCAAACTTGCTGGCAGTATATCTTTGGTTAAGATAAGTAGTTACATATACACATGTAAATATAGCTTATGTACAGTTATTTTGACAGTTATGATTTTATTCAACATGCTAGCATTGTTTGTTGTACACAACCATATTTTTATGAGTTGATTTGTTTATATATAAGAATATTTATAAAGTAAAGTAAACTTTGTGGGAGTGTTTATATCACCATGGACCACTGATAATACTTGCACGAGTATATACAGTATAAAAGCAAAGGAGAAAATATACAGCAATTATGATTTATTGTTTTATATACAGTATTAGACGACCAATGTATTACAATAATGTATATAGAAAATAGTGGGAGCGGAGAAACGCTGCATATTCTTGAGACACCATTTTTCCCCAGTGAACAGGCATTCTAGATCAGTTTTATCCCATCATCTGAATGAAATAAATATCTGAAGAAGTTGGATAAAGATGAGGCACCCAAGGGTGAAAGAAAGCAAAATGACAGCTCTTCTGTGAAACATTAAATTGATAATCACAATGTGCTGTCAAGCAATCTTTTGAAAATGGACGCACTAGAAGCAATTTTATTGAAGTTGCACTCTCAGGATGGAAAAGAAAAGTAACCCATCATGCAACTGTTTTGTGGGGAGGAAACATTCCATTATATAAAATAACCAAAACATGACAAAAGGTTGGGGATGGAAAATGTCACTATGAACATTTTAAGGACAGTAATGGCATGAAAAGCTGCCTCAGCACTGAAGATGATGGAGAAGCCAATGTGTTTGTTGAAGTTCCCACATGCATGAGGAGTCACTGAGATGAGCCAAATGGCAGGTTACATTAAACACATCATTTGCTTGTTTTTAGAACTTGAAATAGCAGCCATGGCAGGGCCTGATAAAGACTCTGACTGTGGCACTACAGTCACAAAGACTCCATCCAACCACCACCCAAAGATGGTACTTGGCATAGGAGGGAAGCTTCCATTGGAGCTAAAAGCAGCTTCTCTCCCATACCAAGTAACAGCTTGATGGGCAGGCCTGTAGCCAGGGTAGGCCAAATGGGTGCACTGCCCCCCCCCAGAACTGTGCTTCTCCCTTCCTTTTTGAAAAACTGTCCTTTTAATTTTTGACAATCTCCATTTAAATAATGATAGTTTGTTTTAAGAACAGGAGCAATTTGAGAATAGGACCCTCTGAAAATTTCAGTGAATAAGGCATAGTGAGTGCACAACCAAAGCCTCATCTGGAAGATCCCCCTAAAGTCTGCTTACTCAGACTTTCCCTGAAAGAGGGTGGATTTTTCATTATCATAATCACCCTATACAGTAGGGCCCCGCTTATACGGCGGGTTAGGGACCAGGCCCCTGCCGTAAAGCAGAAATCACAGTAAAGCGGAACCCATTGATTATAATGGGTCGCGCAGAGCGGAAATGCCGCAAAAGCGCAAAATCGGCTTTAAAACGGGGAATTTCCCCTAAGTGAAAGCCGCCGTATCAGCGGAACGCCGTAAAGTGGGGCCCTACTGTAATTACTTAAGTGATTTTGAAAAAAACAGCTGTATAGTAACATGACCCCTGAAGAGTTAAATATTAGAACTTTGAATTATGGGCTAGAATTAGACTCCACCCCTTGGACTTCTCTTTGCTCTGCTTTTCAGTTTCAGTTCTGTTCTCTACAGAGCCAGCATTAAAGACGCATGTAGCTACTATTTACATTATCCCAATCTGGAGAGGGGAGTCTGCATTAGAAGATAAGCTTTATGGGGGAACCTTGTGCTCAGGGCTTTGGGCACACTTTGGCATGTGAAATAAATTGGGTGTATTAGTACTCCTCCAGACAACCTATTTATTGGGCATTTGTTCTGATTTTTTTTGCTGTTTTCTTGCTAACCATGGGTTCATTCTGCAAGTGAATTTGTGCTAGGATGACAGAGCACTTTATGTTTGCACAAATAAAGTAGATTAAAGTTTACACTAATAACATCAATCTCTCTGGCAAAACACTAACAGTCTGGAGGCACCCTTAGCTGGTTCTGGGCTGTGCTGGACAACCTGTCTCTAAATTTCTACCGATTCTAGCTGCATTTGAGACATGAGTGAAATGGGGTGGGGAGAGGAATGCACTTGCTCCCTTTTTTCAGGAAAATGGAGTAACTTCATACCAATACAAAAGATCAAGAGGTGTATTTAGATTTCAAGTCTGCAAGATATTTCTGCATTTGTAATCCTAAATTAGTAGTATCAAAAATGTGTTCTAAGTGATCATATGAACCAAAGGCCTTTCAGATAGTATATACAATGCTTAAGTATAAATTTGTAATGTGTGCTTGGGGTTACCTCCATAAAAACCTCCACCCTAATGGTGCACCACCAATGGTTTGTCCCTGTAAATCAATATTGCAATGTGCTCTAACTATTATTGTGCGTTCTCAGTCCATGGCTCAGAAATTAGATTGTTCCAATTAATTTCCTTTGCCATCTTCCCAGGGCGAGGCAGATGCTGAGGGTGGGGTGAACTGGCAATAAGGTAGACAGAGCTGTGTGTGCCAAGTGGCATGCCATGCACCCCCTCAGCTAGCAGCAGCAGAGGATGTTGTCTGATCATCACTGTTGAAGTAATATTCGACTGCCGGTCCAGCTGGCTTTTGTACATGGAATGGGGGGGAATCTTGTCCTTTTTCTCGGGCACTAAAATGTTTTGGGCCAGCTGCCCTGCATCTCCCCAAGCTTCTTGCTTGTTTTGCTTCATTTGTTTTTGAAGCAAAACACATTCCGTGTCTTTATGGCTGATGGTAGAAGCCTGAAAGTGCAAACTAAACGAAAGAACCAATGGCTTGTATTAAACCAAGTCCTACTCAAAGTAGGCCCATTGAAATGAATGAACCTAAGTCATGTCTGTTAACTGCAACAGGTCTACTCTGAGTAAGATTACCACTGAATTGTAGTAATACTGCAGTCCATGACAAGGAAATCCAGCATCCACAGTAGTACATTTTCATCGTGGCTAGTACAATTCTCAAAAAGCAGTAGCATACAGGGTTAGGTGGCTGCAAGGGGAGTGATCAGGGACCAGATTCCTTCCATGTATTTTATCTTTTGTGTTTCTAAGACTTGAGCCAGCATTACTAACAAGAGTTACTAGACCTCCAGGTTATGAACCAATCCTGGTAGCAAAGATACGCTGTGAAAATAATAAAAACAATAAATCATTTTCCACTGAGCAAAAACTACAGGCAATTCAGTTTTAAAAAAACCCAAGCATTAGATTTTTTTAAAAATAACAACAATTAAATATATCATTTCATAAAAACTAATAATTCTGCACCACAAACAAACATTATTTATTTGGGTAGGATTCGTACCAGTAAGTCTCGTTCCACGAGCAGAAGGATTTCTCCTTGTGCAACAGATCATCCTCTCCCTCTCCCCCCCCCGAGTACCCCCTAAATCACCCCCTGAGTGATTTCAATATCCACGCTGAGGCTGCCTCTAGTGTTCCGGCTCAGGACTTCATGGCCTCCATGACGACCATGGAGCTGTCTCAAGTAGTCACTGGCCCGATGCATAGAGCAGGGCACACTCTCGGTTTTTGCTCCACATAGAGGATGGGGTGGTCTGGAGATGGGGGGTGGATGTCACCTCACTGTCATGGTCAGACCACTTCCTGATGAAGTTTAGACTTATGGCTCCGATCCTTCCCTGCAGGGGTGGTGGACAGATTAAGATGGTCCGCCCCCAAAGACTAATGGAATCCACTGGATTCCTGAATGCCCTGGGAGAGTTCCCAGTAGATACAGCAGGTGACCCTGCTGAAGCCCTTGCCATGCTGTGGAACAGCGAGGTACATCATGCTCTTGACATGGCTGTCCACAAGCACCCTCTCCAGCATTGTTGAGCCCAGTTTGCACCTTGGTACACCAGTGAACTAAGGGCAATGAAACAGGCTGGACAACAGCTAGAGAGCAAGTGGCAAAAGACGTGCTGTGAGGCCGATTGGGCACGAGTAAAACATCATAACCGTGCCTACTGTGTGGCGGTGAGGGCGGTGAAGAAGGCCCACTTCTCTGCCTCCACTGCATCAAGTAGCCATCCAGTGGAGCTTTTCTGTATTGTCAGGGGTCTGTTGACATCAACTCCAGGAAATGGAGTTTTAGACCCTTTGGAGGCCCACTGGGATTTGAGGGTAAAGTTACTCCCCTTCGTAGCAGTCTTGATGCCCCATCCACATCTACTGTAGTTCCCAATGAGGTGTCCAGTGCAATGTCTGCTGCAACTTCTTGGGAACGGTTTTAGTTGATGTGGCCTGATGACATAGACAAGGTGCCTGTGATGATGTGGCCAGCAACATGTCCTCTCAACCCTTGCCCTTCTTGGCTTATTAAACCTTGCCGAAAGTGTTTCACCGAGTGGATCCAGGGTGTGGTCAATATATTGTTGCCACAGCAATTGCAAGTACTCTGGGATGAAACAGATTTTCTTGACCCAGTCCAGTCTGGGTTCAGGGCTGGTTATGGGACTGAATCGGCCTTGGTTGCCCTGACCCTTATCTGGAGAAGGACAGGGAGTGTGACCCTGTTACTCTTACTTGATCTCTCAGCGGCTTTTGATACCATAGTATCCTTCTGGGCCGACTTGGTGAGATGGGTATTGGAGGAACTGTTTTACAATGGTTCCAATCTTATCTCCAAGGTCATTTTCAGAGAATAGCATTGGGTGATTGTCTCTCAGCCCCCTGGCAGTTGTACTGTGGGGTGCCACAGGGTACCATCTTGTCCCTCATGCTGTTTAACATCTACATGAAGCCGTTGGGAGCGGTCATCAGGAGATTTGGGTCGAGATGTCAGCAGTACGCTGACGATACCCAACTCTATTTCTGACTTGGAAGAGGCCGTACGAGCCCTTGACAGCTGCCTGGACTCGGTGGTGGGCTGGATGAGGGTCAATAAACTGAGTCTGAATCCTAGCAAGAAGGAGGTGCTGTGGGTTGGTGGCTCCCAAGTTCGGATAATTGGTCAGTTACCTGCTTTGGATGGGGTCGTACTCCCTCTGAAAGAGCAGGTTCATAGTCTGGGGGTGCTCCTGGATCCATCTTCGCTGCTACAGGCCCAGGAGACCTCCGTAGGTAGGAGTGCCTTTTACCAGCTTTGGACAGTAAGACAGCTGCAGCTGTTTCTGGGCCGGGATAGCCTGACCACTGGTGTCCATGCACTGGTGTCATGGCCCCGTCAGAGGACTCCTCAGATGAGGACGACTCGGGAGTAACAGCAGCAGACCCAGAAGCAGCAGGAGACACGGAGGAGCCTCCTGAGAATCCAGCTCCTTCTGCCCCTCAGCTGCAGAGCACCCCAGGGACAGCAGAGGCCCTGCAGCCAGACACAGACAGTGAACAGGATACTCCCCCCTCACCTGCAGAACGTAGACAGCAGAAGGTCAGGCAGAAGAGAGGCAGGCCTGTCTCCTTAAGGCCCAAACGCTGAGGGCTCACACCTGCTGTCCATCCTGCTCTTTATAAGGCACACCTTGGCTGCAGCTTGTTGCTGACTGCAACATCAGGCGTGGCTTTGTGTAGACCTAGTTTCCCTGCAGCATCTCTTTGACTGACCTCCTTGGCAATTGATCCCGGACCTCCACTGACCTTGCTTCTGGACTTCTGACTCGGCAAGTATGCTTCGGATAGGCCTGGCAGATTTACAACCCGACTGCTGGCTAAGTACTTTCCTTCCCTGCCAAAGACCCAGGAATTTCCAACCCCCCTGACACTGCTGATGCAGTGTAGAGCTGACAACTGGTAACCTCCAGGCTAGATTACTGTAATGCGCTCTGTGTGGGGCTGCCCTTGAGATTGGTCCGGAAGCTGCAGCAGGTGCAAAATGCGTTGGCAAGACTGCTCACTGGGGCAGGGTATCACCAACATGTCATCCCGCTGCTGAAAGAACTGCACTGGCTGCCCATTTGCTACTAGGCCAAGTTCAAGGTTCTAGTTTTTGGCATACAAAGCCCTATACAGCTTGGGACCAGAATACCTGAAAGACTGTCTTACCCCTTATATGCCCAGTCGATCACGGCACTCTGCAGGTGAGGGCCTCCTGCAGATACCATCTTATCAGGAGGTTCGTTCTGCACAATATAGGAAACGGACCTTTAGTAAGGTGGCACCTACCCTGTGGAATTCCCTACCCTTAAATATTAGACAGACGCCATCTGTTATATTTTCTATGCCTATTAAAGACCTTCCTCTTTTAACAAGCCTTTTAAGTTGAGACCTTATCCCAGTCTGCATCTGTATTGGAATTGCTTTTTAATATGTTTTTTAAATCTTTTTTTTTAAAGTTTTTCACCTTTTTTAAGATCTCTTCAGAGCTTTTTAAAATAATGTTTTTAAATATGTTTTGTTTCAATGTATTTTAAAGTCTGTTTTTATGATATTTTAAAGTGTTTTTAGTGCTGTTGTTTGCCGCCCTGGGCTGCTGATGGGAGGAAGGGTAGGATATAAATCAAATAAATAAATAAATAAATAAATATGGGATAGCAGATTTGTAGAGGGCACACACAGGAGGGGAGAGGGAGAGAAGTCCCACTGCTCAAGTGGAAATCCTTGCGTTGATGGGATGTGGTAGTTGAATACCGCCCTTTGCTTTTACATTTATATCCCACCTTTCCTCCAAGGAGCCATGGTTCTCCCCTACTTCATTTTATCTTCACAACAACCCTGTGAGGTAGGCTAGGCAGACAGATAGGAACTGCCCCAAGATCACCTAATGAGCTTCTTGGTTGAGTGGGGATGCAAACCTTGGTCTCCCCAGGTCCTAGTCTGACACTGTAACCACTATACAACACTGATTTAAGTAATAGTTACTTAAACAAACACAGCAATCTAAAAACAATGGAAGGAAGAGTGTAGAAAAGAAGAGAATATTCTATAGTGTCTTAAGTTTCATTTCTCCAGCCCCTGTCATTTTATAAAAGTTTATTATTACCATAAACTCTGATTCACAGCACAGATCTAAACACAGTTTCCTACAGCAAGAAAGCACAGATGAATATTGTAAATTTTGGGGGGAGGGGGAGGATACATGCAAGGATACTGGTGCAGCCACTAATGAGACCCAAAATGCATCAAAGTCCCTTACATGGCATGGGAAGGCACATTATCATCGAATTATAGAATCGTAGAGTTGGAAGAGGCCTATAAGGCCACTGAGTCCAACCCCCTGTTCAACGCAGGAATCCAAATTAAAACATACCCAACAGATGGCTGTCCAGCTTTCCCTTGAATGCCTCCAGTGTTGGACAGCCCACTACCTCTCTAGGTAATTGATTCCATTGTCGTATGTCATCAGGAAGTTTTTTCTGATTTTCAGTCGAAATCTGGCTTCCTGCAACTTGAGCCCATTATTCTGTGTCCTGCACTCTGGGACGATCGAGAAGAGTTCCCGGCCCTCCTCTATGCGACAAACTTTCATGTACTTGAAGAGTGCTATCATATCTCCCCTCAGTCTTCTCTTCTCCAGGCTAAACATGCCCAGTTCTTTCAGTCTCTCCTCATAGAGCTTTGTTTCCAGTCCCCTGATCATCCTCATTGCCCTCCTCTGAACCCATTCCAGTTTATCTGCATCCTTCTTCAACTGCAGCGTCCAGAACTGGACACAGTACTCAAGATGAGGCCTCACCTGTGCTGAATAGAGGGGAACTAAGTAAGCCACGCAATGTGGAGACTATATTTCTGTTAGCATTTGCCTTTTTTGTAGGCTTGAAGACTTGAATGCTACTGTGCCCCTGCAGCTGGTTTTCAATAGTGTGTAAATAGTGCATTTGTGCCACCATTCCCTTTTGCTGCCAGTTTGGGTAAGGGCAGTAAGGAGGATACTGTTCTAGGGACTGCAACCTCCCATAAGCAGGAAAGAGAGTCTGTGTCTGCTCCATCAGCCATCATAGCCATTTTCCTCCCAATTAGCATGCCATAGGAACATAAGAAGCTACCTTATGTTACATAGGAAGTCACATCATTTGTCCCTCTAGCCGTTGTACTATTGACACTGTCCAGCAGCAGCTCTCTAGGGTTGCAAACAAGAGGCATTTCCCAGCCCTACCTGCAGATGCCAAGGATTGAACTCAGAACTTTTTGCATGCAAAGCATGTGCCCTGCCACTGAGCTACTACCCTTGATGACTTAAAACTCCAGGTCAATCTATGTACACACAAAGTTCATTCCCCTGATCTGAACAAAGGATTAACATTCTAGAGGCAATATCCAGTCTAGCCCAAAGAAAGAATGGAATACTTAAGTGGCAGCTTGCTGAAAGCACTGCATGCACTCATCTAACCAAATGACACTTCTAAACACAACAAAGAATAGGAAGAAGTGAGAAAACAAAACCACTAGGATGGGGCCAAACAAAGGAAGTAATGAAATGGTTTTAATGCTTTTATTGCCCATTATACATGAACTCTTGGCATGTTATAATAAAGTTAACACATAGTTCAATATAAAACCACACCTCTAGTATCAAAGGCCATAGCACCAGCCAAATGGCTCATAAAAATCAATGCAATGTCAACGAGTTATGCAAACAACTCTGTGCAGCATTTCCTAAAAAGCCGGTATAGTTACTGTAGGTTCTGGCAAAGCACCTTTAGCAGAGAATTGCACAGTGTTTAAGCCACTACAGAGAATTTCACATATGTCACACATCTGCACAATGCATCAGGATGGAAGCTGAAGGAAAAACTGGGTCTCCCCTGCACGTTACAGAGAGCAGGAAGGCTTAGATGGAGCTCCGAGATCTGCCTCAACCTCAGGGGAGAAGCCTGTCTGATCCACTGTGATCATGCCAGAGTGACTCCAAAGTTGTGTACACTATAGAGGTGTAAGGACATGGCACAAAGAAGGTGCCAGGTACCAGTGCCAGTTGCCTTGGTCATAACTTGATTATAAAACTCACAGCTCAAGCCAAAGGGCAGCCACAGAAGTAGCACATGGAACTTGTTCCACTGTTTTGCAAGATCGCTGCTCTGCTCCAATATCCACAAGCATCCCCAAAAAGTTGTCCTGCCACTTCAATTAAATGGGTGTTGTCTCCTAGCAACCCTAAGACCAAACTGCCTAAAAACCTTCTGGCTAGGTTAGAAGGTTGGACTGGGAAGAGCTTCAACCCACTGGCAATATTATACAGGTACAAGAGCCAGCTTAGCATTTTCTGTGGTCCCTATCTCTTGTTGTCATGACAACCAGAGGTTCCTTCCAAGGAATAATAGACAAAGACAGAGCGATAAGCAGGCTCAGCAATGAAATGCACAGGGTTTTATTTCCTTGTCAGAAGCCAACCCATTGTTTCCACCACTTATATTAAACATTTTGGTGAACAGAAATCTTTCAAAGACCAAAGGCAATGCAATAATCTTCACCATGCTATAAGCTGGTCAATTTATTACACGTTTGGCCATTCAAAGCATGCCAGGTTAGTCTAGTCTTCATAAATACTGCACTAGGGACAGTTTTTCAAACAATGCAAGCCAGACACTGTGCTCAGCTAGATGATCTTTATTTTACCATGCCAACCAGCAATATGTATAATGATGATGCCTTTTATTTTCATTGACATATTTTTTAATATTTACAAACTGGAAAAAATATTACTGTAAAGCATTTTTATCTCACTTTTCTGTCAAAGAACGTTCCCAAAGCAGCTTAAAAGACAAAGCACAAAAGAAAAAGAGATTGGGAGGGCAGAGAAAAACGGCAAACCCAGGCACCATTTCTTAGCTACCAAATTCTTCTACTTATCAGCTGGAATGGAAAATTTTCAAGGAGAAGAAGCCAAAAGTTGCTGGTCTTTCAACAGAGCCAATGGAGAGGCTCTGACATCTCATCTCTCCTATAGCCTAATGGAATGGCTGCTAAAGACAACAGCAAAAATATCCTTATTTTGTGCTGAAGTAAAACCTGGATTTAAAAACGCATGAACTCCCATCTTTGCTGCTATCGTTTGCTTCTGGATGGACATGCTACTGCTGTACTAAAATAGTGAATTCTCTATTGTTTTCTATTGCCAGTCTCAGTTGGGACTACTTCAGTCCCAGGTATGGCCAAAAGACTGGTTTAAAAATGAACCATGCAGTTCCATCTCCTAATATGGTGTGCCATTCTAGCCTTTTTTATTTCTTTATTTCTTTTTGGTCTCTGTGGACAGGCCCACCCTTAGCATGTGCGGGGCCCAGGGCAAAAGCATAGTTGCCCCCCCCACATTCATTCTCTCTATATATTATATAACATTATCAACATGTCAAAGACTCAAGCTTACTTTTTCTTTCTTTTGTTATGCTTATGTTTATTGGATTTGTTGGATAACTGGCAAACCATTATTTTTTTGCACAAATATAGTCAAGATCCAAGCCAGCATGCTAGAGCAATGGCTTGTAAGCAATCCTACTTCAAGTGGCAGCTTCCCTCATTTTCCAGTAAGCTATCTCAAAAGGTCGGGAGACCCAGGGGAGCAGCACCCCATAAAGCATGACAGGCAGCTGTTAGAGAGCTGTTAGACTCTCCCACTTTCTGCTTCCCCCACACACACTGGGTGTTGTAGTCCCTGCATATTAGTAACCGCCCCCAAATCCATCGTTTAGAGCTATACACGCTCTTGATAGGCGAGGTTTTCCCGCTCCTTCATTTTCTAATGCAAAGCACTGCAGTGAAGGCTTTCGCCATAGAGATGCCAAAAAGCCTAGAGGTGCAGATGTTTCAGTGTCCACAGAGAACCACAGCCGAGAGCAACTTCCAATTGAATACAGGAAGTTCAGGCTGTGCGGCTCATAGAGAAACAAGGATCAGAAAGTGCAGCTCACGATTTGACGCCCAAGGACCGCGATGCCACCTCCCCGGCCACCTCTTTCACACCACCTCACAGGATTCCTGCGCCTGCCCAATCGCCTGCTTGCCCACCCGCACATCTTAAACAAAATCAGATTGCCAAGCACGGGGGGCCCCAAAGCGCAGGGCCAGGGCAACTGCCCCGCTTCCCGGTGCCTAGGGGCAGTACCATCTGTGGATATTGCTGTTTCCCCAAGTGTCAATCTTAGCTGTGATTTCCCTACTTGGCTAAGAACAACAGAGGGAGGGCGCAGGCTCATTCATCACAAAATGACTAGACAGAATGCTATTTGTATATTTTTGCTTTCTATCTCTGGCTCTATGGGCTAGATACTCTGTTTTGCTTTTTAAAAAGAAAGCTGGGAATCCAGGCCAGACAATAGTTGGTGGGTAGTATGGCTAGTATCATGATCCCTGAACCAGCCCCCTCTTGCTACCCCAGGGAAGGTACTGATGAGAAGTAAATACAGGCTGTCCCATTCACTTGAGGAGGGGAACCCTCGGCACCTCCTCCTAGGCCCTCCCAGCCTGAGGACATTGCCCTTCTGCTTTCCTCACACTCAGCAGATGAGCCTCTAATGACATTCTCATCTCCTCCACATCTCAAAAAGCCAGTGTTTGCAGAATCAGGCAAAAGCCCTTTAAGGCAGCACAGCCAGCTCTTCTCTTCCAAGAACATAGAACCAACCAGAGTACAGGCTTTGCCAGCCTACTTAAGGTTTCAGATGGCCTCAGCATTCTCCTGAGACAACATCTTCCCATAGTTTTGCCAGCAAGGCCCATTGGAACCTGCCCATAGTCCTGACTTCTGCTTTTGATTTGCAGTTGTCTAACTCCACCTGCCCAGAAGAAACTTTGTTTGACTCTTCCAGTTCCCCTGTAAGCCCAAAGATGCAGCAGAAGACGATAGCTAGAAACTGGGAAAAACCCAGCCAACCAGGCTATGAACCAATGCTAGGGAAGAGGTACCCATTCAAATACTCTGGACTCAGCAATTTAAAGCACTGAGAACGTTAAGAAGAGCCTGCTGGATCAGGCCAATGGCCCATCTAGTTCAGCATCCTGTTCTCACAGTGGCCAACCAGATGCCTATGGGAAGCCCACAAGCTGGTCCCGAGCACTTAGAGGTCAACCACAATCGGGTGTGTGCATGCTACAATATCCTTTTAAACACAGAATGACTAGAACTGTACACCATATACCAAATGTGAACACATCACAGATTTATATAAACGCATTAGGACCCTTGTCAGTTTGGTGTATCTTGAGGATCAGGGAGTGAAGCACTTTCCCTCTCTCACACGGCCCCATTTTCCCCACAGCTCAATAGTTATTTCACTTCATCTCTCTTATGGGATGGAAGGGAGATATTAGAAATGTTTGTCACTTATCTGACTTATTTCTTATGCAGGCTAAAAAAAATAGCTTCATGAGTGTTATTAATCAAACTGAAGGAGGCTTGAAAACAAAACACACATTAGTAACAGATCCCCTGAGGGCAACACAGCCAATAGTTGACTACAGCTGTGGCACAATTCACTATCCACAAGAAAAGTGAAATAAGCATTCCAACAATTGGTAGGCATAGCAAATGGAAAGGCCTGGACATCTATTGACCAAAAACTTCATCAAATGTCAGCAGAAGGATCCAGCTTTTTTAGGCACTTGGAAAACAAATTACAGAAAAGCAATTTCTTCGCTAAAAAGTTCCTCACGCTGCTAGGGAGACTGAATGCAAATAATTTCCAGAGGGATAGCTTTATTAGTCTCTTGCTGCAAAAATGTCTTCTCACACCTTAAAGACTGACAAATTAATTACGGCATACGATTTTGTGGACTACTGTCCAATTCATCAGATGCATGAAGCATCATCCTGGTCACAGGCAAACCTTGTCCACTTAAAAAATATTATTTTAAAAAAATTAAAAATCCTTCCCAAGAAATCCCAAACCACAGAATTAGGGCTCATCCAAACGGAGTGGGATAATCCACGTTTTCCATATCCGGTTTGTCATCTGACAGTCCTCACTTTGCCTGTTTGTTCGCTCTTTCCCAATAAAAAAAGGTTTTGCGCCCACACACGCAGCGAGAGGACCCGTACTTCTTCTCGCCTTTTCCCAGCTCCGCCCATAATACTCCCCTCTATCAACCAATTGGTCCGCAAAAATATGACGTATGCTCCTCTCCCCCTTTGCAACAAAGCACAACAAGGCGCAGATGCTTGAACGTACGAGCGTGAAAGTTTGAATTTCCTGATGGTTTGGTAATAGCGGCTGTAATGGAGTTCCTTGTCGCTCACCACTCTGGAGCAGCGCTGGCCGGGGGTGTGTGTCTCCAGGTGCCCCTGACCATCCAGGGGGATTGTGGGCAGTGCAAGGGATCAGTGCTTGTAATTGCCGGGCAAATCCCCCCATAACCCTTGGGCTCATTCACTGCAGGGTTCAGCCCCAGACCGTTATGCGGCTCGGTGGCAGGAATGCTGCCCCTGAGGGAAGCAAACAGCCCCTCCACAGGTGGCCGCTCTTGGCTCGGGCAGGGAATGCGGGCAAACAGCCCCACGTGCTGCTGTGTCAATCTGCGCTGAAGCGACCAGCACAGGCTTTGCGGTGTTCCCTCTGATAAAAGAAACATGCAAACCACTTATATGCCTATAATTCCTGTATTTTTGTTTGTTTGTATTTGCGATATTTTGTAAAACCAACTGTATGCTTTTCTACCTTTAACGTTTCTGGAGATACACATGATTGCAATTCCACTTATTTCTCCAGAACAGCAAGTAATGATGTGTCATGTCTAGGAAGGTAGACCACCAGTTTCTATGGTTGCGAGTGGCTGAGACGCTCTAGCAAACCACTTATATGCCAATAATTCCTGTGCGTTTTTTGCTTGTATTTGCGATATTTTGCAAAAGCGACTGTATGCTTTTCAGCTCAGCTGGGCTGCAGAGAACCTGCAGGCTGTGTTGAAATTGACAAGACTCAAAGAGAGTAGCCTTGCAGGCAGGAAAGCAAAATTGACTAAGGGTGTGTGAGTGTCTGTAATCCAAGAGGAAAGACTCTATTTCTCTTCTTCCCCCCCTCTCCCTCGACTCTGGATGCCTGGAAGCAAAGACCAATACATTCAAGAAGGGCATTTGATGCGGGGGGGTGAGGGGTGGGAGGTGGAGGTTAGGCAAAGATAAATATTTTCTCCCTTGAAAAAGTTTACAAACAACCACAATTGCAGATCTCACCCTGAGCAGGTGCCCAGTTTGCAGGCTGGCTAAAAATTAACCGCTGTTGCTGCTTCTGCGCAAATGTGCTTTTTTGCATCTGTGCAGTACAAGTTGCACGGGGGGGCCCCCAACACCACACCATTGCTCTGATAGTTTCCTTTTTCCCAGGCTTTCCCCAGACATTCGCGCACATGCGCAACAGTGGAAATACGTGATTGGCTGAGAATGAGGGAAGGGATATGGGGAACCGCCCATCAAACGCCCACAGCTGTAAAGTCCACGGTATAGCATCCGAGTGCCCGAAGGTACAACGGATGATTCCCGGTTTAAAAAAGCAAATCGCATGATTTGCGGTATTGCAGGAGCGGATTTAACCGCGCAAAAGCGCACGGCATCATATGGATGACCGAAAAATAATGAAAACACAAAGCGATCATGTCACACATTTTACAGACGTCTAGATGAGCCCTAAGTCTTCTCATACCTTACCAAATTAGTATTCAATATGACCATCAATATAAACTTTCCCAGGATAGTAAATATAACCTCCGCCTCCACAGAAATTTATTTTCTATTCACAGAGTCAAAGCCTCTGATGAGCACGAATAAACTTACTTTATTTCAACCCTTAGTATGTTTATATCTAAGCTATACTGCCTACCCTCTTATCATAGTCATCACAGATTCATTTAACTCCTTCTGTTCCAGATACCACTAGAATGCTGCACAGTGAAAGAATATCAATACAAAACTAAAACTACAGTTATAACCAAGATTAATTCTATGGTATGGGATTTGTTAGGATGGATGTGACTATGATTTTAATTAGTAGACTACTGAAAATTGTTAATTGGACAGGTCAGTTGTTTAATAATGGAATTTTGAAGTCAATTGTCTTGTCATCCTCCTGTGAAGTTTCATATACAATAGCCAATGCCTATGGTGAGTAAAAGTTTGATTTTTATGCATAGTTACATTTTATTCCACAAGTGCTGACCTGGTATTGTTGTTGTTTATAGATTTTTCATATATTTATTTAACCTGTTGGTGTTATATTGTATTTTTTTTTAGAATTTGTACCCTGCTCTTCAGCCAAAAAAAGCTGAGCAGCCTACTAACAATCAAGTAGAGCATAACAACCCCTGACCACAGGTTTATAATCTAAGGCATGACACAAAAGGAAAAAAGGTCAGGGAGGGAAGAGGAAAAAAACAAACTCAAATGCCAATTCTTAAAGTTAAATACAGTTCTTATAATGACCAACTGGAACAGAAACAGTGCAGGAGCAAAAGCTAGGCTACTGTTGAAAGCCATCATGTTAAAATGTGTGTTGCTTTTGTTGTCAACACACTGCATAGGATTTTTTCCTGTTCTGGATTTAGTACTGGGGTGTTTATCTGAAAATTATTTTACAGTAATAAATTTATTTGGAATTATTTACATATACACAATTTTCCTTAACAGTGGAAGGTTTTGCTCATCTTCTAGAAGCTGGGAGAAGTTCCAAATGGGATAAAATTCCAAATGGGTTCCATCGTCGCAGCAGTTCTAGGTCTCCATTTCCATTATTGGTGAGGAAACACGCAGAAAGGCCTTGCTGGTAGATGAGAAGGCATAAGGGATAATGTATGGGAGGAGACACTCCTTCAGATAACCTAGTCCCAGGCTGTGTAAAACCAAGATCTACACCAGCACTTTGAATTGAACCCAAAAATGAACTTGTAACTAATTCAGTTCCTTTAGGCTAGGTGCTATATGAGCCAGCAACTACAACCAGCCCGACACAAGAGTCTGCCCATTGCATTCTGGACCAACTGTAGTTTCCAAACTGTCTTGAAAGGCCTCCCTACATATGGTGCACTGCAGTAATCCAAATAAACATTTAGCATGGTGTATAATGTGGGAATAGCCCAGATTCCCAACAAAGGGTGCAACTGGTATACCAAATGGATCTGGAAAAAGGCACCTCTTGCCACTGACCCAGCCTGAGATTCAAGCAGCAGCTGCAGATCAATGGGTGTCATAGGCTGGTGCAAATTAGATTCTTCAAACCTTGAAGAATCTAGTTTGCAGCCTGGAGTGTCCAATGATCTGTGATTGCTGCCTGAATCTCAGCCTGGATTGGTGGCAAAGGGTGCCTTTTTCAGCTTGAAGTTTATGGGGAGTGTGACCTTGTCAAGAACAGGCTAAACATCAACTCCTGGAGGATAATATATTGTAGCCCCAAGCCTTTTTAGGCACAACAGAGTGCCTTTCAGAACTCTAAATGCAAGGTAGCATCCAGTAGAACAACAATTTCCATTTTTTCCACCTAAGGAAATCTGCTAATAGACTATTATTATTTTATAATATAGCAAACTCAATGCATGTGGCCCTTTACAAAGTACAAAGAGCAGCTTCTTCCTGCAATTCAATACATGGAAGGAGAGAGAAATTGAGGCAGAGGAAGAACATGCATTTGCTTTAGTTACACATACTTAGAAAAAGTTACAATAGAATAGGGAGATTGGGGGGTTGTGCCAAAGGCTTCATGAAAATGATGAATATGAAGGGAACAAGTTGTGTAATCATGCAAACACAATATTGTTGTCGCTTGGCAACTCTCTTTTCCCATTCCAACAGCAGAAGATACCACCAACATAACCCCACAGCTCCCAAAAACATTAATTTTGATTGTTTCAGCGATGGATGTCTGGATATATTTTTTAAAAAATAAAACATTTTTTCCCCATCAACACATGACCTTTAGCGGAAAGAATCATTTTTCACACAATCATAGAAAACACTTCTAAAAACAAAAAACCTGAAACTCTAAGTGGAAACACTGGTGTGTATATGAAATGCTAATAAGATATCTTTTCTGTATATAATCTATTGCACAACTTTGGTTGTTCATCTTAGATCAATTAGGCAATTTATTTTACATGGAAACATTTTCCTACACTTAAATGTTGCTATTTTTGGCAGGAAATCATGGTATTTATAATTTGGCTTTAAGTGTACAAGGATCTGCACATACACCGGGGGGGGGGGGAGAACCTATGGCCCTCCAGATGCTGTTGGACCATCGCAAGGCCACAGCTTCCCCTCCTCAACATGCAAGCCCTGTCTGAGCATGCATTTTACCCACATATATACAAACATGTGAAAGTGGGGGCATGCTGCCAACAAGCCCTGCCTACTCCAGCACATCGCTTCTATCCACTTTACAGCCCTGCCCCCAGGTTGAGCACAAAGGTCTGAAGTGGAAGCCTCCTTATTCAGCTAGTATTCAGAGGCATACTATCTGTGATCCTGGAGGTAGCACGTAGCCATCAAGACTTATAGTCATGGAGAATTTTGTCCTCCGGGAATTTGTCTAAGCCTGTTTTGAAGCCATCGGAGTTCGTAGCCATCACTACAAGTTATAGTAGTGAATTCCATTAGCTATGCACCTGAATAAAGAAGTACTTTATTTTCTCTGCCCTGAATCTGCCACCATTCAGTTTCACTGGATGACACACACCCCCATCCCCAGGTTCTAGCATTATGAGAAAGAGAATAAAAACTTGGCTCTACCCACTTTCTCCGTATAATATGCTTAGCCTCTTTCATGCCCCATCTTCCTCATTTTTTCCTAAACTAAAAAGTCCCATATCTTGTAACCTTATTTCATTCCTTCCCTTTTCTGATCATTTTCCCGTTCTACAGTACCCATTCTGACACAAGGTGACAAGAACCATACACAGCATTGCAAGTGTGGTTACAGCATAGATTTATATAAAGACATTATGATATTGGAAGATTCGTTTTCAGTCCCTTTCCTAATGATCCCCAGCATGGAATTTGCCTTTTTCCACACATTTGGCCATATAGGAGGTTTATATATTCACAACCTGAAGATCTCTTCCCTAGCCCATCACTGCCACTTCAGATGCCATCAGCACATGTATGAAGACAGGGGATTGTATCCAACAAAGTTGTCCCATTACTGCAAAAGAGAGGAAGTTCTGTTGCACAAGCGGATGTCTTTGCACTAATGGGATGACTTTGTCAGATATACAACCCAGGATTTTTTTGCCCCAACAAGCATCACTTGATATTTGCGTACATTGATCCACATTTTGGCAAGAACCTTCTGAAGCTCCTTGAATTAATTTTTCGTTTTAACAACCCTGAATAATTTGGTGTCATCAGCAAACTGGGCCACCTCACTGCTCACCCTTTAATCCAGATTACTTATGAACAGGTGAAAATTCTTGTTTAAAATGTGGCCTGCTATCTCTTAAAGGCTGAAAGCAGCCTTTGCCAACTTGATGCCCTCCAGATGTTTTCATCTACCACTCCCATCAGCCCCAGTCAGCACAGCACTTGCTGGATAGTAGTCCAACCCATCTGGAGGGCACCATGTTAGTGAAAGTTTGTTTAGAGAAATGGCATTAGCTGAGTTCCTAAAACTGATGAGACAGAAGTGGGCTGGATACATTTTTGGAAGTCCTGTGCATATGTGCCCAATAAGGAGATTGTTGTGTGAAAAGACTGGCCTGCCAAGGAACTAGAAGAATGGATGGAGTCTCTGTTCTACCCCAGATGGACAAAGTACAAACAGAAGAGGCTACAAAATAGAAATTCAGAGTACACAATGTATCTTCTAACCCAGTGGTTCCCACCCTTTATGAGTACAAGGCCCCCTCTGTGACTTCAAAAAAAATCACGACCCCCACATGTTAATTGTTGCTTCTCCTGCTGGTGCTACTCTGGCCATCACCACAATTTGCATGCAGTCAGCGAAACAGAGGCTGAAGAGAGAGAGAAATCCGCTTGGCAGGAAATTAAGGCCCAATAAATATATAATAACTTTAAACACACAGTTCATGCAAACCTATAGGCAAAATCCACACAGGAGCAAACTTGGGAGGCAGGGGTGGGGGTGGGCAAGTGTGAGTGGGCAGAGAGAAAGAAAAGAGGCAGATGTGAAGAGAGGGGCAGGATTCAATGGAGTTCCTGCATGTCAAGTTGTGGGTGGGGGAGAGGTTCGGTGGGTCAAAAGAAGGCAGCAAGTAAGAGACGGCAGCAGCTGGAAGAGTGAAGAGGAGCAGCCATGTGGGGAGGGCACTCGAGACATGAGGGGGAGGGAGGGAGGGTTGGAGTCAAGTGGGCTGCATGTCTAGTCTAGGTGCTTCCTTTCTCAGAGTGAGACCTCAAAACACATGCACGTGGTCCCACTCCTCTTCGTTCCCTCACTCCCTCCTCCTGTCCCCTTACACCAAAGGGAGGGTGTCCCGCAGGAGGGAGAAGAGGAAGTAGATGGCGAGCACAAGGGTGGAATCCTCCTCAACTGTCACCTCTTTCTCTCCCTCTCTTTCTGAGGCAAAGGGCTGAGGAGTGACCTCCCCTTCTTTTCTCTCCCTCATCCCCCCTTTCTTTTAGCCTGGTAATGGCCTATATGGGGCTACAGGAAAATGCACAAGGACAGAGGAGTGTGTTGCTGCTGCTGTGTGACTCTTTCTGTGTTGTTCACATTGCAGGAGTCTGGTGGGTTATGGGAAGAGGTTGCAAGAAGGCCAGAGGACCCCCCCTCCCCTAAACACACACACACCTCCCACTCGCACGTGTTCACTGCCAGGTCTGTGCTCTCCTTCTGCTATTGCTGCTGCTGCTGCCGCCACCGGTCAATGCAGCATGCAAAGGCTGAAGCTTCCCTTCTCCATAAGGGGTTGAGGAGCTAGGAGCCCAGGAAGAACAACCAGCAGCTGGTTTCCTTGGGGCGAGGGGAAGGAGCCAGGAATGAAAGTTGTTCACACTTGCTCAGTTCGTTTCAGCTGTCCCAAAGACTTCTTTTTAAAAAAATTAACAAATAATTCCTCTCTTGGCTCCTTGCAACCCCCCCCCCGATGACTTCCTGGCCCCTCTGAGAGTCACAGACCCCAGGTTGGGAACCACTGTTCTAACCCATGATAACCTGGTTAGAGAAGATTCATAGGCTTGCTTGAGAAAATCCTGAACTCCAATTGCATGTTCTCAAAATGCAAATTCAGAGCCAGATATTACACAGGGTATCTGTAATCAGGTCTCCCAACTTTTAAAACAACAACACCTGAAATACAGTTTAGGGGAGGTGCGGCTAATTTCTTCAGTGCAATAACAGGGGGGAGAGGGATTTATATGAACATACATTTCTATTCCAGCTACTTATCTTGGGGGCACAGGGGGGGAGGTACAAGTACATGGAATTTTTCCCTACAGCACAAAGAGCCATGGTTTATATAGAATTTATATACTGCTTAATAAAAAAGGAATCTTGAAATAGTTTACATAAAATATAGTTGGGGGAAAAATCAATGTAAAATCCATATTTTAAAACTTCCAGATAAGACCTTTTAAAAGCTAAATAAAAAACAGAATAAAACTATATACCATAGATAAATCTGAGCAGTGCACAAAAGAGGGGGGAAAGTAAGAACTGGGAATCAGGAACAAATTTCAGAACAGCAGTGGTGGGACAGGTTAAATACCTCCTGCCATTACTCCACAGAAACTGGCAGCCACCACAGTTGCATTTCCTTTAAAAATTATATACATACAGCGATTCAACTGTGCATTGTTTAGCCCAAAGTACTTAAGGCTGCTAACAAGAATCCCTCTGCTTATTTCAGTTAACTGGAGTATGAATTGGTCTCCAACATTCTAGAACATTAGTAGGATTGGCTTGGAGGCTGATTAATCAGCTGGGATTTAAATTGCAGTTCTGAATATCAAATCATTTCCCAGAAAGTTTTTTTTTTAAAGCTACTTCAATTAGGCTTGCCATCTGGCCATCTCCATCCATTTGGATGGGGCATTATGCATGGCATGGGGAAAGTAGATAGAGAAAAGTTTTTCTCCCTCTCTCCTAACACTAGAACTCTTGGACATCCAATGAAGCTGAATGTTGAAACATTCAGAACAGACAAAAGAAAGTACTTCTTCACACAGCACATAGTTAAACTCTAGAAATTACTCCCACACACTGTCCTGGAAATAAGTTTCATTGAATACTCATGTGTGTGTGCGTGTTGTGTGTGTGTGTGTGCTTTCTCAGTCTGATGCCCTCCAGATATTACAATCCCCGTTAGCCCTTGCCACCACACCCAATGGTCAGGAATGTCTGAGGCATCAACAGGAACACAACCCATCTGAAAAATACAGTTTCTTACATTTACCCCAGGTCTTTGGCAAAGACAACGGCAGCCAAAAGGGTATGCTACAATTGTAGAGGATGTCCACAAAGTCATATGCAATGTCTTTAAAAATAAAGCCATCACTTATGGGATCTGCCTAGTGGAGCAGATTCTTTGCAAAGAGATATTTGATAAATATCACAAATTCAACATATATACAGTTATGCAATTTTTATGAGTAGTCTCACTACTTCAGTGAGTCTTACCTGCTCTATATAGGCTGTGTAAGAGATCATTTCCATCACCTGTAATATGCAGCTGGCAGCTAGAAGTGACTATTTTTTTACATTTAGCTCCTGCATTATTTGGGAAGTAAATTGAAAGGTTGGATGACTAAAGAGATCAGAACTCAAAATCAAGCAGGTTACTTATATCAGTTTATCTAGACTAGATCCAGGTAATGCCAGTGCAGTTTTGTGAAGTAATACCATCACAACAGACAACAGCACAAAAGATGCATTTCCAGTTACAGAAGCAACAGGACAGTTTTAGCACTACCAATCCCATTCCTTTCAGACCTTTGTTTCATTCACATGCCATATGCATGCAGGTAACAAAAGGATGGTCAAATCTATCACTCTGTTAATAATCTATGGAGAGCTTGGAAAAGTTACTTTTTTGAACTACAACTCCCATCAGCCCAATGCAGTGGCCATGCTGGCTGGGGCTGATGGGAGTTGTAGTTCAAAAAAAGTAACTTTTCCAACCTCTGAATCTATGCGTATAATGGTTACATTTAACATACTAGGAAATTATTAAAACCTTTTTCTTTAACAGCTCCAGTAAAACAAACCAGTAATTGCTTGTATAGCAAAAAGAAAAAGTTTGTAGAATTGACTAGTGAAAGTAAGGATCAGGCCTGACTTACAAGAAAGGGTGGTGGACCATTGCACTTAAGGAAAAACTCTCTAAGCAACTTAAGGCTCTAAAAGATACATCAAACAAAGATGACTTTGAGGAAACATGGTCCATCTTTAGACAACATATTAGAGGCAACATGTCTAAAACATCTCCATCAACTCATGGCAATCTCTGGAGTAACCTGCTGAGACAATGAACATATGACATTAACTAAAGCCTACAACAGTGGTTCCCAACCTGGGGGCCGTGACCCCCTGGGGGGCCACGAAATAATCCAGAGGGAGCCACAAACAGTACAGAAATTATTTTTTTTTAAGTCTTCACTCCCTGGACACTGTCTGCTCTCCACTGCCACTGCAGATGACACCTCCCCCTTGCTCCAAACTAGAGGGGAAGACTTTTGCTGAATCGCCAGAGCATCTTTCAGGCACACCAAGGGCAGGCATCTGCCTATAAAATACACGAAAGATGACCAAGGAGGCTGAGGGTGGAGTTACCAAGAAGAAGAGGGAAATACTATCACTGACTCCCATCTCCTCACACTGCCCCTGCTGATGACACCCTTACTCAGAACGAGAGGTCTTTTTGTGAAGCAAAAGACTTATTACACATGACTTATTAAATAACTTGCCTCTTTGTGAATGATATGTATACATGGAATGTCTGGGAGGAGGGAGGAGTTAGGGGTTCCTTTGAGTAAGAGTACATTTACTACTGAAAATGAACAAATTAAACTAAACAAGAAAGTGTGGTAAGAAACACAATCTGCACAGGTAACAATCATTTACATTTTACTTTTGTACTGACTCCATATATACATTTATTTTATTTTATTTATTTAATAGACTTATAGACAATGTGTTAGGCAGAAATGCCTCCTAAAATGGTTTACAACCATAAACAATATAAATGCATAAAATCCAACACTAAACCATTAAACATTTAAAATACCCATTTTCATCCAAAAGTATACAGACCAAGATATCATTTATTTATTTATTTATTTATTTTATTTCATTTATAAACCACCCATAGCGAGTAGCTCTCTGGGCGGTGAACAAAACAAGATTAAAATACAGTATTACAATAAAATCAATAACAAACAGCAGCAAATTAAATGAAAAACATTAAATATAAAACATTGAACATTAAAATGCCTGGGAGTATAGCCAGGTCTTAACCTGGCGCCTAAAAGAAAGTACCGTAGGCGCCAGGCGTATCTCCTCAGGTAGGCTGTTCCACAGTTCGGGGGCCACCGCAGAAAAGGCCCTAGATCTAATAACAATCCTCCGGGCATCCTGGTGAGTTGGTACCCGGAGGAGGGCCTTGGATACTGAACGAAGTGAACGGGTAGGTTCATAGCGGGAGAGGCGTTCCACAAGGTATTGCGGTCCCACACCGTGTAAGGCTTTATAGGTCAAAACCAGCACCTTGAATCTGGCTCGGAAACAGATAGGCAGCCAGTGCAAACGGGCCAGGACAGGTGTTATATGCACGGACCAACGGGTCCTCGTCAACAACCTGGCTGCCGCGTTTTGCATTAGCTGAAGTTTCCGAACGGTCTTCAAGGGCAGCCCTACATAGAGCGCATTACAGTAGTCCAGTCTAGAAGTTACCAGA
Organism: Rhineura floridana; assembly: GCF_030035675.1. Taxonomy (NCBI): domain Eukaryota; kingdom Metazoa; phylum Chordata; class Lepidosauria; order Squamata; family Rhineuridae; genus Rhineura; species Rhineura floridana. The sequence continues at coordinate 107,430,653 of NC_084481.1, read as the reverse complement.
GCGTGAACAACTGAGGCGAGATCGTCACTGTCCAGATAGGGGCGTAGTTGGGCTACTAAGCAAAGATGGTAAAACGCATTCCATGCCACCGAGGCCACTTAAGCCTCAAGCGACAAGGAAGGGTCAAAAAGGACCCCCAAACTACGAACCTGTTCCTTTAAGGGGAGTGTAACCCCATCCAGAACAGGATGAACATCCACCATCTGGGCAGGTAAAGAGCTCACCAACAGTGTCTCAGTCTTGTCTGGATTGAGTTTCAGTTTATTAGCTCTCATCCAGTCCATTATCGCGGTCAGGCAACGGTTCAGCACATCAACAGCCTCACCTGAAGAAGGTGAAAAGGAGAAGTAGAGTTGCGTGTCATCAGCGTACTGATGGCAACGCACTCCAAAACTCCTGATGACGGCACCCAACAGCTTCATGTAGATGTTAAAGAGCATGGGGGACAAGACTGACCCCTGAGGGACTCCACAATGGAGAGTCCAGGGTGTCGAGCAATGTTCCCCAAGCACTACCTTCTGACAACGATCTGCTAAGTAGGAGCAGAGCCACTGCCAAGCAGTGCCCCCAACTCCCAACTCCGCGAGCCTCCCCAGAAGGATACCATGGTCGATGGTATCAAATGCCGCTGAGAGATCAAGGAGAATCAACAGAGTCACACTCCCACTGTCCCTCTCCCGACAAAGGTCATCATACAGGGCGACCAAGGCTGTTTCAGTGCCAAAACCAGGTCTAAAACCAGATTGAAATGGATCCAGATAATCGGTTTCATCCAAAAGCGCCTGGAGCTGGCCGGCGACCACCCGCTCCAAGACCTTGCCCAAAAAAGGGACATTCGCCACCGGTCTATAGTTGTTCAAAATGTCTGGGTCCAAAGAAGGTTTCTTTAGAAGAGGTCTCACTACTGCCTCCTTGAGACTACCAGGGACTACTCCCTCTCTCAAGGAGGCATTTATCACCTCTTTGGCCCAGCCGGTGGTTACAGCCCTGCCGGCCTTCACCAGCCAAGATGGGCAAGGGTCCAGGGCAGACGTGGTCGCCCGCACCATTCCAAGCACCTTGTCCACTTCCTCGAGCTGCACCAACTGAAACTCATCCAACAATGAAGGACAAGACCGCGTTCTGGACACTTCAATGGAGTCATCTGTCATAACATCAGAGTCTAAGTCCCGACGGATGCAAGCAATCTTGTCCTGGAAGTGCTCCGCAAATTCGTTGCAGCGGGCTTCCGATGTTTCCTTAGTATCATGAGGGCCAGAATGTAAGAGCCCTCGTACCACCCTAAAAAGCTCCGCTGGGCGGCAAAGAGATGATCTAATGGTGGCAGCAAAATATGACTTTTTTGCCGCCCTAACCGCTTTTACATACAACTTAGTGGAAGCACTCACCAAAGAATGACTACATCCGTCAGGAGTTCGCCTCCACCTGCACTCTAGCCTCCTTCTCTCTTGCTTCATCACTCTCAGCTCCGGGGTATACCACGGTGCTGTTTGAGTTCTGCACCGAAGGGGGGGCGCGGGAGCGATCATGTCAATGGCCCGGGTCATCTCCGTATTCCACAGGTCGACCATGGCCTCGACAGGAGCGCCAGTGCTATCAGCCGGAAAAACTCCCAGAGCGCTCTGGAAAGCAACGGGATCCATAAGCCTCCGGGAGCGGACCAACTTAATAGGTCCCCCACCTCTGCCGCCCTGAGCTCCTACTTGGAGGAAGGACGGGACATAAATCTAATAAAATAGAATAAAATAGCAGCATACAATAAAAGAAAAATAATTCAGCTAGCACTAACACACAAGATCCAGTTTACAAGTCTTATGATTAAAAAAAAGTCATCAAGGCCAATTTAAAATTAATGAGGGATGGGGTCCCCCTTATCTCACTTGGAAGTAAATTTTATAATTGAGGGGCCATCCCTAAAAAGGGCCAACAACCTAATTGTTTTTAAAACAATTATATGGCATAATGAACAGAGGAACAGTGAAATCCCACTTTTATTTAGATCTATGAAATATTCACAAAGTAGCATGCAAACTTTTAAGTCACACAGAACTCTTCCTCAGACTAAATGATTATACACAGCATAAAAGAATGAGCAGAAACCTGGGTAGGCCTAAGGTTTTGTTGGCACTCCAGCCTCTGGTATTCCAAATTATCAGGTTATATTCTAGAGAAATGGAGAGAGAGAGAGGTATGCCAATAAAGACTACAGAGTAAAAGAAAAACAAATGGAGCATCTAGCTAGTCCTAGAAGGCAAATATTCTAAGAGGTTTCATCGCTTTCTTGTTGAAATTACATGAATTTTCTAGCTGGCTCTGACGAAGCAGACAAAAATCTAATACAAATCCCTTGTATTGTGGGTAGCGGAAAGCTGAAGGAGATCCAACCAATGTGACAACATGAGGGCTGTTACATGTGCAAAAAACCTCTGGAAATTGACAGAGTTATTGTATTGCCTATGTGGAAGAAGAGGTATGAATTAGAAGGGCTCCTCTAGGATTCCTGCTGTCAGACAATTTAACTCAAGGGGAAAATACCATCTTATGTATTTATTTACTCATTATTACAGTTATAGCTCACCTTTCCTTCAAGGAGCTCAAGGTTCTATTTTTCCTCATCTAATTCCCACAACAATCCTGTGAGTTAGGTTAGGCTGACAGACAGCGGCTGGCCCAAGGTCACCCAGTGAGCCTCATGGCTGAGTGGGGATCTGAACCCTGGTCTCTGAAGTCCTAGTCCAACACTCCAACCGCTACACCACACCGGCTCTTTTGAGAGGTGTGGGTGATGCTTGCAGCACACCTACCCAATATATCAAAAGAGGTTTATTTGGTCTGCTTGTGAAAAAAAGGTCTGTACAGGTCCCCATGGCAGAATGATGGCACAAATACCACTCAAATAAGAAGAGGTTATGTAATACAGGAGAACTCTAAACTGATGAACATAGGCCTCAAAGGGTGAAAGACACATTAAATGTACATCTGACACAAAAGCCCCCAAATGAGTCTGTAGCAATGCATCCTAGAGTATCTTTGCTTTGATGGACAAAACACACTTTATGGAGAGCAGGGGAGTTGCTACTGAAAATAACATCCCATGACATGTTCTTTCCCTGAAAAATATGTGATAAATTATTGTCATGACCCCTGATTCTAGCAGTGATCTGGACATGGAGCCTGAGGCTGCAGGGGTACCAGATGGAGTGCTGGGTTAGAGTCAGGGTTCAGGGCTGGCTGCTGAGCCTATGGGGGTAATTGCAGCTAAGTCTCTTGGACAGGAGCCCACAGGGAAACCTCCCAGACACCACTAGTGCCTACAGACTCTCACGGGCATGTTCCCCTGAGCCTGAAGAACCAGATGCCTCTCACCACACATCATTTGTCTGGCAGCACAAGGAGCACACCAGGAAGGAGGTTCTGGAATGGAGGAGTGCCCATCTTCAGTCCAGAGGGTTGGCTCTTTAAGGTTCTGAAGATCTCTACAGAGGGTAAAGCCTGGAGGAGGTAGTCTGAAGACAGAGACTTAAAAAGCCTCAGTCTGATCCTAACCTTTGTTCGAGCAAGTTGCTCATTCAGAGCTATTCATGGACAAGCAACCTTTGACCAGCCTTGCTGCTTTCTCCATGGGATCTGGCATCAGACCTGAACATGACACTAACAATTTGTCATGTTTATATCATGGGGTGGTGGCGGTGATATAATTCCCTGTTCCCGCAGTATATGACTGACAGCGACTGGCAGAGAAATGCACACCACAATGAAGTTGGGATGTGGGTATGTTTGTTTCTACACAAGATAGATGGGATGAAAGAAAATTAATCAGAAGACTCAACAGCAGTCCCAGTTCCACCTTGTAATACGGGAGTCATTAACCTTTTTAGGCTCATGGGCACATTTGGATTTTTGGGTGAGTGGAAATGGCATAACCTATGGTCACTTTTCTCTCCCTCTCCCAAATCACCCCCCCCCCAAATAAAGTCAGAAAATGTACACACATAGACCACTTCTCCAAGGGATGTGGTAAAAGTCAGATCCAGTAAAATGAATCTGAGCCTTGAAATGCACATGGAGCTAAAAGAGGAAGCAGGAAGAGCATCACTCTTCCAACTTCCTCTTTTAGCTCTACGTACTTCTCAAGGGAGAAAAAGAGAACTAACCTCATGACCAAAGTGATAGTGAGTGGGGAATATTAGAGGCTTCATGGTCATCAGGTCAAGATCTCAAGGGTGCCATTGCACCTACGGGTACCATGATGGTGACCCCTGTTGTAATTTGTCAGTGTTCACATCAGTTTAGAAAGCATGGAGAAGCTCATATCTCAAAGGCAATTCACTACAACCCTTTTAACAGTACCCAAGAATCTTCCTCTAAGAAGGTTACCAGAGGCCATCCTCTGAGTGCCTGCTGAGTACCAGGATAAAAGCAAGCAGATCATTTTATGCATTTCTGCTGGATAAAGCAGCAGTCATGTTGATGTCACAGCATTCATTTTTTCATCTCCCAGTCAAGTGCATTAAGTTACAACAGCTTTTGTCCTAAAATAACAAAATAGTTTTCTCAAGACTTTGATATTTGGAAACAGAGTTTTCACCCGAAATTGCCTTGTTTGATTAAAGATCATGAAGATTTTCACCTTCCACCTTCTGTTTGAACAATAAGACAGACATCACTATAAACAACATCCTTGACTGTTCATTCTCCCAGTGACTAAGATTAGATACCAATTTAGATAGGAACTTAGGAAAACTGACACTGTAATTTTGGTTTGCTGCGATATTTTACTAGGCTATAAAGGATTAGCTACTCTGCACTTCAATTCATTTTTAAGATGATAACTTGCGCCTTTGCCTTTTTTAAGTTCCTTGGCCTATGTGCCATCTTGCACCTAGTTGTCTGTTTCACAACAAGAAACAAATAAAAAAAGGTAGCTGGGGAAAAAAGTTGCTTCCTTCAGCCTACATATTTCAAAAGGAAAGTGTGTGTGGTGCTAAATTCCAATAACGTGTATAAACAAAGGCAGAGATATCCATCTCTTACACTAGAACCTCTCATAGAGGAGAACTGGTTATTTAAAACCAGCAGCCCCATTATTGTGCACAGCATCCAGGGACAACCTTTTTTATTCTTCTACCTGAAGATAGGTCATCTTTAGGAAAGACTTTGAGAATGCCTTTAAAACAAATGTATAAATTGCCATTCTTAAAGTTTCACTCCTCTCCCCTACATTTGCAGAGGGGGGTTGCATCTTGATTGTGCACATCCATGCAAATGGACTTGCATGACAGCATCACCATCAGTTGCACGTCATCTTCTGTTACATGCTGCAACTAAGGAAGCTAATTTTTAACTGTTAACATTTGTCAATGTATTATAAGGCATTGTTACATTTTTCTCCAAAAGAACCAAACACCCTCCTTACATTTTCGTTTTATGATCAGAGCCCAGTAGTGGCTCTTGAGTTTTCTTGATTGAGTTTTCTAAATACAAAATGCCACTGCAGCAATTCACTTCCACCTCTGCCCTCTATATAAACTGCCAATCCAGAGAGCAAATATTGCTGATTATGTGCGAGTTGCAGGTATTCTATACTAACTAGATTCATTGTGAGACTAAGCATTTATTTATACATTTAGAAAGGAAACACTCATGGCCTAATTAGTAACATACCTATTTTATAAGCTAGTATAGGACACAATATTAAAGAATAAGTGATAGGGATGCTTATAAAATTCTCCCCAGACTCCTTACCTGATTTTGTAGTTCTACTTTCTTGATCTTGTTTGCACTGCAGACAAACACAGCAGTGTTTTAGCATCCTTCTTTCTTTTTCTGGACTTCTAGTCAGACCATTGCACATTTGCAGATTACGGCAGTCTTCAATTTGCGTCTCTTTCTGACCCCCCCCAACTTTACAGGTTACCAATGTGCACCAAGGAAGATTCGAATTGATTAAAACAGCACAAAAAGGAATCCCATCACAATCATGCAATGAGGGATGCATGACCAAAGCTTTTTGAATCATGCCCCCAGGCGGAATAAAAGCTCTGGATTGTATCCAGTTGTGTCACTCTGCTCAAGGAAAGCTCTTTCATCCAGCAAAGGCTTCCACAAGCAGAAAGAGGGGAGAGAAGACACCATTTTCACAGATTCCCCCTTTCCTCTGCATCCCGCCCCATCATCTCCAGAAAGCTGGGAGTCCCTCTGGAACACATGGAAGGTGGCACAGCAAAGTGCAGGGAGGAGAATTTGCCAATACCACCTCCTTTCCCCTTCCATTCATGGAAGCATCTGCTGGAGCAAAGAGCCTTTCACAAGCAAGGACACCACTGGATACAGCCTAATATCTAGATGCACAGCTCAATGTTTTTATTACTAAACTACCCAATTAGTATATGGGTTGTCAATAGAAAACAACTTAAAATGACAGGTTTGGGTTACAAACCCATTTGAGTAAAGTTGCTTAGAGGCTCAGCACGGACTGAGCTTCCATATGCAGATCTTCTACCACGGAACAGCAGATGACAACTCAGGTTCTGAGTTGCCCTTCCCACATCTACGCACACGGTGGGGACCAAATTCAGAGCACAGCAGATAACAATGCCTGAGGCCAGGACTCCAGGAGATCAAAGCTGATCCAGTCTTACCGCCATTCCTACAGGCAGCCGGTTTGGGGGTCATTCCTTCTTTGTTGATGTCAGTGGCCTCGGTGGTGGGATTAAAGAGCAACTGCTCCCTGGACCAGATGCAGGAGTGGAGAAGACAATTATGTTCCCGTCAAGAGGACAGGATTGCTGCTACCACAGAGTTCTTCCCACAAGCATGGGGGGGGGGGGTTTCCATCAAGAGCCATAAAGAGAAGTGTTCCAAGCATACGAAAGAGTGTGCCTCTATTTTTATCTATTAAATGCTGGAAGGTATTTTATTATTGATTGACGGGCAGCACATGAAATATCACAGCAAAAACAGTACGGCATGATTAATCACAATCAGATTTTATTTTCCAATCTCATGCCAAGACAAAAGCACGATAAAACAGAAACCGTTACTCACCTTCATCAGATCTTTTAGCGACGTCCTCCCACATTACACTCCAGACGAGTGTTTCTGAAATTGCACATATAATGCAATTTTGCAGGGAAGTGCAGAAAGCTGACCACCATCCCAAACAAGGTTACTGGCTTTTGTCCTCCTCCAACCCCCCTTTTATTCTTCCTTTTGTATTTACTGGTCCTGCTCCCATGCCATCAACAGCAGCCTGACACACAGAAATTAAGCTGTTACATTTTTTCCGATTACTTTATTGCTATGTCAGAAAAGGCATCACCGGGGCCAGTTGAAACCATTGAGCAATCCTGCCCCCAGGTTTTACTGACCTGCCTGGGCAGCTGTGCTGACAAGCTACTTGCCCAGAAATAATAAGCATTTTTCAACCTGAGGAAATGGTTGACTGCAAAGTTGAGAGAGCATCAGACTTTCACGTCACATTCTTTTGCCATCTCCTTTTGTAGGCTGCTTTGGGCACCTAATTTGGCAGACAGTCAATTAAAGTATTTTAAACACAAATAAGTGATCTTGTATCAGTGAATATAGATATTTTCCTTGATCTTGAATCTTTCTCTCCCCCCTCCCCCTTTTTTAATCCACCTTTGCTTCAGGGCTCCGTGTCTCATAATTCTTACCCTTGCATTCATGCCTTGAGTCAGATAAGATACAATAAATCTTAGGAGTTTGATGAAATTTTAGATCGTATCTTCATGTAATAGATTTTCCACATAAGCAAGGATTTTCAGCAGATCTTTCAAGTGAAAATCCTTAAGCCAGGCAGTTTTAAAATGTTATTAAAATGAGAAATGTACCTTTACAAGAGTCGAATGTAAAGGAAATAAAATTCATTTTTGCAGTGCATATAGAACCATCCATTTTTAAGAAGTGCCGTATAAAGAAACAACCAGTTCCGTGCACTAAGAGTTAGCCATGGCGGATAATGTGCTTGCTGAATGAGACAAAACTCTTCTTCCTAGAATTTCTGATTGACATGTGAGATAATGAACATCTGATTAAAGTGATAGCAACTATTTTACATTTTTATCTTGTGCATTATAGGAATAACTCTCACTAGCTACCTGGCTAATTGACACAACCTGCAGTCCTAGGGATGCTTACTCAGAAATAAGTTCCACTGTCTTCACAGAGGCAGCCGTACATTTGGGGAAGATTATACCACAGTGGTACAGCATCTGCTTTGCATGCAGAAGGTACCAAATTCAATCCCCAGCATCTGTACCTAGGATTGGGAATGTCCCCAGTGTGAAATCTTGGAGAGCCCCTGCCAGTCAATGTAGACAATACTGAGCTAGATAGACCAGTGATCTGACTCAGTATAAGAGAGTTTCCTATGTTCCTATGCTTATTCCCAGGTAAGCATGTATAATATTTACAGTCGCATGCAAGCCAAACTTTTCCAGAAAACCACAAAGCTTTTTAAAGATAGTTATTTCTAATAGTATCCCTGCCCTCCCGCCCAAGAAGATCTTGTGGTCAAAATGTGTCAGGATATCTTTGCTGAAATACATGGTTTATTTAATCAGAATTACTTTTTTCTAAGTAAGGCATACTTACCAAAGGTTCAAGAATTCTGAATGGACATAATGTGTAACACGGCTTTGAATGCACAAGTCTGACAATCCCAGTTTTCTTTTCAATGATACAGAGCAAGATTTGACAGGGGCATGAATAAATTTTGGGAAATTATGAAGTTTCTGGTAAAAGCATAACAGCCAAAGGGACCTTGGGAGATAGCTATACTCTGCACAATTATGTTCTGGTCTGCCTCCTACCATCTCTCCAGTGGCTATACATATACTATCATTCCAATGTGTTCCTTCTCCCATGGTTGTTACTCAGAGGTGAAAAATGAATTAAATGTTTCTAGATCTGGGTGGGAAGTGAGGAACCAAACATCCCAGTCACAATCTTCATTGGAGGATGTGTAAATCTATTTTGCTGGTCTTCTTTTTGTCTCTTTCAATAGTTCTAAAATGTGGAAAAGCTTTCCAGAGTCCTTGGGGTAGGGCAGGAATCTACATCTAAATAGGGCCGGGGGCCTTTTTCAGTCCTGGGGCTGCATTCCCATGTGGGCACCTTTTCAGGGGGCCCAGGCCTGTGCCGGGTGAGGCAGAGGAAAAGGTGGGCACAGCAATAGCGACTCCTACTGGACAGGATGGGACTCCTTCTGTTGTACAGGCGGCTACATACCAGCCATGCAGAAGTCAGAGGCCTCTACACATACCCCTATATCCAGGTAAGCAAGAGGCATTGCCACTGTTCAAGGGCACATTCCAACCAAGCCAAAGCACCCGGTGAAGGTGAAGGTGGTATCGTGTGAGAGGTGTGGCCTAGCCTAGGGAGAGTCCCAAAGAATTGGTACATTAATGTTCTCCATTATCTTTGTTTATAGCTCCTCAAGCAGGAGCAGTTCACTCCAAAATACATTGAGCTAAAATAAAAGTCTGGTGTCCTTAAGCACCAGAACCTGTTCTCCTTTGTTTCAATTCTTAATAGTGCTTTCCCCATTCTTCCCGCATTTGAGAGTCCCCAGGGCCAGACAGAGAGGTCTGGAGGGTCGCATTTGACCCCCACTGCTGATCTAAACCAAGATAGTTTCCACTTCCAAAGCAAGGACTATTCTCATCATATTTTACCTTCTCACACCTGCTTTGGCGAAAGGAAGTCAAGTAACATCTACATTTTAAAACAAGCAAAAACATCAAAGTGAGTATCAATACTACAACTGACAGCTTTAAAAACATTAGAAACCACCTCAAGTCTTCTTCTTGTAATATCAACAATGTTAAGTGCAGTAGAGGCTACTCCATGAGGGTGAACGGGGCACTGTCCATCAACCTCAGTCTACCTTCAGCAAGCCCCTCATCTGCCTCCCTTGCTAAACACCAGCCTTGGAAGGTGGTTTCCTCCTTGATAGGATTGCCCTTATAGAACTGGGCAGGGAGAAGGATGGGGACAAAACAGAATTAGGTGGCTCTGCCTATCCTTGGCTATGGCATCATCTAGTGTTGGGCTCACTGCCCTCTGCCCCACCAGTCCCAATGAGCACCAGCCACCATTGGTTATGTACCCACATACAAAGCACACTGGAGAGCAAAGCCTTTGCCTTGCTCTGACCAGAAAGAAAGATGTTATCTGTCGATTTTCTTAAAAGCATTCCTCAGGCTTTGCAATTATATTAGGCAGAGGGGGGAGTGCAGGTGGTGGTGACAGAATTTCAGTGCCCAGACATCAGCCGCCTCCTTCTCTCAGACCTAAATCAGCAAAGATGCATTTTCAGTCCTACTGGAGTATCATGATGTCTATAATTCTGTTAGTAGAACACTAGTTCAGTTGTGCAAGGTCAGGATGCAATACTGGGCAGGGCTACCCACCATTCACACAGAGAGGGCAGGAAATCCATTTGCACATTGCTGACTATCAATCTCTTTGTAGGTCCAACTGCAGCAGCCCCATTCGTTCCCCCTTCCTCCAACTTTGACACCAGGAACAACAAGCAGCACATCCCTTTGAGTGTGGGGTGGTGGGGTATGAAAAAGGACTTCTCTCTTCAAAACTGCCTTACTCACACAATCACACGCACACGGTGGGTGGGTGGGTGAGTGGGTGGCAGTTGCCCACACAAAGCTGATACTCCCCTTGACACACCACCACTCCCTCTTTCAACCCTAACCTCAACTTTTTGGGGGGAGGTTCCTAAGAGCTAAGCTACCTGTGATGTGAACTGTCTGAAAGCAATTAACATGCACATTTTTGTTATGTAAATAACAGCTGCAGGGAAACCTGAGCAGCCATGGGACCATGGGGAGGGGGAGTGTCATTGACAAGGATGCACCAATAGAAACAATTCTAAAAATGCAAACAGCAGCTTTGGAGAGGCAATTTTTCTCAGGACTATGGCAGAAAGACCAATAATTAAAACTCCTCATCCCCAGGAGTCCCAAGACTGCTATTTACATAACACAAAATATGCACAGAATCGCATTCACTCAATTCACATCACCTAGTTTAGTTTGGCGTTGTCTCTTGAATCTCAAGGGATCAATTCATTCAGAACTGGCCCCCAGTTTTCTTGGTCCTCGTTTTCCCCAGACTCCTCTTTGCCCTCCACTCCCACAACATGAGGCAGCACAGGAACATTGATATAAAACAGACTTCATCACTACCCCCCAATACAAAAGATACTGGCAAAAATTCTAATTTGATAAAATGGAAGATTAAAAAATTGTTATGACAACATTGAGAGCCAATGTGATGTACTGGTTAGAGAGTTGGACTACGACCTGGGAGACCAGGTTTCAAATCCCCACACAGCCATGAAGCTCACTGGGTGACCTTGGGCCAGTCACTGCCTCTCAGCCTCAGAGGAAGGCAAGGGTAAATCCCCTCTGAATACAGTTTACCATAAAAACCCTATTCATAGGTTAAGAACTTCCTTCTGTGGCCCAGATGTTCACAATTGATCTGTTTCAGGATATTCCCTGTCCATAAATCCATGTATGGTAGTTGAATAGGAGTTTTCCCTAACTTACAGGACAATCACAAAGCATCACTTCAATTCCCAGGATAATTAAGCTTGTTGGCTGACAATGGTCCAGATAGCTCTGCTACTGCTGCACTCCAGACGCAACTACTGAAATGAGAACCTTATGGAGTAGGACTTGCCAGATCAACAGTACAGACATTGTTTAAGCAGGTAAAAAGACATCCAAGTCAATCGGGTTGCCTCCAACTATTATGTCAGCCCTGACTTCATAATCAGGCTTTGCCTAGTAATTTTACTCAAAACAGGGAAAACTTCAAAAACCTACCAGCCACACTCAACCACTCTCAAAATTGTACCCCTTTCTGGAAATGCTCTGTGTTCTATCATGCCTGAACGAATACACAGAGTCACACAGAGTCACTTAGGCATACAGGCAAATCTGTCTCAATGCAATACACAACCTGTGGAAAGCTTGCTGTTTGGCAAGGAAGGTGGGTAATTCCAACAGTCATTAATACTGTAATAGCTCCATTTTCTAACTTCCAAAAAGAGATAACAGCACTTTTCCTGGCTATGTGCAACTCCTGTGATTGGCTGCTCAGAGCAGGGCTATGGAGTCGGTAGGCCAAACCTTCTATTTTTATAATGTCCGACTCAGACTCCACCCAAAATTGCTTCCGACTCTGACTCCACGACTCCGACTCCACAGCCCTGGCTCAAATACAGCTGACTTCATGGGAAGCTTCTTTGACATTGTGAATTTTTAAAAAAAATGTCAATCAAAATTACAAATATTTTTCGTGAAAAATAAAAAAGTATAAAATATAAGAATAAAATTGTATATTTACCATATATTGTTATAATATTATCAGTTTTTATTTTGAAGCCGGAGTCAGAGTCGGTACATTTCTACCGACTCTGACTCCACCCAAAATTGCTTCCGACTCTGACTCCAACTCCATGACTCCAACTCTTACTCCACAGACCTGGCTCAGAGGCATCTGTCAGACCTTACTTGGGATAAAAACCCTTAAAAGTGGGATACTGCCAATATATCCTTTTCTCCCCCACCATCCCTCATTATCCAACTGACCATCCAGGATGCTGTACCCATGAGACCAGAAGCCTATAAGTAGTTGCCTAGGGGTAGATAGACTTGATATGTTTATTTTCTTTTATGCACAATTGCTGCCTTTTCTCAACTAAGTCCTACTCAGGGTTGACCCACTGAAATTAATGGAAATGATTAACTTAGGTCCATTAATTTCAAGAGGTCTACTCTGAATGGGACTTAGGTGAATACAATCCAAAACCTTTAGTCTTAATAAACTGTCTTAAAATTGGCTGCTGGGGCTTGATGCACATTTGTGACTGCCCACGAAATAATGGGGTGTCTAAATCCAATTATTGTCTCCAGTGTCTAAATCCTTTGAGCCCAGACTATGTGTTTGTGTCTAAGAAGAACTGGAGGAAAGCAAGCTACCCTGCTCCCTGGGCTGAAGGCGCCTTCGTCTCCCTAACTAATGTTATTGCCTGTAGCCTTGAGAAATGCCTTTGAAATTTTTCGGAGAGAAAAGAAAGTCTGGTGGTGGCATATCGCATATTTGGAGACAGGAGCTACTTTTGTTCCAACACTCAGAGTATAAGTTCTCAAGCTCTCCATTACAAAGTTCAGTGAAGACCATCACTATCTCTAGTACTACAATATAGGAGCCAACTTCACTTTATACTCAAAGCATTAACACTTGTGTAGAAATACCATAATTCATTCTTGGTTATTATGCAACTTTTAATATGTACAAATATTAATATAATACAAGCTCTAATTCAGCAAGAAACAAGTTCATGTTTATTATAGCCTGTGATCAAGGCTTGCAGTCTTTTTCTTTAAAAAATACTGGTGTTACAGGATCTGAAGAGCAGCAGTCTTGGCAGGCTATGGGCTGACTACATATGTGAATGGCCTTGCAGAAGTCATTCATAAGCCAAGGCAGTGTGCGTACTAGAATCAAGCAAGGTGTTCATTTTAAAAAAGCCTCTAGTGCTTACAGGTCTGAAGACAGCTTCTGAAGTATGTGAGCAACACCACCACTGCCAAGCAGAATCTTAAACAGGGAGGGCAAAAGAAACTGAAGGAGGGAGAACAGGATTTCCAGTGGCAGGAGGCAGAGCTTCCTCACTCCTATCCAGGATCAGCAACTCAGAATTACACAAATGAAAACACACCCAGGTTTTTCTTAACTTTCTACAAGTTACCAGACATTGCTCTTCTTAGCCCACAATTTTAAGTAATATTGATGCAGAATTGTGATTATTAGATAGGGCATTAGATAGGGGAGAATTCACCTTTCTTGTCCTCGATCTCTCAGCGGCTTTTGATACTGTTGACAACAGTATCATTCTACATCGCCTGGAGGGATTGGGAATAGGAGGCACTGTATTACGGTGGTTCCATTCCTTTCTCTCCGATAGGCATCAACAGGTAGCATTGGGGGAGGAGGTTTCAGACCCTTGGCCTCTCGATTGTGGTGTGCCACAGGGCTCTATCCTCTCTCCCATGCTATTTAATATCTATATGAAGCCGCTGGGGGCAATCATTAGGAGATTTGGGCTGCAGTGTCACCAATATGCGGACGACACTGAGCTCTATCTCTCGTTTAAATCTTCGCCAGAGTTGGCTGTGGAGACCATGTCCAAGTGCCTGGAATCCGTGAGTGGATGGATGGGAAGGAACAGGTTGAAGTTAAATCCCGATAAGACTGAGGTGCTGCTTGTGGGAGACAAGGGAAGGTTGGGAAATGTTGACCTGATGTTCAACGGGGTGAGATTGCCCCTAAAGGACCAGGTCCGCAGCCTTGGGGTTGTTCTTGATTCCAAGCTGTCCATGGAGGCCCAGATTTCGGCAGTGAGCCGGGCAGCTTGGTATCAATTACACCTCATTCGTAGGCTGCAACCCTACGTCCCTGTTCACCAGCTCCCACTGGTAGTACATGCCCTGGTCACCTCTCGTTTAGACTACTGTAATGCGCTCTACGTGGGGTTACCCTTGAAAACGGTCCGGAAATTACAACTGATACAAAATGCTGCGGCTCGACTACTCACAAATTGTCGCCGCCAGGAACACATCACCCCAGTGTTGTTCGATCTACACTGGCTTCCAGTTATTTTCCGGGCCCAATTCAAGGTGTTGGTATTAATCTTTAAATCCCTACACGGTTTCGGACCAGTTTACCTGATGGAGCGCCTCCAGCGTCACCAATTATGCCGCCTGACAAGATCAGCCACTCAGGGCCTTCTCTCAGTCCCACCAACTAAAACAGCTAGGTTGGTGGGGACTAGGGAGAGGGCATTTTCAGTGGCGGCCCCCACTCTCTGGAACTCCCTCCCATATGATCTTCGGCATGCCCCTTCCCTGAATGTATTCCGCAAAGCCTTGAAGACCTGGCTCTTCAGACAGGCCTTTGGGACTTCCGGGGAGGGTTAATTTTTTAGGACTAATCGCCTATTCTCTGAACTGTTATTGTTCTTTATTCATAGTTTTATTGTTATATGTATTTTATGTGTATTTTATTATGATGCATTTATTGCAACTAAATTGTACGTTGCCTAGAGTGGCCATCGGCCAGATAGGCGGCATATAAATTAAATTATTATTATTATTGTTATTGAAGTCCAGTGTTTACCTAACCATAATTTAAATCCTTGGTGGACTGGAAATGCATTTCTGTAGAATTCATCTGGCCCTGCTCTCTGCCACACCCTCTAACACAAGTTGCATCTTCTGTGAGTGGAAGTAGCATTCTAGACAGCATCACTATCTACACTACCACTACCTACACTCACACATGGTAACTGCACACAGTTTTTATCTTGTAAGTGACAAACTTCATGGTCAGTTGCGCATCATGCATTCAAAAGTTATTTTGTACAACAGCCTGTTCAGGAAGATCACAGCTATAAAGCTAGCAAGCAATATAGCTTTTGTCATACCATCTCATGCCCTCTGCTGCCTATAAAACTATGACCTTTCACAGAAGACATGGATTCCTGTATTCTTGTTTGGGTGATGTCAGAGAGAAAATTATGAGTGCCTACCATCAGGCAGATGAGCCAGAGCAAAGAAATCAAGTGATACCAGTGAGGGAGGCAGAGGAAAGAAAAACAAAAATGTTATGAGAAAGGAAAAGCATTATTTGACTGGAGGACTGTTTTCCTCAAGATATCAACACCTCCTCCTTATGCTGGTCCTTGGCATTTTGGGGAGAGATGGCAGACTATGCAAGCAATTTCTTCCAAATCAGCATTGTGATCAAATGCTGATAGGACATACTCCTCTCAGGCAGAAATTGCAGTTTGCATCCACCTGATGTGCCAGTTTCCATCATGAGTGGAATGGAGAGAATGATGCAGTCAGCACCACGTTTGAGCAAATAAACAAAGGTGGCAAACCACACAGTTGACTCTACAAATGATCTTTGAGATGTTAGCAAGTCTCTAACAGTAACATACTGAAACAGGGCACTAAATTATATCCTTCGTTGAAGAGCCTCTCTGGCTCAAAATAACAAAATAAATCACCAATACTGTTGCATGTATGCAAGACTCTTTTTTGGCGCCTGTATGGTCTGCCAGTTTTGTTTCTTTGTGAATTGATGCCTCTCTCACACACACACGTATACCTAGAACAGCACCATATCCAACCACCTTTGTTTCTTTAGCCCTGTTTGGTCAAGGAGTATCCATCGGCAGAGTGGGAGAATAGAAGACTACTATTCATTATAAGAACATGCAGTAACCAAGTGTTTTGAACTACTCAGCCAGCACTGTGTGCCTTCATGCTTCCCCTAGCTAGCATATATTCCCAGAGCCATACTATATCACCTCCACAGCAGTGTCAGCATGACAGGCCATACACCTCTTTTGTCACCCTTAAGGGAGAAGCAGCATCTGTCCCAATTTGCCTCCTGAATGCTGAGAAGTTGCAACTGTTCCTGGCTTCCTCACTTACTTTCTTCCTAGTCAAGGAGCAAAGGGGCAGGGCCCTGTGTGCAAGCACATTTGTTGGATAACTGGCAGATTACCCAATTCAGCTTTTGGGAGGGGGGTAGTTTATAGTTATAGGGAACAGTCCTAAACATATGTAGGCAGTACCTGGTGAAAAAGAAAAAGCCAGGGAACTGAGGAGGTCTTCCCATGACCAGGATGCGTGTGTTCAGCACCTTACAGAGGTCCAGTCTTCTGTCCTCAAGCAGTCCATTTATTTATTTATTATTACATTTGTATCCTACCTCTCTTCCAAGGAGCTCAAGGTGGCATATTCGGTTTTCCTCCTCTCCATTTTATCCTCACAACAACCCTGTGGAGTGGGTTAGGCTGAGAGCTGTGACTGACCCATGGTAACCCAGTGAGCTTCATGGCTGATTGGGGATTTGAACACTGATCTCCCACGTCCAGGTCCAACACTCTAACCACTACATCACACTGTCCCTACAGTCCGCTTAAGTCTCCACAAGCTACCCATCTTTCTGTCCTTCTTTGCCAAAACTTCCACCACGTTCACCACACAAAAAAATAAAGAAAACAAATTATGCAAAGAAAGTAGGTACATGTAGGTTTATCCAATTCATTCAAATCCTGTATTGGGTTTCCAACTTTCCTTGGTGAAGTACAAACCTGAAGCAGTGCTTCTTTTTGCTGCAGAGATTTAAAAAAAGGCCCTGTGGGCAACAGGTAATCTGCCCAATGGCAGTCAACACTTGACATGTCTGTGAAGGTTTTCCTTTCTTTTTCGGCCTGCCCAGAGACAAGAATTCCTGCACACACAAAACTGGTGCTGAGAGAAGCATGGTTGGATGTGGAATCTGCTTCCTTTCGACGACTGTCTTACATCTCAAAGGGCAACAGTACAAAGAAGTCACCTGCCATTCTTCAGGAGAGACAGAAACAACCAAGGTAGTCAACTTTGGCTGTGCAGAAAGTGCAGTGGCCCCTGAACGAGTCAAAAAAGACTGGGCTCAGGACTCTCCGGAGGAGCAACACAGACTCAGAAACTCAGAGCAAGCATAAATTTAACAAGTATGGCCCAACATTACTGAGTCATGGAGACCTAATTCCGGATAGGAGAAATCAGTCGTCATAACTGTGGGCTCTCCTCCATAGGCATTTGGCCCGGGCCACTGCTGATGTCTAAGCCAACCTGGTGCCTTCCAGATGTTTAGGACTGTAACTTCTACCAGCCCCAGCCAGCACAGCTGTGCTGGGTCTAAGGTACAAGCCTAGGGATGTTTCGAAGCTTCTTGCAAACTCTTGAACAGCTTATCTCCTTTAGAAGTGGTTGGTGGCAGGACAGGAAAGCATCTGAACTGGATTCAAATCTTTCAGAGCCCTCAAGAACATACTCTTAGTTGGCATAGACCAGGTAAGAGGGACATGGCATGCTACTTCTGATCGTCCTGACATCCTGAGCCACATCAGAAGAAACAGCACATTCCAGACACCCTGTACCATCGCGAAGTACTCTAAATAAATACTGCTTGCATTATGGTTTTATTTAAAACATTTATATCTCACTGTTCAGCTGCAAAAGGCTCACACAGCAGCTTGCAAAATGTCAAGATGATATGACAGAACCTGCTCTCAGGCTTGCAATCTAAAAAGGCACATCACAAAAGGGACTGGGAGGAAAGAGGGAAGCAAACGCAGGCACCATTTCTTAGTTAGAGAATATTTATCATAAGGAACTTGAATCGGGGGAAAATCAAGGCGGGAAGGGGCAACAGTTGCTGGTCTTTCAACAAAGCCACTGGAAAGGTCCTACAATCCCAATCACTCCCTCTCCTACAGTCCAAAGCAGGGGTGGAAAACCTGTGACCCTTCACATGTTGCAAGTCTACAGCTCCCATCATCCCTGCCTATTGGGCATGCTGGTTAGTGCTGATGGGAGCTGAAGTCCAACATCTGGAGGACCACAGGTTCCCCACCTGTGGCCTAAAGGACTGTTTGCTGCTGTAGATGACAGCTGAGGGGTAAGCCTGACGAAGCTGGTCTTTCAACAGAGTGAAAGATGGAGTGGCCCAGCTGAATGAGACCAGGCCACACAGAAAATGAAAGATGGCAGCACTTATCACCAATGGGCCCCTTAACAAATCTTGGCACTATAAAATGCCCAATACTACCAATTCCTGGTGCCCAGCACAGCCATTCATGTACTTTACATTAAGGACATTTCCAAGAAAACAAATAGTAACACTAAACCAGAGCATCTTTTAACTTTTCCCCCTGCCAGAACTTAAATGGAAGAAGAGATTGAAATATACTGTTCCCAACAGCCGGGGGAAGATGAAAGACATGAAAAATGTTGCTTCAAAAAAAAATTTTTTCACCTGTATTACAAGGTTCAGTCTGCAGTTTTGCATGCCTGATTGTGGGAGGTTGACTGTAAGCAAATAAATGTCAAGCAATAAAAGCTTTTGGTTGCAGACAGAAGGAAAACAAACACTCCCATCCTGTTTAAGCTCAGCAAGTACAGAAATCCAACTGGGAATCAAAGCATCCAAAGCAAATGACTGAGTGGAAGGGAAGGGGGAAGGAGGGGAAGAAAGAAGAACAATGTGCAACATCAATTTTGGAGCCAAGAGACCCTGACTCAGCAAATGAGATGCCTTAGAGTTCAGAGAGATCCCTCCCAAAGACATTACAGTAGCAAACCTGGAGAGAATGCCTTCACCTCTAATCTCCAACAAAGCTGGTGATAGATTGAAATTTGATCATCATTAAGCAGCCGCAAATGTATGGGATAAAAAAGGCATCTCAATCTGATATGTAAACAATGTTAGATGTATGCACCTTGTACCATCATGTTCCCCTAATTCATCACTGCTGGCCACATGCCCAATGAAGGAAAACCGCCTGCATTTTTCACACATCTCTTGCACCTAGGATATCTTACACATTACAACCACCACTTGCACATATTTAGTAAATTCACATGTTAGTTGTTGCCAGTAGAGTAAATTCACATGTTAGTTGTAACCCTTGGGAAGAAGGGCCATAGCTCAGTGTAGAGCACATGCTTTGCATGCAGAAGGTCCCAGGTTCAATCCTTGGAATCTCCAGGTAAGGCTGAAAAAACCGCCTGAAACACTGGAGAGTCACTGCCAGTCGCTGCAACCAATACTGAACTACACGGACCAATGGCCTGACTCGATATAAGGCAGCTTTGTATGTTCCTAACCCTTAGTGTGCAGTAGCTCCCATGTGAATTGTGCAACATTCTCCAGGCTACCACAAATCTTTTTTGTTTGGGGCTGTTAATGGTAGCACTGAGAACATGGTCTAATCCACATGGTACACCACTGCAAAGAAGGGGAACATAAGAACATGGGAAGCTGCCTCATACCAAGTTAGACCATTGGGCCTTGCTGAATGGTTTCAGCTGCCATGTGGAACCATTTAGAGAGGCCTCTTCATGGTGTCCATGATGTACGTACCATCTCAAAAGCCCTGGGAAAAGAAAATCTTTTCTCCAGCCCTTCCTGGAAAAGACCAACCTCAATAAGATGAAGTGTCAGGCACAAGAACATTCATTTGCCAGAGCTGAATCAAAACAAGCCATTGTCATTTATCGAAGTAGCCATTGAACACGATCCATTAGGAGAAGACAGCTTCACTCAGGAGTTCATTTAGAACAAAGAATATTTCCTTTCCTCTGCATACATTACAGAAGACAGATTTACTTGGGAGCTCATTTTAAACAAAGAATTTTTTCTTTTCTCTAGCCTGCAGTGCTGCAATAACGCTCTCTTTCGAACTACTTTCCTTTGTCAAGGCAACCTCCATTTAGACTTAAATAGAAATGTCATTTAAACACTGACAACTTAGAGACAGTGGGAGCTTAGAGATGCCCACTCCAGGTCTCACAGACGCAGTCTGAGGAGCAATAACAGCTGCCACTCAACTCCAAATCTGCATGCACAACAACTGGAGTGGCATCATTATGCAGGGAGAAGTCCCCTTCAATAACATTAACCAAGGGCTTAACTAGGTGCCCACCCTTTCAAGGGACCATAAACCAGCAGAAGTGTATCAGGAACCTGGATCTGGTCAGGGCTCAAATGGGAGACTGCCCAGAAGTCCTTTGCTCTGAATTTACTGGAGGAAGGGCAGGATACGAACATAACCGAGAAAGGAATAAAATATCAATGTGGGGCCTTCTATGGGAAGTGGCAAAATAGGCTGTAGAAGGAATCAATACACAAAGAAATGCCAAGGGAGAAAATTTTGACCATAAACAGAAAGGGAGTCTGAATACCATATTTAACAAGTTGACACAATATATTTGGGGAAAACTGGGAGGGGGGGGTAGGTGGATTTAAAAACTAAACAAATAAAATTTCAGAATCAGTGAAGTTCACAATAGTTTCACTGATTTATCAAATTCCAACCTATAATTCTTTGGAGCAGTTTGCATTTTGATACTTACGAGGATTCACTGTTATGTTCAACTAAAGGTAGACCCAAAACTATACCTGATTTGGCACGTCTCTACCCTGCCATGCACAGCAATGGATAGGGTGGCTAACCTGTGGCCCTCCAGGTGTTGTTAATCTACAACTGCCCATTTGCTACTGGACCAATTTCAAGGTTTTAGTTTTGGTGTACAAAGCCCTATAACAGCTTGGGACCAGGATACCTGAAAAACCGTCTTACCCCTTATATACCCAGCCGATCACTGCACGTTGCAGGTGAGGGCCTCCTGCAGATACCATCTTATCAGGAGGTCCGTTTTGCACAACATAGGAAAAGGACCTTTAGTGTGGCGGCACCTACCCTGTGGAATTCCCTTCCCTTAAATATTAGACAGGTGCCATCTCTGTTATCTTTTTGGTGCCTATTGAAGACCTTCCTCTTTCAACAAGCCTTTTAAGTTGAGACCTATCTCAGTCGGCTTCTGTGTTGGAATTGCTTTTTAATATGTTCTTAAACCTTCGTTTTTCAAGCGTTTTTAATCTTAGATGTTTTGAAAGGTTTTTTTAAGAAATGTTTTTGAAGACATTTTATTTTAATGTATTTTAAAGTTTGTTGTTACGATGTTTTAAAGTTTTTAGTGCTTTTGTTTGCCACCCTGGTCTCCCGCTGGGAGGAAGGACGGGATATAAATCAAATAATAAATAAATAAATGAACTGCCAAGAGTCCCAGCTAGCATGGCCAATGATCAGGGATGACAAGAGTTGCCGTTCAACAGCATCTGGAAGGCACTGGGTTAGGCAAATGCTGAGCGAGGATCTTGGACTGCAGGCTGGCCACAGTTCCCCTTGTTTTGCCCATAGAAGCAATTTTAAGATGTGTGTCAACTGAAAAGAATTCCCATCTTGGGTTACTGTCACACAGGATGGAATCAATGCGGAAAACATCCTTGTGTGCATTAGCCCAAGTGCATATGTACTTTGCTCATTTCTCTTCAACCGAGATGAGATTTTGAAAGGGATAGAGGGCAGGGGGTGATAGATGAGCTGGATTATTTTTCTCCAGATCAGATTAAAATCTGAGTCAGAAGAATTCAGGGGCCTTGTAGCAGTTACTTCTTCTTTGAGGCTTTCATTATGAGACCCCAAAGTTCATATCTTGGCGCAAACCTGGTATGTTTTGCTGGCATCTCTGTTGGCCATTCAGGGTGATGAGCAGGGTCTGTGGTAAAGCAAGAAGATCTGTCCACATAGGGATGCTCTGTATCTCAACGTTTCTCTCCTTTTAAAAAAGGAATTCCATCCCTACTTTGGTTTCATCATTCAAAGTGGGAACACACACAAAAATGGGAATTGGGACCAGTGCCAATATCCCTTGAGCTAATTTCCAAATACTTTCAAAAGAAGCCACACTGGGAAGTTTGCTTGGCTCCTGCAGTAGAATTAGAAAGCTTGCATCTCTTGAGGCCTGTCAATCTAATGCCTTTGAAACACTCAATTAGTTTACAACTGAAGAAAGCAGAAAATGAAATAATAGACTAGCAAAACTTTAAAATAAAGCTGGTACTTTGCCATCTCTAAGAAAATTAGTGGCACAGACCATGAACAGCTCAACAATGGAAGCAGAGAGAAAAGCTTTCATACATGCGGCTCCCAAATGACATCTTTGGAGATCACAGCCAGCAAATATTATTTTTGGGGTTTTTCATTATTATTATTACTTTAAAAAGCTCTTTCAAGAAAAAGCATACACCGAAATGGAAACAACTTTGCAGAATAGCTTCCCTGTGCTGTATATATTTAAACATAACAGCAACAGCTTTTAGAAGTGTAACTGTCCCCCAACCACCCACATGCCCCTTCTATGCTAGAAATCAGACCACCACCACCTCTTTATGTATTATTGGGACAGGCTCTGCTTTAAGCAACCACGTCAGCAGCTGTCACACATAGCTTGAGTCTTAAAGAACACCAGCACATTGCAGTAAGCATAGCAGTGGAGTGCAAACCTTTTTGGACCAGTGGGCACATTTGGAATGTTGAGAAAGTGTCATGGGCACCAGTCACAAAATGGCCACCATGAGATATGGCACATCAAAAAGAGCAGAAAAAGAAACAAAATGGTGCAGGCATGGCTCCCCATCAGTCAGTGGGAGAAAAGGCACCTACACCCGCTACTGCCACACTCACTCACAGAGAGCAGCTCTCTGCATCTCTTCTCTGTTCAGAACAGAGGGAGGGGGGTGTCAAAACCTGGCATCCAATCAAATGTGGATGTGTTTAATAAGGGGACGTGCTCAATGTAGGAGGCTAAGCCAGCACAAACAGGAGCAAAGCAGGAAAAGCAAACAGTCTCTTATTCATCGTGGATTTTTGAGGGGATATTTACTGAGACCTTTTGCAGGTGCCATAGGAAGAACGGATGGACACACTGGTACCTGCAGGTACCACATTTGTGACCCTGATGTACAGCCTTAGGCTCAATTCAAAAAGTAACAACCAACTATGGTGTCTTTGGAGAATGAGCAAAAGCAAGCCTCTGGCTCACATACTCCCTGTTCCCCTTCCTTTACACACTAGAGGAGGAAATCAGGCACTAATGAAGCAGACGGATGCCACCTGTTCCAGCGCCAACCCTGTAAGGTAGCAATGGATGTCCCATCCTAGTCTCTGCGCTTGCCACCATCAGCCTGTCACCAAGGGCATGGGGTGCAGGATCCCCACTCTCTTACGGTGGTCTCCTTGGGGGTATGGAAAGAGGCAACTGAATTCCACGTCTCCTGCTTGACAACTTCAGCCCACCTCCCCTCCTGCTCTCCCAGGCACTTTAGCAGCCAGCAACAGAGCCCAAAGTGGAAAGAAAAAGCAGCCCTTGAGTGTGACCCAAAAACCAGTCCAGTCCAGCAATACAATTCAGCAGCTTGTTCAAAGGAGTATATCAGACAGGAAAATAGAAAGGAAGAGCGAGGATGCAGTTCAAAATGGAAACAGACGCCCTAGAACAGAATATCAGTCTAACTGTTCCTACACAAGTGAATATAGCAAAACATACTCTCAAATGATGAACTCCAGTGCCGGGAGCTTCTAATGTCAGCTGCAGACTGAGAGAGTGAAAAGGGGCAAAGAATATTGACACCAGTTCTGCTTGGAGAGCCTTTGACCCAGGAGGCTGACAGGTGAGTCTGTCTGGCAAATAGAATGAGTGCCACATAGCCAGTAAAATTTCTGGGGACTAGAGGATGAAGCCAGCCAGGTGGCAATGGCTGGGGGTGGGGATGTCAGGATGTGTGTATAGAAACCTTGGCAGAAGTATGACACTTTTTGTACGTCGCCCAGAGTGGCTGGATAGCCTGCCAGATGGGTGACTAAGAAATTCAATAAATAAATTCCTGGAGGAAATGGAGGATAAGGAACCCCAGGCAATTTTACAAGTGATAGCCTGGCAGGAATGTGGGGCAGATTTGCACCACAACTACCACTTCTAATACCCATCAAATCATGGGATCATTTGCCCTCCAACTAGCATCCGAAAATATGGTTAAAGCCTGGTTTGGGGTCTTAGTTTGAGGGCAAATTATGGTTTGTGCAAACCATGGTTTGTGCAAACCATCATTTGTCACATTCAGACAAAGCTATGGTTTGCTGCCAAGTGGAAGCAGACGGGATTAATCTCCTTCCCTCAGGCTTATTACTGATCCTGAAAACCACAGTTTGAAGATCATAAGAATTACACATTTTAAAACATAATTTAGTACAGTTATATACCACCCTTCTACTAGGGAACTGATGACAATGCACACCATTCCCCTCCACTCCACAATTTTATGACAACAACCCTGTGAGGTAGGCTAGGCTGAGAGATGGTGATTAGATCAAGATCACTGTGTGAGCTTCATGACTAAACAGTGATTTCAATCTGGGTCTTC
Organism: Rhineura floridana; assembly: GCF_030035675.1. NCBI lineage: Eukaryota > Metazoa > Chordata > Lepidosauria > Squamata > Rhineuridae > Rhineura > Rhineura floridana. The sequence continues at coordinate 107,405,714 of NC_084481.1, read as the reverse complement.
CCAGTCCTAGTGCGACACTCCTAACCCTCTATATCACATTAAAAAAACAAGCATTAAGTGTTTCCTTAGGGTTCAGGGTCACTGAGCAGCCTTAGGCAAGTTGTCGTTTTAGAAAAAAATGATTTACCCAGTGGGGTTAAAAAAATTGTTAGGGGACTCCCCACAGGCTAGAAACCTGAGATCCATAGGAATATATGAAGTCCTGATTACTCGAAAGCCTGAAAACTTACAGTTCATGTCATTCATTTCTGTGGGGAGATATGTACCTGATTGGTAACATGAGCTAGACAGGTAAAATCTCGTAATAATTTGTGAGTTAATCCCTCAGAGAGGCAGTGTGGAATTTCCTCATTGCTAAGAAGATTATACACCAAATTAAAGTTAGCACGGACAGAGCTAAGCCTGAGACTTTCTGGTTTACCTGGAATCCATTCACTGAGTATACAAGAGATCTTGATGAATCAGAAGTAACACCCAAAATTATAAAGCTATATGCATATATTAAAGCCTTGTAATTTCAGCCCCTTACTCTCTCTGCAAGTTATTTTCATTATAAAAAGTGTTTGCCACATTGTGTCTTATTTATCTGGCCACAGCTAGATTTATTTATTTCTATGACCCTGGTTTTATGTATCCATTCTGTAGATTGTGCTTCCTGCTTATTTAATGCACGTGCTTTAATTGCCCTTGAGGAGATTTCCATCAGTAGCCAAGAACATGCATCCACGCTTGCATAATGCACTGTCCATTTACTAGTACTGAACAGACTCCTATTCCTCTGACAGAGCGCCAGTGGCCAGAGTGGTTTAACAGTCAGCAGCCCCTCTTCCCAGAGAATTCTGGAGACTGGAGCTGTGTAAAGGGAATAGGGAGTCTCCTAGCAACTCTCAGCACCCTTCACAGACTATACTTCCCAGGATTCTTTGGGGGAAGCCATGACTGTTTAAAGTGGAATAAAGGTCTGGTGTGGATGTGGCCTGGGGCAGCTTAGGTTTAAATTTGGGTGGGAGATTACATGTGTCTTTTATAGAATAAAAAGGTGGAGAAACCCCCCCCAAAATGATGATACTGTTCACAGTGTTTTCCTTTTGGAAAGGAAAGGGGCTTCCCCTCTGCCCAGTGCCCACTTACCCAATCTCCTCCCCTCCCCTTCCTGCCCCAGATCAGTTTCACATATCCTAAGCATGATTGTGCAGGAGTAAATCCCACTGAACTCAACAAGCATGTCAATGATCAAACCTCCCCTCCCCCCTCCCCTTTCCTTCCCCCTCTCACCTCCTCCTCCCTCCCCCTCCCCTCTCCCTCCCCCTGGCACATATTACCAAATTCTTCCAAGCTACACATGAAGTGGATTGGACTGTGAAAGACTAACCCAAATTGTGTTTCCATTTTTACAAATTTGTAGGGCAGTACAATATCTCAGAGAGGAGGTAAGGTCTCCTGCTCCCCTGGTGCATTCACTATAGCTGCCCAATTTTCCTGCTTTTTAAAGTTTGATAGAAATATCTGTCAGCTATAGGTATATTCATAAACTGCAAGGGTTTTTGTCTTTTAGTGAATATATAGCAGCTCTAAAATCTTGGTGCAACACCTATACTGCTGTGAAAGCTCATTTGCTTCTATGTGCCTCCATTTCCTATTGATGCAGTGCAGATAATGAAATCCATCTTTTCCGCTCTCATAATAACTTTTAAAATCTGCAAAAAAAATGTTTAAACATAGCATTAAGTCCTACTATAAAAGCTTGTGGCAACTATAACAGTTACTCCAGAAAGGAATTCAACATCCTACTAGGGAGAAAGTACAATTATTTAGCAAGCAGGTCCTTTACAATAGCCAAGTACTATGGTTAAAGTAAGGAAAGTGAGGGTCACACAATGGGCTGATTCCACTGGATTCCTTTGCAGTATTGTGGAAAGCTGAAGCAACATGGATGAAAAGCATGGCTGGTCTTTATACATATCCATGGCCTACTTTCAGCTCTGGCTCAAAAGGCAAGTTGGTCACCTTCACATCAGAAGCATTATCGTGAGTATGATCATACTCTGAAAGAAAGCACAGGGGTCCTGCTTTCTCAAACACTTTCAATGCTCTTCAGGAAGATCTGATCGACCCACAGCCAAAGAGCTACACTGTATTTCAGATGTAGCACTGGTTTGGGCCTTTAATTTTGGGAAAAGCATAGTGACAATACATGGGGAGATTGTGACTATGTGCGCAGTCCCTTTCACAAAGAGTGCTTATTACGGCAGAGTAAAAAGTCAATTCATAGGATATGACCATGTGATACTTTCATAGCACTGAGCTAAAAGGATCCACAAATATATGCTGGCAGTGGTAGCAACCAGTGGTGACCAACTAGTGGTGACCAGTTGTTATCATATTTGTGGTAACCTCTAACCACACCGCATCCAAGACCTGTCAGACACAGAGAGAACTCACAAAAAGGGTCGTGTCCATCTCCTTCACCAGTATGGAGTGAGAGATTCTCTCCTGCTTCTCTGATAAGGAGAAACTTAAGGGAAAAGAGGAATCACATGCTTTGTCCTGAGCACCCCGAAGGAGGTGGCCAGATATAAATTTATGGCAGCCACTGGCCATCACATTTGTGGACCCCCCTAGTTGAGATCATAAAGAACTCTTCCCAGGTTAATCAAAGGACTTTTCCAGATTATTATAATTCAAATATCCCACACATTCATTTGGATACTTTTTTCATATGAAAAGCAAACTTGTGCATGCAATATTACAAGGTTGGCTTCCAGGGTAAAGCTGCTTCTAACCTTGTCTTTCTCCCTGACATGCTAACTTTGCATGTGAAGGAAAATTTTAACATGGGGGAGACAAGAGCATTTTCAAACAATTCTCCATGTGCATATCTGAGCCTCTGAGATGGTACAGTGTTAACAGCTGTTGAACAGGGCATTTGAGTAAGTACAACCATAACATAAATATCAACAATAAAAAATAAAATTTCATTTAAATCTGAAGGAATCTCTTATTATCCCAATAGTTTGTTTTTTACCATCTTCAAAAACATTTTGAGGAATACACAAACAGGACTGGGGAAAGGGGGGGACCAAAAACTTTAATCCGATATTTCACAATTTGAATATATTTAATATCCATAAAAATATGTTTATTATATTTAAATATATCATGGGCAGTACCCAACTAAACAGTTCTGCCAGCTCAAGCACATTTCGCTGCACAACATAACTTCCCCTCCCTCTCTGCTCCCCATGCTCCTGGGGAGCCCTATTACTATTGAAACAATTATGAACATGTTTTGCATGTTATGTACAGTACAAAAGCTTCACAACACTGGATAATGACTTGCGAGTCTAGCATGAGTATACAGAAGAAAGAAGTGCTACCCTTTTGAACGTTCATATGTCTCATACCAGATTATCTTTCCAAAGAGATGGATGTTAACTAGGCATAAACGTGGCACTTCTGCATCTACGTAAGTAGTGAACAAGAACCATGTGTCTATGAATGCATCATGCTGAACTAGTCCTCTAGCTAATTTGTGATTAGGTGTTAACCTTTCAGGTGCAGCAACGTTCCCGTCTCTTGTTCACCAGCCCTGTTCATAAGATGTCTTCCATCCTTCCGCCAGATCATTTTAAAAGAGCATAAACCCCACTGAGGATATACCATTGTAAGACATTCTAAAAGACAAATAGTTGCTGATCATCTTTCATCCAAGCATTTTTTTTATCTGCCAACTGTGAGACACTGAATTTCTCATTTGAGCAGCCTTGAAAGCAGCTAGAAAAGAGAAGAGAACCAGAAGCCCCAGCTGAGGCCAACAAGCAAAGAATTTCAAGGCAAATCATCAGGGAGACAGAACAAGGAGGGCAGGTTTCACTCAAATCTTCACAGTGTGACTGGCACTAGCAAGAAAAAACCTCTCAATCCACCTTTGTAGTTTTGTAGGGAAAAAGAAAGAGGGGGGGAGAGAGAGAATGTAAAGGACATGCCAGAATCATGAAAAATTGGGCTTCCATGTCCTGCAAGGTTAGGGTTGTTTTTTGTTTCAAGCCAAATGATGGGACCAAGGGCAAGGAAATGACATCTGCATAAAGTGAAAGGGAAAGGGAGAAAAAGACACATGCCTTGTGGTGAGGTGAAACTGCCTCCATCCAAAGCAAATCAGAGAGCAACTCAAAAAGTAGCTACATTACTGCCCGCTTACTAGTTGTGCCAGAGCTATAAGGCTCCCCAAGAAGAAGGTAGCACGCAAAAAGGAAAATGAGCTGCGATTTGCCACAAGTTACAGTTGCTTTCCCAATGTACTGCAGCTGGAAAGAAATCAAACATATTTTTTTAAACAATCCAGGAGCTGAAGAGAAGCTGCTCAATTTCCAAGATTTGGCCTATAGTCCTGCACAAACAGTTATGCACATGAGGGCCATTACAGGTTTACATGTGTGAAACTGTGCACCCAATTTTGTAAAATTGGTCAGGATCGATCACGGGGCTGTTACAAAAAGATAGACTATGAAAAGGTGCAATCATCCCTTCCCGATGGTGTGGAGGTGGGTCAACAATTACCTCCCTTCCTGCTCCTTAGTTACTGAAATTCTACAGGTCAGCCAGTAATGATTCGATTGAATCATACACCATCAATTTACTAGCAGCCTTGGGGTAGGTAGTTCAGTGCATGAGGAAAATGTGAAGCAACCCCGGTTCCTTCCACCCATCACTATTTCTCTAAACCTCAAGGGGGACAGGTTTGCTTTGTATCTCAAATCGGATCTTTCTGTTCAGGAAAAAATACAAGATGCAAGAGGACACTGGCTCAAGGTTGAGTCTCATACACTGAACATCCCCAGGCAGGGCTGGAAAAGATTCCCTACCTGAAATCCTGGAGAACCACTGACAGTCAGTGTACATGACCAATGAGCTGACTTAGTAGAAGGCAGCTTCCCTGTCTTCACTGAAAATAACCCACATACCAGGCTTCAGTTGATCTTACTTGAGTAATTACATTTTAGGGGATTTGTGCAAAAAAAATTAAAATTAAGAGACTACATTTCTCTCTGACTCCAAACATCTTTTCTAAAAAAAGAAAAAGAAAATCCCCCTCTCTCCTTAGTAGAAATCTAAAGAAAGAGCTTGCAACAAACTCCCAAGTGCTGGCATTTTTAAAAAAAAATCCAAATTATTTTGGGCAGTGCACTTTTGTGAATTATTTATAGATAGCACACCCTACATAAACTGAGAGTCAATTCACTTGTGTAAACCCATCACTCAATATTTCACATTGCTGGATAACCTGCTGCTGAATGTGTGAACTGCCTCAATGGACAAAAGATTCTGCTTGATGTGGTAGGTATGAAAGCTTCAGCTGTGGCATTTGATCTTTGATGGCTAATTCACACATGCTCAAGTCACAGAGGAATGAAGATGCATTTGTAATGTTACTTTAAGCTTGTGCACAAACCAGGAATAACACACCAGTACATTCTGTGTGCTTGGCCCCAGTTCAAGTTATATATTATGGTATTATTTGCTTGTTTGTCTCAGATTCTTTGGTACTTTGCTTCAGAACACCAGCCATTATAAATGGTTGTCTTTCAAAGAGAGATACAAGTAATTCTGCAAAGGGCAAAACTGAGTGATACATTTGCAGGATCCTGGTACCCATTTATAACCTATGTGTCAAGACACAGTGGAGTAGCGATGCTCACAAACATTCAACAGCTCTTTAGGATGGACTTGCTTCCTATATATATACAGTCCTCGACTATGTGCAAGTGAGACATGTACAGTATGAATAGTGTTGCCACATCTCCGGGTTTCACCTGGAGATTCCATTTTTTGGGGATACACTCTGGTGAGTCACTCCAATCTCTGGACTCTTAGCTTTCATTTTAAAAACAAATTAAGTTCCTGGGTGGTCTGGTTCAAGAGATATACACTAAAATGTCAGCCCCTCTAACTTCTGTTAAATGAGCTAATAGAAGGCTGCTCGAATCCCTGCCCTTTGAGGTTTTCAGCCAATAAGCGAGGTCAGGGTTGTGACTGAAGGGGGTTTGTTGACCTTCAGGCAATAGCTAGAACCCACGGCAAGTCCTGAAAACATCTTCCTTTTCCTGCTTATCTGCACATCAGGAGTGGAATAAGTTTATAGCTTGCAGCAGCAGCAGCAAGAGTGCCTTTCTCTGTGTGCATACTGCACAAAAATCAAGCAGGAGATCTAGAACAAAAGATCACAGCAGGATCTTGGTTGGCATGCACAGTATACAATTTCAATTATTATTAATTAATTATTGTTAATTACTTACAAAAGCAGCATATTATACATTTTATCTTTCAAATAATTTTTGAACAGATATTTTTAAAATGTACATGCATTTTATGATGCCATTACAAGATGTTACACTTTTCCAATTATAAGGAGTCAAACAAGTTTAAATTTTCCTGTGAGTTTGAGTTTATGGCAGCCCACAGGTTAGGCAAAAAAGGGTAGATAACCTTCTTATTCATTTCTCAAACCTCTCTCGGCAGTCAAAGGTCAGGTCTATAAAGGCATTTGGAGCAGCACATTAAAAGGCAGGCAAGGCATTACTGGCAGGGGGTTGCCAACCCTGCTTTGATATGGATATCTTTGCAGAGGACACCTCGGGAAGCCTTACCAACAGCACAATCCTAACCATATCTACTCAGAAATAAGTCCTGCTGAGTTCTCTGGGGCTTAGTTCCTTAGTAAGTGTGTTTAGAATTGCAACCTTCAGGGGCATCCATCTTTACTTTTGAGTGCTCCCATCTAATATCTCCACAACACTGGGCTCCCTTCTTCCTACAGTGGCCTTCTGGTGACTGGGCTGGCCTGAGGGCACTTAAACCCTTCTAGCCAGAAGTAAGTAGGCTAGATTAAATGTTCTCTATCCAGACTTCTTAAGCAGGTGAGAAGAAATGATTCCATCACTTCAGCTGGACCTGGGAACACCCTCTTTAGCTAACATTTCTATCTTGATTTCCAATGGGGGGGAATTGTTTGAATGGTAAGCTCCAAGCAGCTATGGTTGATGCTTAATGTATCATGCTCAATGACATCACTAGGGCCCACCCCAAAATCTCAGGGTTTGAGATGCTTCTGACCTGGCAATAAATATGAAATCTTTTCTATTTGTATACTTTATTGATTTACATGAAGGACATGCATAAAGTTGGGGGGAGGGAAGGGGTTTGTGGTTGTTACTGGAATGTTCTGTACTTGTTTGTGTTTATGTTGGAAAATTCAATAAAATACTAATTATTAAAAGAGGGGGCAGGCGTAGATTTATTTAAGACCAGGAAGATGAGCTATGAGTGCGTGCATGTTTTCATAAACTTGCAACACACACTACATGCTTTGAGAGGCTTGCACTTCCAGTGAGCACTAGAACACCTATTCTCCCTCCAACCTTTCTCTGTCTACTTCCTCCACACCATGGATAAATTTATTTGTACATTCTAAGTGAAAATGACAAAACACATAGCATTAAAAGCTTTTTAAACTTTACCAGAGCCATCCCATGTAGAATCTAGTTAGACTATTTCTAGAATTTCTTATTTAGTGGCACATGCAATGACACCACCCAAAAACAGAACTTGGACTAAACGTTTACTATTCAACACCATACAATTGTTCACCATTTCAGATAAGTACAAACTTTCCTTCTAGGGAAGGGTCAGCCAATGTGGTACCCTCCAGATGTTGTTGGACTACAAGCCCCATCACCTCTGACCCTTGGCCATGTTAGCTGGGGCTGATGGGAGTTGTAGTCTAATAACATCTGGAGAGGACCACTAGCTATCCTTATTCTAGGGCCTAAATGAGACCCAGGTAGCCACCAAAGCACTATATTTAAAGCCAGATTTTTAGAAAATAAAACTATCTAATCAATTATCCCAACATCCAGCTACCCAGCCAGGTGCCTTGTTAGAAAGTAAGCTCTTTTCAAAACCTGGCTACAAGTGCCTCTCAGATGGGAAGAGTTTTATGTACATGACTGAATTCTAAGATTCTATTTAAAATCCCACCTAGCCCAAAAGCTCACCTGAATGTGCATCTAGTTCTCATCTAGGCAGCACAAAAGTGATCTCTGGAAATGGGACTGCAAAGCTGGCAGTCCACAACAACAAACCTTTACCTGGCTCAAAACAGCATGGATTAGGAATAGTCTAGTTCCAGATGGCATCATCTAGTTAAATATCCCTGCAGCTGAAAAACGTCTTCCCTCTGGGAGACATTGTTAACCCTAGGAAATCTAAGTGATGCAAAGCTGCTGCTTTATAGAACTTTGCCAGAAGAAAAACAGGTCACAAATTCACCCAAATGTCATCATATCACATGTGAATTTCACAGCGATGTGCAGCCCAAAATAGTGCAAGCACTGTTCAGGATGCTATAGTACAGTGCCTTATCTTTGACAATATGCAATTGTTTTTAAGCCACGTACTGAACATTCTGCAATGTTGAGTTAAGATCACAGCCTAACCATAAAAATGGTTAGAACTTGCAAAGGAGTTAAGCAAGGAACTAACCCACATCAAATCTCATATCCTGCTGTCAAAGGGGACTGCACAGTTCAGGGTAAGAAAAGTTTGCATTCTACTTTTCAGAGAGAACTATTATAATTAAGCAAATGACAAATGGTTATGTAGCATTTATCCAGTTTTCCTCATTTGAGGCAAGGACCAACACACATACAGACCAATAAACCCCCAGTGCCTGAATAATAAGGCTACCAAGATCTTTTTTCATTTCAACCAGTTCCACATCGTTCTGTTATTCTAGCAATCATAGCAGGATATTTGTAAATATTGCCCTTTCAAACTTTCCTGACATGGACCCTTGGAATGTCTTCAAATGTACTGGATGAAATCCCAGACTGCACAGAGAGAGAGAGAGAGAGAGAAAGAGACTGTAATTTATAGTCTTATTTATTTTGATTCTGTTAAGCACTGTCATGGATCATTAGTTCTCTGACTCACTTCCATGGGGTAATCTGTTATATACAAGCAGGCCATCATGACTGGCCAACGGATTATCTACATACAGCAAACTAACTAGACAGTCATTTCCCAAGAGAGAGGTCCCCCATGCACTAGCCCATTATCCTCTTAGAACAACTGTGGGTGCCTTTATAGGAGATAGCACAAACCAATAGCTAGAAGCACGGAATCTAAGAACAGCAGTCAGTCAAGAGTTCTGCCCTGATTTTTGCTTTATCTACCATGAGCAATTCCACCATTTGTTTACTAGATAAGCTCTTCAGGATAGTCTTCTTGGATACAGCAAGCATGAAAAGCACCAGGCAATTTTATCACTTCCAGAGAGTCAATACACACTCATACAACTCATGATGGGGGAAAAGGGGGAAGGATTCTTCCAACCTTCACACAGATAAAACAAAATTAAAATTAAAATTAAACGAGCATGGAGGTACAAAAGAAAAGTACAATAGAGGTTTTATTCATTGCTTGAGTAGCAACATACTGTAATCAGTCTGATTTTACATCAAACTGCAGTTTCAGATTCAACTGTTAATACACCCAAAATAAAAATAGAACATAACCTCCAGTTGGAAACACAAAAGGCTGTCTTCACAATCATATGACACTGACCAATAAAAAAGCTTTGAAATTAATAAAAATAAATTTGACACAGATTTCTTGGATGAATAATGAGAGAAATATAATTTTCTAGATTAGATTCTCAGTAGAAACTAGCACAGGAAAGAAGCAAAGAACACTAACAAACATACAAAAAATGTAATTTCCCATCTTTGAAGATGCAGTCCTGATTGCAGGTGTTGCTACCACATGCTCAGAGGCACATGTTACCAAATTCTTCCAAGCTGCACAGGAAATGGATTGGACTGTGAAAGACCAACCCAAATTGTGTTTCCATTTTTACAAATTTGTAGGGCAATACAATGTCTCAGAGAAGAAGTCAGGTCTCATGCTCCCCTGGTGCACTCACTGTAACTGCCCAATTTCCCTGCTTTTTAAAGTTTAATAGAAATATCTGTTGGCTATAGCTACATTCTTAAACCCCAGTGGCTTTTTGCCTGTTAGTGAACTTCTCTGCTTTTTAATCCTGGGGTAAGAAATGGGATCCTGTGCAAGTTTGCTGAAAATGGATTTATCATTTACATGTTGATGGAGTTCAGTTGATTTACTCGTGTGCAATCATGCTTAGGATAGGTGAAACTGACCATGGGGGAGGAGAAGGGGGAGGGAGAGAGGAGAAGGGGGAGGGAGAGAGGAGGATGGGAGAGAAAAGGGGAGGAGGGAGGAAGGAAGGGAGAGGAAGGAGGGTGAGGGAGAGGGAATTAGAAATGGAGGGGTAAGAGGGAGGGGATAGGAAGGGAGGTTGATTATATGCATGCTTATCGAGTTCAACGGGATTTTCTCCTGTGCAATCATGCTTAGGATAGGTGAAACTGATCTGGGGGTAGGGGAGGGAGGGGGAGGAGGAAGGGGAGGGATAAGGAGGGAAGGGGAGGGAGGGGAGAGGAGGAGATTGGGTGGGTGGGCACTGGACAGAGGGAAAGCCCCTTTCGTTTCCAAAAGGAAAACACTGTCAAAAGGAAAACATTGCCAGGTCTCCAATTTTCGCCCAGAGACTCTGGTTTTTGGGGGTCCTCTCCAGGTCTCCGAGTGAGTCACCTTAATCTCTGGACTCTCAGCTTTCTTTTTTTAAAAAAAAAGTTTCTAGTTGGTCTGGTTCACACTATACACTAAAACATTGCACACACACCCACAACTTTTGTTAGAAGGTGGCTGCTCTAAATCCCACACTTTCAGATTTTTAGCCAATAAGTGAAGTCAGGGTTGTGATTAACAAGACATTTGCTGACCTACAGGCACTAGGTAGAACCCATTGCAAATTCTGAAAAGTTTCCTTTTCCTGTTTGTCGGCACATCGGAAGTTGAGTGAGCGTATAACGTTATAGTTTTCTAATTATACAGTCAAACAAGTTTAAATTTTACTGGGCTGTTGAAGAGGGAAGTTTATTTATTATTAATTCAAAGCCTGTTTTGAATACCTTCCCAATATGAAATTTTAATCCATTACCCACTTTTCTGGGCATATAGCTATAATGCTAATCCCACTTACCTGGGAGTAATCCCCATTGAATTCAGTAGGGCTTACTTGTGAGTAGACATGGTTAGCATTGTGCTGTAAATCAATGGGACTTTTGAGTGCACATAGCAAAGGACTGTGTGTTGTAAATCTTTCTCTCCCACTCCAATCCTTTTTTTTACAGCAGCTAGGTGGTAAGTGGCGGTAACGCAGCCGAAGCTCTGCTCACGGCTGGAGTTCGATTCCAACGAAAGGAGGAAGCCGAATCTCCGGTAAAAAGGGCCGAGGTCCACTCAGCCTTCCATCCATCCGTAGTCAGTAAAATGAGTACCCGGCATATGCTGGGGGGTAAAGAAAGGCCGGGGACGGAACTGGCAATCCCATCCCATATATATGGTCTGCCTAGTAAACGTTACAAGATGTCACCTTAAGAGTCGAAAACGACTCGCACTACAAGTGCGGGGACACCTTTACCTTTAGGCAAAGCTTATTTAGAATTATTATTAGAATTTATTACCCACCCTTCACCCAAAGGTCAATGCTCTGCAATGACCAACCAGTTTTGACAATAAACTATTATATAGAGTGTATGTACTTTTACATCTCCAGTGTGTGTGTATACGGAATCTTTCCAACAACCCTGTGAGGTAGAAACCAACAAAACTTACCACAAGAAATAAATCCATTTAACATCCAATAACCATAAGAACAAGTATAAACAGTTGCAAAACAGCTTAAAGTGTCATGATTCTGAATTTTGGGTTGGGTGAGTGAAGTTCCTTATCATTTGAGGTTCCAGTCCTGTGCACGCTTCCCCGTTTGAATACACTGAATACATTGATACTTGCTTCTGAATAAACATGCATAGGATTGCATTATAAATATCTCTAGAGGTTGTGTAAATAATAAACATCTTTGACGTGCATGCTTATATAAATATTTCTTCATACTATGTCTCAGTATGCATTTGATTTCACACTATGGTTGTACATTATTATTTCCTCCACATTTTAAGTGTATCGTTCTTCCTTGGGGTGGTCATGGTTCCCCTCTGTTTTCACCCTGAGAGGCAGATAAGGCTGAGGGAATGCGAGCAGCCCATGGTCACAAAGTAAAATTTGTAGCTGATTTCCACTTTAAAGAATAATTAAAATGATTTATACAGAAAGTTAATTAAGTAATGCAGATCCACATAATACATTTAAAGCAAGGAGTTCCAAAGGGTAGGTGCAGCCACACTAAAGAATCAATTTTGTACAAGAGCCCTGAGCTCCTACTGGGAGGAAGGGTGGGATATAAATCAAATAATAAATAAATAAATAAAATAAAACAAGTACTATGCGGCACCCATAACATGGAAAGCACACCTTGAACTTGGCCTGGTAGCAAATCGACAACCAGTGCAGATTTCAGAGCACAGATATTATGTGCTGACAAGGTCTCACTCATGTCAGCAATCATGCCGCAGCATTCCGCACTAACTGCAGGTCAGGTTGTGCTGCATGGGGATTTCTGTGACCTTGGCTGCCAGGTTTTGTTAGCTTTTGTTTTTGGTTAGGAACCCTGACTGGTTGCAGGATGCTGAGTTTTCTGCCTTAGTCATAGGAATCTTGTTGTGGTTGGTATGGAATTGCATTGCAGGAATTATCACTGTCTGGTTTTATTTTCTATTTGCAATTTATTTACCTCTGACCCCGCTCCTTTACATCCATAAAAGCAATAACAGTGGTTCCTTGTGCTCAGCTCAACCCCCTTAAACCCACAGATGATGCACCCTGTTGTTTGCATGATAGCTTGTTTCTTGCACAATAGTGGTAACACACAATTCACATACTGGAAAGTGTGGCTTCAATTGCTGTTGTTCCCAAGCTACTGCCTGTGAAGGCAGACCAAACCATGTGCATTTTCTCTCTGTCAATTACTCCTGTCCCATCTAACATCTCCACAACACTAGGCTCCCTTCTTCCTACAATGGTCTTCTGGTGATTGGTCTGACCTGAGGGCACTTAAACCCTTCTTGCCAGAATCAAGTAGGCTAGATTAAATGTTCACTACACAGGCACCAGAAACAGGTGAGAAGGAATGATCCCATCACTTCAGCTGGACCTGGGAACACCCTCATTTAGCTAAGGGTTCTATCTTAATTTCCATTTAGATAATTTTGAGTGGTATGCTCCAAGCAACTGTGGTTGATGCTTAACATATCATGCTTAATGACATCACTAAAGCCCCCCATGACATCACTAGGACCTCACCCCTGAAATCTCAAGCTTTTGGATGCTTCTGACCTTGCAACCCTGTTGTCAACAGTATTATTGTATTGGGGAGCTTCCCCACATTTTTATTCTACAGCAGACACATCTAGTCTCCCCCCAAATTTAAACCAAAGCTGTCCCTGGCCACATCCACACCAGATGTTTATTCTACTTTAAACAGTCATGGCTTCCCCCAAAGAAAGCTGGGAAGTGTAGTTTATTATTATTATTATTAATTTGTTTGTTTGTTTGTTTGTTTGTTTTGTATCCCGCCCTTCCTCCCAGCAGGAGCCAAGGCGGCAAACAAGGCACTAAAAACACTTTAAAACATCATAAAAACAAATCTTAAAATACATTAAGGCAAAACAGCGTTAAAAACATTTAAAAAACTTTTTTTAAAGGTTTATGAAGTGTAGTTGTGCTGAGAGTTGTTAGGAGATGCCCTATTACCCCCACAAAGCTACAATCACCAGAAGAGAGGCTGACTGTTAAATCATTCTGGACACTGGAGCTCTATCAAGGGAATAGGAGTCTCCTAACTACTCTCAGCACCATTCACAAACTACCCAGGATTCTTCGGGGAAGCCATGACAGTTTATGTGTGGCCCCCTGATTAGCCAAGCCAAACAGCTGTTAGTCTGGCTTTTAAAACAGTGACAGTTGGTTCTTACTGAGCGTGTCTGTGCTATCATAGACTCCAATGTTTAATTTCTTAAATTAATTAAAAATCAGCCAGGCATTTTTTTTTAACTTTTAACTACAGAATATTAAAGTCAGAGTAAGGGACTAGGTCAGTAATAGGATCACAGGTACTCTGTGAACATGGCTGATGTTTTAATTAATTTCAACAAATTATGAGACCACTGCCAGAAAAAATCCAACAGGGGTTTGAATTATTTTACTCTTGTTTTTGACTTTGAACTCTGGAGTCTCTCTGAGTGTTTTGTCTATCACCATGTAAACATAGAGATTTATTAAGCAAGAGTTCAGGACTACAAATTTTGGAAAATCTTGTTTTGAAATAAGCTTATGGGAAAGCAGCAGAACAGCATGGGGGTATTTTCAGTTTAACAGTGCAAAATCTGAAAAATCCATGCTGGCTATAGTATACAGCCAAAATTGTGGCTGTATAATCAAACAGTTAATTGGATAACGCTATCCAATTAAACTTGGCTAAACCACCATGATTCTTCAGTATTCTGGTCATCAGACTGTTTCCTTCAGCTGCCATAGAGGGTTTCACAGCAGGAAGGACTGGCCCACAAGGAGTTGCCTTGTTTCTGATCCAAGCGCCACTACACGGGAAATTGCCTTATACACTCAGATCCTTGGTTCATTTAACTCATTTTGTATCTTGCCTACACTGACTTCGTTCACATATAATACTAAGTCAATTCATGGCTAAGCACAAATGTGCAGGCTCTCAAGGAGGAGAAGATTATAGCCACCTTGCTCCTCCCTGGGCTTTTTAGGTCAGTGCTGCATGGCAGCTAAGCCAAGGTTTGGCTTAGTGTAGGTGTGAGGAACTTTTGGCCCTCCAGATGGGTTTGGACAACACACTAAGCCAGGACTGGCCTTTCACATGTTGCTGAACTACAACTTCCATCATCCCAGGTCATTGGCCGAGCTTGCTAGGTCTGATGAAAGTTGTAATTCAGCAACATGTGGAAGGCCAGTCCTGGCTTAGTGTGTTGTCCAAACCCAGGATCATGATGACAGTCTCTCATCCTTAACCACAATCTGTAACCACAGGACAAACCGCGGCTAAAAGTTTGTCCTGTAACAAGATCTGAAGGGCACCATGTTGCCTATGCTTGATCT
The DNA here is from genome assembly GCF_030035675.1 of Rhineura floridana. Taxonomy (NCBI): domain Eukaryota; kingdom Metazoa; phylum Chordata; class Lepidosauria; order Squamata; family Rhineuridae; genus Rhineura; species Rhineura floridana. The sequence goes on along the minus strand of NC_084481.1, from coordinate 107,390,549 downwards.
ACGCTTATGAAAAGTTTTGAAATTTGTCCAGAATCAAATTTTGAAATCTGACCTAAACATGGAAATCAGAATTCAAAATTGGGCTTCAGCATTCAAAATATGATTGTTTTGTCTTGTAACCTGTTTAGGAAGATCTTTCATATTGAGCACTATCAGCTACTAAATGCAATTGTATGTCAGCATTCAAATACCAGGGTCTAATTCATGTTAACTAAAAACATTTATTTATTTATTAAATTTATATCCTGCCTTTTCTTCCAAGTAGGAGCGCCCAGGGTGTCAAACAAAAGCACTAAAACACTCTAAAACATAACAACAAACTTTAAAATATATTAAAAAACATGTTTAAAAATATATTAAAACAAAACATCTTTAAAAAATCTAAAAAAGTAATTCCAACACAGAGGCAGACTGGGATGAGGTCTCTACTTAAAAGGCTTGTTGGAAGAGGAAGATTTCAGTAGGCGCCAAAAAAATAACAGAGATGGCATCCATCTAATATTTAAGGGGAGGGAATTCCAAAGGGTAGGTGCCACCACACTAAAGGTCCGTTTCCTATGTTGTGCGGAATGGACCTCCTGATAAGATGGTTTCTGCAGGAGGCCCTCACCTGCAGAGCACAGCGATCAACTGGATATATAAAGAATATATCCTAGTCCCAAGCTATATAGGGCTTTGTACACCAAAACTAGAACCTTGAACTTGGCCTAGTAGCGAACGGGCAGCCAGTGCAATTCTTTCAGCAGAGTGACATGTTGGCGATACCCTGCCGCAGTGAGCAGTGTCGCCGCCACATTTTGCACCAGCTGCAGCTTCTAGACCAACTTCAACGGCAGCCCCACATAGAGTGCATTACAGTAATCCAGCCTAGAGGTTACCAGTGCATGGACAACAGTGGTCAGACTATCCCGGTCCAGAAATGGCCGCAGCTCTCTTAGCACCTAGGCCTCTAGCGACAAAGATGGAGCCAGGAGCACCCCCAAACAACAAACCTGCTCTTTCACATGGAGTACGACCCCATCCAAAGCAGGCAACTGACCAACTATCTGAAGTCGGGAACCACCAACCCACAGCTCCTCCGTCTTGCTAGGATTCAGATTCAGTTTATTGGTCCTCATCCAGCCCACCACCAAGTCCAGGCAGCCTTCCAGGGCTTGCACGGCATCTCCTGATTCAGATGTTACAGAGAAATTGAGCTGGGTATCATCAGTGTACTGCTGACACCTTGCCCCAAATCTCCTGATGACCACTCCCAAGGGCTTCATATAGATGTTAAATAGCATGGGGAACAAGATGGTACTCTGAGGCACCCCACAGCACAACTGCCAGGGGGCAAAATACAATTGTCCAATGCTATTATCTGAAAATGACCCTGGAAATAGGATCAGAACCACTGTAAAACAGGGCCTGTGATACCCATCTCACCAAGCCAGCCCAGAAGGATACCATGGTCAATGGTATCAAAAGCCACCAAGAGATCAAGTAAGAGTAACAGGGTTCCACTCCTCCTGTCCTTCCGATAAAGATCATCCATCAGGGTGACCAAGGCCAATTCAGTTCCGTAACCACACCTGAACCCAGACTGGAATGCGTCAAGATGATCTGTTTCATCCAAGAATACTTGCAATTGCTGCACCACAACTCTCTCAATCAACTTCCCTAAAAAGGGGGTATTTGCAACCAGGTGGTAGTTGTCACAAACCAATGGGTCCAGGGTGGGCTTTTTCAAGAGAGGTCGGACCACTGCCTCTTTCAGGGCAGCTGGAACCACTCCCTCCCACGATGACGCATTGACCACACCCTGGATCCACTCAGTCAAACCCCCTCAGCAAGCTTTAATAAGCCAAGAAGGACAAGGGTCAAGAGGACATGTTGTTGGCCGCATCGTCACAAGCACTTTGTCCACGTCATCACACCACATCAACTGAAACCGATCCGAAGAAGTTGCAGCAGACTGAATCCTTCAGCAGGCCAACTGTCAATTACTATTAAGTCGGCATTGTCAAAGTACCTATGTAGATATTTAGTGAATATTGGAATTGTAATGATCTCTTGCTATCAGGATTGGGGCTGTAGCAAGTGCAGCACTAATGGCAGGAGAAGGTCATTTCCATTGCTCTGAAACGAAGTTATCTGCACAAGCTCTTTGCTGCAATACATGAGTTGTGCTGCTAACAGACAACATGTACTGTTATTGACTGGACTGCCTTTGGTTGCACAATCCTTACATTTGTCATACTATGCTCCTTTTCTTCTGCCCTCATTAGATTGAAGGTTGTGCTACTATTCCATTTTTATTAAGGTTTGCATGCATATGAGCTCTGGAGTCGCTTTGCTATCTCCACAAAAGTTGGCAGAATAAAAAGGAAGAAACAGATTGCTACATGTCTTCATATCAGTGCTACAAGCTATTAACCAAACATTTTAATGAGCTTATCCTCATATTTCGTATGGGCATGCAATTTTACTAATCAAGACAAGGTTTGTTTAAAAGAAGGCACTCTGGTCCACCCACGGCAAATGTGATACTAGTCAAAGTAAATGCATTTCACCAAAGGGGGAGAAGAGAAAGTAAGAAGTAGAAACTGAAAATGAGGAATGGAAGTAACCTAAGTAGTGACATTGAACAGAAAAGGTCACTTCTTGTTCCAGTAGTACTGCTCTATGCAAATTGCATGCTAAGAGTTCCCACGAAGAGACAACACAAAAAATCAGAAAAAACATGTTGGTCTGAATGGCCTGCTTAAGGAATAAAACTTCATTTAAAAATGCAAACATAGCTCCCAATAACAGCAGCAAAAGGCTTCAGCAGTACACCTAGCACCAAACAACAACACTGTCTATCAAAGGGTACGGGGAAAGGTACACATTTACCTGGTACTGAAAAGATGTCAGCAAGGGGGCCAGGTGTACCTCACTAGGAAAGGTGCTCCTAAATCTCCATTGCCAAATGAATGGATAGTTACAAGTATGGGAAATAGTCCAGATAATAAAACTGACAGTTTGTTAGAACAAAATCTTTTGTTTCTCCAAAATGTTGCAAAAATGAAAAACACTACAGCTGCAAGACTGTCTGTACACTATAGCCAGCACAGATTTTTCGCAATCTGCAATGTTAAATTGAAAATAACCCCATGCAATTCTGCTGCTTCCCATAAACTCATTTCAAGACTTATAGTCCTGAACTCAGAAATGCTTGCTTAACAACCCTCAGGGTTTTCATGGTGATACACAAAACAGAGAGAATCAAGAGTTCAAAGTCTAAAACAAGAGGGGAAAACTCCAGACCTCTGTTGGATTTTTTTCTGTCAGTGATCTCATAATTTGTTGAAATTAATTAAAATTCAGCCATGTTCACAGAGTGCCCGTAACCCTGTTACTGGCCTTGTCCCATACTCTGACCTTCATCTTCTGCAGTTTAAAAGTTTAAAAAATGCATGGCTGATTTTTAATTAATTTAAGATATTTAACACTGGAGTCAATGATAAGTGCAGGCACGCTCAGTAAGAACCAACTGTTTTAAAAACCAGACAACAGCTATTTGGCTTGGCTAACCAGGGGGTCACACCCATGCCAGACCTTTATTTCACTTTAGGCAGTCGTGGCTTCCCCCAAAGAATCCTGGGAAGTTGTTAGGAGACTCCTATTCCCCTGACAGAACTCAGTGGCCAGAGTGGTTTAACTGTCAGCCCCTCTTCTTTGGACTGTAGCTCTGTGAGAGGAATAGGGCCACTCCTAGCAATTCTCAGCACCCTTCACAAACTACACTTCTCAGGATACTTTGGGGGAAGCCATGACTGTCCAAAGTGACATAAAGGTGTGGATGTGGCCAGGGACAGCGTTGGGGGTAAATTTGGGTGGGAGGCTACATGTGCCTGCTGTAGAATAAAACGGTGGAGGGAAACGCTGAAAAGCAATTATACTTTTCACAATGTTTTCCTTTGGAAAGGAAAGGGGCTTTTCCTCTGCCCAGTGCCTACCCCCAATCTCCCCCCTCCTCCCCCTTTCTCCCTACCCCTACCCTTCCCTCCCTGCCCCTCCTCCAAGCCAGTTTCACCTATCCTAAGCATGATTGTGCAGGAATAAATCCCACTGAACTCAAAAAGGATGCAAATGATCAGACCTGCTCTTCCCTCCTCCTCCTCCTCCCTCCTATCCCCTTCCTTTGCCCTTCTCCTTCCCCTCTCCTCTCCCCTCCCCCCTCTTTTCTCCATCCTTCCCCTCTCCTCTTCCCTCCCCCCATGGTCAGTTTTACCTATCCAAGCATGATTGCATGGGAGTAAATCCCACTGAATTCAATGAGCATGCAAATGATCAGACTTGCCTCTCCTCCCTGCCCTCCACTCTTCCTTCTTCTTGCTCCCTTGCCCACTCCAGCCCTCACTTCCTGTGGTCAGTTTCACCTAACCTAAGCATGATTGCATGTGAGTAAATTCCACTCAAGTCAATAAGCATGCAAATAATCAAACCTGCTCTCCTCCTCCCCTCCCCCACCCGCCTGCTCTGTGACGTCCTTCCCTGCCTGTGACCACTAGTGATGTCTTACCACTGCCAGGCCCACCTTATGATGTGCAGCCCACCTCTGGTCACCCCCAGTCAGGAACATCAGGTTTATTTTTACCTTTCACCCCACTAGCATAGATCTCAAAAGATCCCCCTGCTAGGCCACACTACCCAACACTCTGTATCCCTTATAGCCTATAGACTGTGCCTTAGTCTCTGCCAGGCTATCTCGATACCTTGTGTCTATGGGTATAGGTAATTCCCAAACCCCCCTGCAGCCTCTTGCACTGAAGCTTACAGCCGTGGGTTTCTCTGTGGTACTGGATAAAATATCTTTTCCTCCACCGCTACCACCATTTGATACAATTACTTTTCAGCCTTGGTTACTCTGCCATCCCCCCTGGATTGTGTATGCCAGCTGAAGAATCAGGCTTTTTGTAAACCAAGAAATATTTATTAAGCATTAGAAATAACAAGATTACTTAAGACTTTGTTGACAAGCGTATGGTTTCATATATGTTCTCTTATGTACTTTACTTCTTAATAATTGCCTCAGAACTCCTATTTCACTCTCTCAACAGCCACCTTATACTCTCCACACCAACGTCTCCAACACACCAACACACCACCACAAAACACCACCACGATTCAACTGTCACCCTCTCATTTATACTTCCAGCCATTCAAACGCTCAGCCAATCATCCAGCATTCTACAGCCCATGTACTCCCCCTCCTCACTCACTCCACTTACCATATGTCTTGTATTATACCAGCACTTACCATACTTACATTACAAATCAGGAACATCACATTACTCCAGCCCTCACTTCCTGTGGTCAGTTTCACCTAACCTAAGCATGAATGCATGCAAGTAAATTCCACTCAAGTCAATAAGCATGCAAATAATCAAACCTGCTCTCCTCCTCTCCTCCCCCACCCGCCTGCTCCCCTTCCCCTCCTCTCCTCTGCCCTTCCTCCTCCCCCCTACGCCTACTCCATGGTCAACCTATTCTAAGCATGATTGCAGGGGAGTAAATCCCACTGAACTCTATAAGCATGCACATGATCAATCCATTCTCAGCAAACTTGCACAGGATCCCATTTCTTACCTCCACAATTAAAAAGCAGAGAAATTCACTAATAAGAAAAAAAACCCTTGCTATTTAAGAACATATCTATAGCCAACAGATATTTCTATCAAACTTTAAATTAATGAGCCTAAGTTAGTCATGTCTATTATCTTCAATGGGTCTACTCTGAGTAAGACTAGCATTGAATACTACCCTATATAAGGAGAACACCAGAGTGGGAAGCTGAACTTTGCTCACTGACAGTGTTGGCAGGCTGGCTGCGAGCCTGTAAATGTGAGAGACACTCCATCCCAACACAGCCTATATTATTTTTAAAATGCAATCCCAAAAGTAGTTGTGAAAGTTTGGCCCTCAAGATTTGAACAATGGGCTCCTCTCTTGTCAAGCTAGCTAAAAGGTGAATGCCACCACCTGTCTTCACAAAAGAAAAGCCTATTACCCTGCCCATCTGACCCATCATAGGTATGGAAATTAAGGAAGGATACCTGCCTGACCCAATCAATTCTGCAATCTCCTTCGAGGCTTTTGTCCAGAAAGGTATAAAAACTGGACTCCTAGAGTCACATTTGAGGTTCTGAGTTCTGGTTGCTGGTTGCCCAGTTCCACTATGAAATCTCCTGCTGAATTGCTGTTCTGGGCCTCTGTGTCTTGGCCATCAACCCTGCTGAATATCACTCTACCTGAAATTGCCTGCTGAATCACCTAGCCAGCCAGAACCCAGAGGTCTGACTCCCCTCTGCTTTTCCTTCATTACCTCTGGACCCCTGCCTGCTGAAACAGAGGTCCCTGATTGCTGAAGTTGCTTCAAAAGCTCTTTTCAGGGAAAAGCTACTTTTCCTGCTTTGCTCCAGCCTTTCCCAACCAGTGTGCCTCCAGATGTTGTTGGACTACAATTCCCATCTTTCCTGACCATTGGCAATGCTGTCTGAGGCTGATGGGAGTTGTGGTCCAACAACAGCTGGAGGCACAATAGTTGGGAAAGGCTGCTCTAGACCATTACCAGCCAAAGCAGAGATCCAAGAAGCCATTTCAGGAACTGCCTGCTGCATCTGCTGTTTCCCTGCATGACCCAGGAGTCTCAACATGCTCAGGTTGGATTTCTAGTTTGCCTTCTGTCTTGTCTTCTGCAGGTCCTTTCCCTACAGATTGTAGCCTCCACGTCTGATCCCTCTGTCTATCACTGGCTGCTTTCACACATGGGGCTGATGGCGTTAGTTTAACCAATTTAAAAGGTAGCACTTCTGTCCCGATTTCTAAAATCCCTTTCACACTGCAGTACCTGTTGCGTTAAGGAAGAGCAGCTTTTTCAGCTGATATACCGGCATTTCGCACAACTGTCTTTCATACGGCTTGTTTTCGTCCCTCACCCATGAGCACTGTTCCCCACTGTGTAGGAGGTCTAAGATCTTGTCCCATCACCATGCAAGCCCTCTCCCTTTAGGATCTGACTTTTTAAATTGTTTTAGTTGTATCAAGACTGGGGTGTGTGTGGGAAATGCTGCTATCTGCACCAATGCCAGAATACCGATACAACATTCATCAGGCAAAAGAAAAACCCATACAACTAAAGGGCAGGAACACACAGCATGCTGGGATGCCTGTCACACGAGCGGCTGCAGCTAACAAAAACCTTCAGCGATCTTCCGGGTTCCCAGCCTTGCTAACGAATTATTTCTGTTTTCATTTAACACAGAAATTTGCACTAAACTTCCACCACATTCCACTAGAATTCTGGAGCTAGCTTGTGCGTCATATGAAAGAGCAAATATAATGCGCAAATTACCAGGTAAGAAACCGTCAGAATAACGGGATAAAGTGCAGTGCGAAAGCAGCCTTTGAAGAAGCCATACTCTGATCCTCTCTGCCTAGCTGCACGACTGAGGCGTAATCTGCAAAGTGAGCCCAGAGAGAGAAAGGGCAGGCTAGTGTGCCTTCCTCAGTTCTGCTGAACTCAGCCTCCCCATCTTCCTCTTATGCCTTCTTGCTCCTTCATGTGTGTGTAAATTTGGTTATGATTAGGTTTATTTAGCTAATTCCCTCATGCACATTGTTATTGAGCTATCCTAACTGTTGTCAGTAGATATGTATTGTTACTGAGCTATTCCCCATTAAAGTGTTAAATGTGTATATTTTGATTCTTTGTGTCTATGCTCAATAAATACCCTCATGTTTAAGACCTGTGTGAGTGTTAAGTTACTGGGTAAATCTGTCAGGACACACTACTGCCAATGTCTAAAGATCCTAATTCACAAGACTTGTAGGACATGTGAATGTGAAACACATGTCTACGGAGGAGTCTTGCAACAACAGCTCTAGCTTCCAATCCAGGGCTAGAATCTCACCCAGCATTCTCCAATCAAAGTGCAGAAGGGAAATGGTGAAATTACAAAACATTGTGGCTCTTTTTCACTGGGCTTCACTCTTTTGTAAGAGTTTGGTGGCATTTTGTTCAGCTTGTCTACTACTCAGCATTTTTTATACACCTGTTTGTTTTCCAATCTTTTCCCAATCAATCCGAGTTCCATCCTTATTCTAAAATTTAAAAATATGTAAAATTGTTTGCTGTCTCTGTGCTAAGCAGCATTACTTTCCTTATCTCCCCCTGCTCCACCGCCATTTTGGTCCTAGTTTTTTAGGTTAGGGTTTGTATATTGTTTACAACTGTGTCCTGTTTTTAGGAGTACTTTGTCTTGCAAGCACATTAAACACAATAAGTGTACAAGCAGCACACAGTCTTTTACAGTATTTTAAAAATTATGTTTTATTTTTTGAGGGAAAAGCAAATTTTAAGGTGACTAGCACAAAACCCCCAGGATTTCAAAGCGATCTGAAATGTGGGCAAGGATAATCCTCTCACGGGGCTAGCATATCTCCAAATGTCATGCACCTCTGGGAAAAACAAATAAGCTATAGTTGTTTGGATTTCCCAGTCCAAGTCAATGAGAGAACCGAAGATCTGGATTTTATTTATTTATTTATTTATTTATTAAATTTATATACCGCCCGACTAGCAATAGCTCTCTGGGCGGTGAACATAAAATAGCATAAAAATACAATTTTCCAACCTTGATTTGCATTTGGGGTCTGAATCTAGTCAGATCAGGTCTGAATCGCCAAATCAGATCTGAACGAAGTCCACCATAATAATCATGATATTAGTATTTGATTATTGCATACATTTCTATAACAAGAAAGGAAAGTATTCCACAAACAGGGAGCCACAGCTGAAAAGGCCCTCTCCCTTGTCATCCTCCTCCTCCAAGCCTTCCTCAAAGGAGGGACCCAGAGCAGAGCCTCAGATGAAGATCAAAGGGTAGGTTCACTTTGGGAGAGGTGTTCCATAAGATGCTAGGCTCCCAAGTAGCGAGGGAAGCTGGTCACCAGGAAGAACCCTACCAGTATGTTACTAAGGCATTGCTTAAGTGTCCCCACAGTATCTTTGCCGCCCTGGGCTCCTGCTGGGAGGAAGGGCGGGATATAAATCAAATAATAAATAAATAAATAAAGGAGGAAGATAGGGAGAAAACCAGAACAAATTAGCCCCATCTCCCATGACCCCCATGGCTGGCTCACCAAGTCCAGTGGTTACAAGCCACAATGGCTGAGCTGTAAAGAACTTTATAGGTCAAAGCCAGCACCCTGAATTGGGCTTGGAAGTGTAACTAGTGATTGTGACGTCCTCCCCCTGGTTCTCCCTGTCAGGTTCCCACCTGCTTGTGGCTACTGCCTTTCACTAGGCACCACCAGGGATACCACCAGTCCGGACCATCCTTTATATGGTTTCTCACTCCGCTCTAGCACAGATCTCACTAGATCCCCCTGCTAGGCAGCACCACCAGTCACGTCCTATAACCAATACTCCCAGAGACTTTGCCTGAGTTTATCTCTAGCTGGTTACTTTTGTGACTGCGTGCTTATGCTGTTCCCAACCCCCTTGTATCTTTATAGATAACGCGTACAACTCTGGGTTGCTCTGGATACTTGAACTGTTATTATTCCTCCCTTCACCGCTGCCACCATTAGATACTGTTTCTGTTCAGCCTTGGTAATTACCTTGCCCTCCCTTCTGGTATGTATATCCCCCAGCCAAGGATCAGGCCTTTGATAAACCAAGTATTTATTAAATATCAGAAATAACAAGATTAGTTTTAGAATGTTTCACAAGCGTATGGTTTCATCTATTCCTGTTTTGTACTTGACTTATTATTAATCAGAACTCCAACTCCCTCTTTCTCCACACTCCTCCACCCTCAAACACCTCTTTCTCCACACTCCCAACATTCACCCAGATTCAACTGTCATTCTTCCATTTATACTCCCAGCCATCCAAACACTCAGCCAATCATCCAGCATTCTACTGCTCATGTACTCCCCCCTCCTCTTTCACTCCACTTACCATATGTCTTCTATATAAACAGCACTTACCATATTTACACTATAAGCAGGAACATCACAGTGATCCTCAAAGCTCAATATAGCTCACCAGCTATGTACAGGCAAGTTATCTCTCAATTTTGCAGTCCCGGACAGACAGGAAAAAAGAAGGGCTACCAAGCACCTGGACAGTCCAAAATAAATGGCTGGTCTCAGCAAGAGCAAGCCAGGAGGCAACACTTAAGTGTATCTATAATCATGGGTCCTCCACTGCATGAAGCAGTGTCAGTAATGGCTTGCAGCTTACATATTTTTACTTGAGTAATCCCAATCTAGAGTCATTTTCAAAGCAAAATCATGTCTTATGAATATTTTTATGAGAAAAAATTAATTCCCTTCCTGCATCTAATGAAGTGGACTCTAACCTACCAAAAAGCTTATGTCATAATAAATGTGTTAAGTCTTTGCAAGTGCCACAAGTGTCATAGTCCCTTCATAATTCTACACTAGCAAGTCAATTCCAAGCATGGTGCTTCTTGAAATGGGACTAGCGCTTAGAAGGGTAGGTTTACAGAAGGTTTACAGGCCAATCAAATAGGTCTCTCTACACGCAGGCCATCTTGACTAAAGAGCGAATCTCTGCATATGCCACACCTTCTCCCATTCAATTTAATATTGGAGGAATATTCACACCTCAGCCTGCCTATCCACAACATTGAGGACATATCTGAGCCAGATGACATGGTAACCTTACTCACTGGAAGCCCGTAAGATGTGCAAGATGTGGGCCTAGCATGGGCTGGAGAGGTCTCCAAGCTGTACTAGACCACTACCTTGCAGGCCCAAGGCCTTTAGCTCTTTTCACAATATGTCCAGAACTTCCACAATACAGTGAGCCATGGTCTCACTCTCATTCTGGAAAGGCTTCTGAGTAGGGTTGCCAGGACAGAAGCATCTCAAACCCTGAGATTTCAGGTGATGTCATGGGGCAGAGCTCTAGTGATGTCATTAAGCATCATATGTTAAGCATCAACCACAGTTGCTTGGAGCATACCATTCAAACAAAAAAAATTCTACGATTGGAAATAAAGATGAACATCTTAGTTAAATTAGGGTGTTCCCAGGTCCAGCTGAAGTGATGGGATTATTCCTTCTCACCTGTTTTGGGAACCTACGTAGGGAACACTTAATCTACTCTACTTGCTTCTGAAGGGTTTAAGTGCCCTCAGGTCAGACCAATCACCAGAAGGCCATTGTAGGAAGAAGGGAGCCTAGTGTTGTGGAGATGTTAAATGGGACAGGAGTACAAATGGATGCCCCTGAAGGCTGCTATTCTAAACACACTTACTAAGGGATTCAGCCCCAGAGAACTCAACAGGAGTTACTTCTGAGTAGATATGGTTAGGATTGTGCTGTTGGTAAGGCTTGACTAGGGATCCTCTGCACAGATATCTATATCAAAGCCAGGTTGGCAACCGCCTGCCTGTAATGCCCTGCCTGCCTTTTAACATGGCTGCTCCAAACCTCTTTACAGACTTGACCCTTGACTGCAGAGAGAGGTTTGAAAAATGAGTAAGAGTTAAGAAGATTCTCTACCCTATCCTGCCTATCCTGTGGGCTGCTATAAACTCACTTGGACAGCCAACCTAATTCCAGTAGTAATTGACAGAGAGAAAACACACATGGTTTGGTCTGCCTTCACAGGAAGTAGCATGGGAACAACAGCAATTAAAGCCACACTTTCCAGTATGTGAATTGTGTGTTACCACTATTGTGCAAGAAACAAGCTATCATGCAAACAACAGGGTGCATCATCTGTGGGTTTAAGGGGGTTGAGCTGAGCACAAGGAACCACTGTTATTGCTTTTATGGATGTAAAGGAGCGGGGTCAGAGGTAAATGAAATGCAAGTAGAAAAAGAAAAGTCAGTGATGATTCCCAAAATGCAATATCATATCAACCACATCAAGATTCCTATAACACAGAAGACTCAGCATCTCTCAACCAGTCAGAATTCCTAACCAAAAACGAAAACTAAAAAAACCTGGCAGCCAGTCAGGAAGGTCACAGAAATCCCCATGCAGCACAATCTGTCCTGGGGCTGCAGTTAGCGCAGAATGTTGCGGCACTATTGCTGACATGACTGAGACCCTGTCAGCACATAATATCTGTGCTCTGAAATCTGCAGTGGTTGTCAATTTACTACCAGGCCAACTTCAACATGTGCTTTGCATGTTATGGCTGCTCTGGTAAGGAATCGATCCTTTAGTGTGGCAACACCTACACTTTGGAACTCCCTGCCTATTGACATCATGCAGGCGCCTTCATTGTACTCTTTTTGATATCTGTTTTTATGTTTTGTTTAGGCAAGCCTACCCAGGTATGTAAAAGCTATTATGCTTTTTATCTGTTTTTAACTCATTGTTGGTTTTATTATTTTGAATGTTTTTAAATACCAGTTTTTGCCAATAATTTTACAGGCAGATGTTGTTGGACTATCTCCCATCAGCCCCAGCAAGCTTGGCCAATGGTAAGGGATGATGGAAATTGTAGGCCAACAGCATCTGAAAGACTAGAGGTTCACCATCCCTGACCAAAGAGCTCACAGCACTCAAGTGGAAACGTGTCCCAAGGGTCAGTTTCTCCAACACAAATCTAATGTTGCAAGGTGATCCTCTTCTTTGTGAAACACTTGGAAGTACAAAACAGGGCAGATGGGAAACAAAGTTCTCGCCTCTGTGATTCTGGCCTCTTTCTCCCCCCCCCTTTTTTTAATTAGGTATTAGACACAGCTCAGTACATGGAATATTTGTCTTAAGTGTATAAAACTCAGTGAGGCATCCTGAATGAAAGCATTACCCTCCACTGTGATGCTTTTAAAAGGAAGAGTATAAGACGCCTGCACACCAGGCAAGCTTCTGCTGACAATAAAATGAACCAGCCACATTGGTAATCAAGAAAAACAATATGGTCAGCTCAGCCATGTGTTGGGGGCTAGGGTGCATGTGTATGGCTATTTATACAGATTTGCATAAAAGAAAAAGTTGTGATTAAAAAGACATTTGCTGACCTGCAGGTACTGGCTAGAACTCACTGCAAATTTTGAACAGTTTCTTTTTCCTGTTTGTCTGCACATCAGAAGTTGAGTGTATAATGTTATACTTTTCTAATTATAAGAAATAAAACAAGTTTAAATTTTACTGGGCTGTTGAAGAGGGCAGTTTATTTGTCTAATTCAGTGATTTGGGTCTGTTTGTTTTTTCCAGGAAAGAAGTGTGAGCAGGAGACAGCAAGAAAGGAATATCGTATCCTGCGCAATGAGCTTTTCCTGACAAATCTGTTTGGATTTGCAGTTCCATAGTAATGCTTTCCACAGGTATCTCTCTACAGCCATTGTTCCTAAGAAAATGTCTGATTCAATCATTAAATTTTAGAAGGAGATGTTCACAGGTTGAATGGATTATGCAAAAGGCAGGCATTTGAGGAACACACAGAGAAGTCAGCATTCTGCACATATCTCCCCAAGGCATGAATAAAGGATCTCGCACAAGATTTAGCAACATAAAACCCTCATTTTTAAGAAGTCATTTTTGGTGTGTGTTTGAACTTCTACATTCTAACCCTTAAGCAGCTATAGTCTGTACATTTTCAATTTAAAAACAAAGAAACAAAAGTGGAGGTCTGTGTGAGCTTTCTAGCTATGAGGTAGCAGGGCTTCCCCCCCCCTTTCTGTGCCCCACTGACTTTAGTTGTCCATCTATCTTCTGTTTCCAGGCTCTCTCTTCTCTCCATAACTTCCACATAAGCTCATTCCAAAAGACTGCAGGATAATTATGCAAATGACTGATCATTTTGCATATATCTATTCTATGCTCAAAATGTCATTTTCCTCATCACAAGTCACACACAATTAGGAATAAAAACCTGCTTGGAAACAAGCAATCCCTAACATCCAGGTGCTGTATAGTTCTGTTTTTCTGTCCTCTTCGCGCACATCCAATGCTGAATGAACAATAAAACCACACACATTTTTTACAAGGTACAGAATCAGTAAGAATGACCTTTAGTCAGACCAACTAGTACTTTAAAAATATGTGAGCTTTTCAGTTAAAGTTATTTTTTCCCCCCAGTAACTTGGACAATGGAATATGCATTAATTCTCAAGTCTGATAGCCTTCATGGCTCTCTTGTTCTAGCAGATCTGTTTTTAAAACAATGCCATGGACCTAGCAACAAAAGAAGCCAGATCTGAAATGAAGCAAATCTCTTTTTTTGTCCAACATCCATTCTCCAAGGAAGCAGTCCTTTTGAAGACTACAACTACGTACCAGTGAAGAAGAACCATCAGGCTTTTTTAAAAAAGAAGCCAAAGCTTAGGAAAATACAGTCCCTCTGGTAAGGGCATTTCTATCTACTTCCCCTAACATTAAACCAAGCAATACAGTAACTAAAATGCAACACGAAGCATTCAGTGCCCAGTTTCATTCACAGAACAAAAAGGTCACTGAAACATGGGAAAGATTTCCCCATACACACATACCTTCTAAATTAAGCATAGTTGAGATTTTTTTTTTTTTAAAAATCACATCTAAGGATTTCAAAACTGTGTATCAATATAAATGAACTATTTTTTGTAAGGTGGATGAGTGCATTGAAAAACCACAACAAATTGGCAGGGAACAACACTAAAATAGAGGGGGAAGGTTTTTGTTTTGTTTTTACAGCTTTAAAAAACACCCACACAAACTACTTTACGAGAGTCAATGCAGATGGAACTTCCTTGAGCACTTTAGCCAGGAACTGGTAGTGCCTCCAAATATTGGGGGAGTCCCAACTCAAGGATTACCAATACCTCGGCACAGTCATTAACCAAAATGGAGACAATAGTCAAGAAATCAGAAGAAGGCTAGGACTGGGGAGGGCAGCTATGAGAGAACTAGAAAAGGTCCTCAAATGCAAAGATGTATCACTGAACACCAAAGTCAGGATCATTCAGACCATGGTATTCCCCATCTCTATGTATGGATGTGAAAGTTGGACAGTGAAAAAGGCGGATAAGAGAAAAATCAACTCATTTGAAATGTGGTGCTGGAGGAGAGGTTTACGCATACCATGGACCGTGAAAAAGACCAATAATTGGGCGTTAGAACAAATTAAACCAGAATTGTCACTAGAAGCTAAAATGATGAAACTGAGGTTATCATACTTTGGACACATCATGAGAAGACATGATTCACTAGAAAAGACAATAATGCTGGGGAAAACAGAAGGGAGTAGAAAAAGAGGAAGGCCAAACAAGAGATGGATTGATTCCATAAAGGAAGCCACAGACCTGAACTTACAAGATCTGAACAGGGTGGTACAAACCAGATGCTCTTGGAGGTCACTGATTCATAGGGTCACCATAAGTTGTAATCGACTTGAAGGCACATAACAACACCCAACTCCTCCTAAGCTGGCTCCTTCTCTTTTGCATTTTAGGCAGGCTTTAAAAACTTTGTTATTATTTGGGCAAGTTTTTCACTTGCCTCATGTTTTTATTCTTGTGCTGTAGGTTGTTGCATTAGAACCTGATCTGGTTTTAGATTCTCTTCTGTTTTAACTTATGTTATGTAATGCAATTTGTGGGGGGGTTAAAAAATTGTATATATCTATGTGTTGGAAGCCACCTTGGGGGCCCTTTTAGGGGCATAAAGGCAAAGTAGAAATGCTTTAAAATAGTATCGCACCTGGCATTAGCAGACTTTATTCCTTTTTCTTTTTGAATACTGTGAACTCCCTCTTTCCAACACAATAGTCCCACAGAACAAAAAGTATTTTTGAATGGGAGAGAATCTTGCCAATTTCACATTCCAGATTGGAGAAATGGTGAGAAGTCTGCAACAGGATATTTTCCACATATATACAATACAGATACAGATACAGTAGTGACATAACAGGGAGGGTTGCACAAACAACAACAACAAAATGTTGGTTGAACAAAATTTATAGGATTATGATTTGCATTGCTAAATCCTAGGAATCTCATCAGACTGCAGAACACCTAAACTTAATCTCCTCCCCCATTCCTCCTCACAGATCATGAAATAAAGTAGATTGGAATATGACAGTATGTGTTGGAAGGAACATCGGTTCTCTTAGCAGAAATGCAAGTTTATGCAAATGTACTAAGTAAATGGAAGTTTTGTATTCTCTTATTTATCTCACAGACAGCTCAAAAAAACAAACCTTTTGTTAAAAAGTAAAGCTTAAACATAACTTACGCACAATATATGTGATTTTACTTTTATATACTATAAACAAGGAAACAGTTGTTCATTTAAAACAGTTCAATATACAGAACATGTGTAGTGATCACTTTCCCAAAATGCCTTCTTGAATGGGTGTTAATGACCTGAATATTAAAAGGACCAACTTAAACAGATTTCAAATTGACATTTAAAGTGCTTTTCCTTCCTACTATCAGTAGACATGTGGCTTTAAATGCACTTTATCTTGTATTTATTTAAGATATTTATACATATATATTATAAGATATTTATATATTCAGGAAAGTGGAGTTACACTGCATTTTGTGTGTCACCTTTGAGCAGGTGTGTTCTACCACAACCCATGTTTGGCCTTCCTTAAGCATTTTTGCCATAGTGAAGTTGTGCACATTTGGGAAGGGCTTTTTTCATATTTTAACTCCTTGCTGCACAGACAAGGGGAGGAGGCCCTGCCAATTTCAGTGACGCAGATTTTCTTCACCATTTTCCTGTGCTCTCCAGAGAAATAAAAATAGTTGGGGCAAGCCTTGTCAATTTCACAAATTATGGGAAAACACTACCAATCCACCCCTTGCCCCTGCCACCATTACTGTTGCTGCTCTGAAGAGCGAGTTTGGGGTGGTCCTTTAAAGAGGCAAATATGGCCAGTAGGACTCGTGCACATAGCTATATTTGATTTTTTAAAAATTGGGTAGGCAGCAGGATGCCTACATAAAGGAAGTGGCAGAGGGCAGATTAGAACAATACCATTGCAGGGCAGTATGGGTAAACATACATAGGCAGATAGGGGAACCTTTACTCACACACACTAGAAGCTGGAAGAGGTGTGGGGATATGTGCGGAAAGCATAACCTCTGGATTGTGGGAATGCACATTTATTGAAGTGGAAGAACATTCCTGAGCACTTCAAACAGTGTGCAATATTTCAGCCCGAGACTTCTACCTGATGTGTTAAATTCTGCACGGCTCTAGTCCCCATGGTAGGATCTGCTTATCTGACATGATACTGATCCTGCAACAGTTACACTGCTTCTGGGCACATTTAAAAGTGTTGGTGAGTACCTGAATGACTTAGCTTCAAAATCTTTAGGGCAGGGATAGCCAACATGGTGCCCTCCAGATGTTGTAGGACTACAACTCCCAGCAGCCCCAGCACTATAGCCAATGGAGAGGGACTGCATAAGTTGTCTTCCAACAACATCTGGAGGACACCACAATGGCTACCCCTGCCTTAATGGGTCACTTCTTCCCATACCTACTTGTGCCCCAAGATCAGAAGGAGATATCGTAATCAACTTGAATGCATATAACAACTAGAAGTGTTGCATGGTAAGACATTTAATGTGTGCCACTCTTCTGTGAGGCGCTCACAGGAATATGAGGAGTTGGCAGTGGCAAAACCGCTTTGAAAATCAAATCAGCAAACCAGTTGTTTTTATTCCTAGTTTAAGTTTCATGAGTGATGCTGGGAAAGAGCACGTTCTTTAACTGAAGACAACTGTGATTTCATCAAGCAGCATGCAATATTAAAGAACTAACTGGGACAGAGGCAGGACAGAAGGATTTCTGTAGCTGGTAAGAATAGATTCCTCCCTCTGCGGTTAGGAAATATTTTGTTTCTGCAATTTCAAAAACGAAGAGTTTCAACATTAGCTTTTATTTCAGAATTATTTTTTTTAAGAGTTGGAGCTGGTATTTCAACATGTGTTTGCTGACAAATTGGCTTACAAAATTAAGATCCAATTCTTTAAAGTTAAGCTAAGAGATTTTCCTTTGAAACTCCCCTCCCCCAACTGTTTTAGGAAATAAGTTTAAGAATGCCATTCCCATATCTACATGTCTCCCCTGCTCAGTTCATTTCCTTATGTCAAGAAGCACTGCATGTTGGCCCAAAGGAATTAATCGAAACAATTGATTATTTTGTTAACTACAGATTTAAATGGAGCTTTTAAATCAGATTTAATTGCAGCTTCTCCATAAAATGAGTTCAGGGCTGCAGGCATGCTCCTCAGTTTCTTGTTTCAAGCAACACTTTTAAAAGGCAATGCTTAATCAAAGTAATCAAAGGGAATTAATCAAAGGGAATAGGTAACCAGAGATCATATTGCAAACATACTTTGGATAATGGAAGGACCAAGGAATTTCAGAAGGAAATCACCCTGTGCTTTATAGATTACAGCAAAGCCTTTGATTGTGTAGATCATGAAAAACTATGGAATGCTTTAAAAGAAATGGGGGTGCCACAGCATCTGATTGTCCTAATGTGCAACCTATACTCTGGACCAGAGGCTACTGTAAGGACAGAATATAGAGAAACCAATTGGTTCCCCATCGGAAAGGGTGCAAGACAGGGATGTATATTATCACCCTATTTGTTTAATCTATATTCAGAACATAAAATATGGAAATCAGGATTGGACCAAGATAAAGGAGGTATGAAAATTGGAGGGAGAAATATCAATTATTTAAGATATGCAGATGATAACCATACTACTAGCAGAAACCAGTAATGATCTGAAACGAATGCTGATAAAAGTTAAAGAGGAAAGCACAAAAGCAGAAACTACAGCTGAATATCAAGACTAAAGTAATGACAACAGAAGATTTATGTAACTTCAAAGTTGATAATGAGGACATTGAACTTGTTAAGGATTATCAATACCTCGGCACAGTCATTAACCAAAATGGAGACAATAGTCAAGAAATCAGAAAAAGGCTAGTCCTGGGGAGGGCAGCTATGAGAGAGCTGGAAAAGGTCCTCAAATGCAAGGATGTAGCACTGAACACCAAAGTCAGGATCATTCAGACCATGGTATTCCCCATCTCTATGTATGGATGTGAAAGTTGGACAGTGAAAAAGGCGGATAAGAGAAAAATCAACTCATTTGAAATGTGGTGCTGGAGGAGAGGTTTACGCATACCATGGACCGCGAAAAAGACCAATAATTGGGTGTTAGAACAAATTAAACCAGAATTGTCACTAGAAGCTAAAATGATGAAACTGAGGTTATCATACTTTGGACACATCATGAGAAGACATGATTCACTAGAAAAGACAATAATGCTAGGGAAAACAGAAGGGAGTAGAAAAAGAGGAAGGCCAAACAAGAGATGGATTGATTCCATAAAGAAAGGCACAGACCTGAACTTACAAGATCTGAACAGATGCTAGTGGAGGTCACTGATTCATAGGCTCTCCATAAATTATAATCAACTTGAAGTCACATAACACACACACACAAAAATCAAAGTAAATCATTGTCTGCATCAAATAGCTAGGAAATAGGTATGGAGTTTCTAATACTATTTTGATTGCTTAACTATTAACTTAATAATTTAATGAGATCTTAACTTATTAAATTTAAATGTTTAGAGAGAGTTCATAAGCCCTTCTTACACGACTCTAGGGGCCACTTGCTTCCTACACCTTAATCTTATAGGATAAATTCAGTAGGAAATACACCTCATCTATATGGGCGCAGCAGATGGTGCTAGCAAGGAAATAATAATAATAATAATAACTTAATTTATGTGTCGCCTATCTGGCCAATGGCCACTCTAGGCGACGTACAAATCAGTTGCAGTAAATGCAGCACAATAAAATACACATAAAATACAATATAACAAGGAAACTATAAATAGGAATGATAACAGTTCAGAGTAATAGGCAGTTAGTCCTGAAAATTAACCCTCCCCGGAAGTCCCAAAGGCCTGTCTGAAAAGCCAGGTCTTCAAGGCTTTGCGGAATACATTCAGGGAAGGGGCATGCCAAAGATTGTACGGGAGGGAGTTCCAGAGAGTGGGGGCCGCCACTGAAAATGCCCTCTCTCTAGTCCCCACCAACCTAGCTGTTTTAGTTGGTGGGACTGAGAGAAGGCCCCGAGTGGCTGATCTTGTCGGGCGGCATAATTGGTGGCGCTGGAGGTGCTCCATCAGGTAAACTGGTCCGAAACCGTGTAGGGATTTAAAGGTTAGTACCAACACCTTGAATTGAGCCCGGAAAATAACTGGAAGCCAGTGTAGATCGAATAATACTGGAGTGACGTATTCCCGGCGGCGACAACAGGATAGCATCTCAAGATTCCAAATCCTTGAAATGACTTGTTGGTCCCTACATACAGTAGGAATCCCACAAATACAAGGAGATATTCAATGCAAACGGGAAGGACAACAGATGTGCCACCAACTTAGGTTCATTAATTTCAATGGATCTACTCTAAGTAAGACGTAGTTGAATTCAACCTGCAATACATCGTCACCTATTAGTCTCAGAAGGAGACAGTTCCTTCCATAATTCTCTTTTACATAAAAAGCAACCTTTAACTCAGTATTTGATAAATGGTCATGGTTTCAGCTTTGAGAGATTATGCTTGAATTCAGTTCAGATTTCCAGTTGAACAAGATTTGTAGAAAGACAATTTCTATAATCAAATTTCTTTTTAAAATATTAATAAACTCAGTTATAAAAATCTCTCATCATACACCTCACACTATTCCACTGTTTTAATCACCAAAGATGCACAGAAATATTAGAAAGGGGGCAATGTGGTACCATAAAGTCACAGAAAGTGCATATAAATGAAAGATCTAGTAACAGCCCCTTACAGAGCAATCCTAATCCCAGATATCCTGGCTGAAAAGGGTTAGGATCAGACCCACAGCCAGCCTAAAATTTTGGGTGGGGTACCAAAAAGGAGGAGGGCTGCCTTTTTTTGTAATATATATATATTGTAAAATAATTTAGGGGGACAGAATTTTTTTAGGGGGTGGGGCTACAGGCCTGTTTAGGGTTAAGCAGAAAAGCTTTGCCGGAGGAGACAGCCCCTGCTGCGGAGTACCCATGGGAAGCTCCACCTGCATCCATCTACCAGGTTACCAGGCCCCAGAATGGCATTATGGGGGGGGGGGAGCAGGACGGAAGCAGCCTTGGATCTTCTGAATCCAAGGACCCTTCATTCATCAGAGAGGCCCCAGAATCAGACACTGCCTCTATGCCAACCTGGAGCTGGCCTAATTAATTACCCCCACTGAAACGATTTCAAAATAGGATCTATGCAGCAGGAAAAAAGGTACATCTGCCCCCTACACACACCACATCCCGCCCTGCCCTGCCCAAGCTGCCAAGGCTCTGGAAGGGGCAATAGATCTGCCAGGTTGCACACACCTCCATCCACTTAGGATAGCACTCTCAGTCTCCAATATTAAACATATTTACTCAGGAGTTGTTCCACTTACCTCAATGGGACTTGCTTCTGAGTAAAAATGCTCAGGATTGCACTGTTAATCATTATACAACTGCCACAGTTACCTCTCATTTCCTTCAATGAACTTAACAGAACTTTAAGAACTGATCATATTGCTCAGCAGATCCATCAGTATCAGGCTTTCAGAGAACTACCTTTTTGTACTTTACCCTTACTTCAGTCCCCATGCCTTGGGCTACATGTGGCATGGATTCCTAGGCTCAAACACTAGAGTTACTGCAGAAGATGCACACTTGAACTTTAGTGCAACCACACTTCATACAGTGCATTCATTGCAATTGGCATCTGGGAAGCATCACATTTTCCCCAGGTAGAAAATAATATGTTTTCAAATAGTCAGAAAATGTAACATCCCTGTCAGCAACTACCTTAAGGGTTGACATACAAGATGCACACAAACCAAGAGGAAACCAATGCACAATTATTGTGCATAAGCCTGAGAGCACAGCTTGGAATCCCAACGGGTTCCTAAGCACAGCAATGCAAGTATCAGGCAACACATCCATTACACAACATGACCTGACATTTCTCCTCCCAAAACCCCCTCTGGCTACTGCCAAGCTCAGCCAGATGCATGTCGTACCACCTACTTCTCCTGGGTAAAAACATACTCCAGCTGCAATATGATGTTCTTCAGAATGCCAATCCCAGGCTTAACCCACTAAAAGCTTTACAGAGTTACAATCAACTACACCATTCCGCTATGGCCATAGTTGGGAAAACCAGACAACTGCGTAACCATACATGTAAGAAACAGCAAAGGATTGCTAGCAAATACAATGTCTATGGACATGAGAAAATAGTGGTTCATGAAAAAACACCTCTACACATCATGAGAAGACATGATTCACTAGAAAAGACAATTATGCTGGGAAAAACAGAAGGGAGTAGAAAAAGAGGAAGGCCAAACAAGAGATGGACTGATTCCATAAAGGAAGCCACAGACCTGAACTTACAAGATCTGAACAGGGCGGTTCATGACAGATGCTCTTGGAGGTCGCTGATTCATAGGGTCGCCATAAGTCGTAATCGACTCGAAGGCACATAACAACAACAACAAATCTCTACTCTTATTACAGGAGAGAACACTCATATCTAGGCATGTTCCTTGGTAAATGTTTGTCTCTCCCAAATTTATGGTGCACTTTAATTCAAACTCTGCAAAGCTATTTTCTATACCCTAGATTTTTAGATTCCCTGACTATTGCAGAACTGCAACAACCACCCATTAATTTCTCCCCCTCCGCCCTGCATTTACATTACACAATTAAGCCTTTTTAATTGTATAATGTGCAGACCCCCTTTTTTAAATTCATTTAATCTGATAATTACAAGACATTCAGAAGGGGGTGAAGTGTTTTGATGGAAAGGAAGTTTCCTTTCATTATGGAAATTAAATTCACCACTTAACCCACAGGATTTAAGAAAATACATATTAACTTCCTTTTACAAACAAAACAGGCTCTCTATTAACAGTCAGTGGCTCATCCAAGGCAGCTGCCCCTTCCGTGGCTGAAATTGTCCACAACTGCAGGTACTGTTCGTTGAAAGTGAAGGTCAGCAGGGACAGGAAGGTCTTAATAGGCTTTACTGACAAGGTGGAGAAGAAAGCAATCTTTCAGGCTGAACAGTACGAGGAACAAGTGAAGAGTATGAGGAACAATTATCCACTCCAGTTACACTCAACACCTCAAACAAGCATGGCAGAATAACCAATTTGCCTTCGCCAAAGAAGTGTGGGTGCTTTGGCTAAGCTTCTTGTTGTCAACTGGTCCAGTAATGCACGTCAGCATCCCAGCAGTGGTAGATCAATTAGGGCAAACAAGATACTGCCCCACCAATCTCAGTCAGCCCCTACCTGCCTGCCTTACTTACAACCTGCCTGTCAATTTCCTCCTGTTTAGTCTCGGTGTTGCCTTATACAACCCAGTTGTGTTGTGGGGTGCCGCAGGGAACCATCTTGTCTAACATCTATATGAAGCCCTTGGGAGCAGTCATCAGGAGATTTGGGGCGAGGACTTCCGGGAAGGGTGACTTCGCTTGCGCCTGCTTTTGAGACGGGCTTCCGCCGCAGAAGAAGCTTATTCAGATATAAATCAGTCAGAACATTTTTTTTTGACTGATGAAATTTCTCCCGGGCAGGGAGAAACGTAGAGATCAACCTCAAAAGCTTGTTTTTGTTGGGAGGACTGGATTTCATTAATTTATGAGAAAAGGTCCAGCCAGCAATGCCGGACGGACTTCCGAACAAGCTCTATCTGATTAATGCGATACGTTTATCTTTTCTTCAAAGAGAAAACGGACTAACAGGCAAGCACCCTTCTTTCTATTTTTTTTTTTACTTGGTTTAAATTGTTGCAGCAAAAAGAGATTTGTCAAATGAATCAGCTTTAAAGAACTTCTGGGTGAGCTATAACTCTTCTCTGTTATTCACGAAATTAACAGCTTATCTCTGTTTCTATTGCAAAAAGCTGTCCTGGAAGTGCATTCTAAAGATATAAACAGAAGAGGGATTTCTATTCCGAGGAACATTATATTGTCTGGGACTATTCTCTTTTTGGTCTATTTTATTTTGACGAATCTGCTTCTTCATGACGCCACTAACTGTTTTGATGCTGGGAACTAAATTTGTTTTGTATTCTTGAACATAGAGAGATAAGGCAGGTTGCTCTGTTTATACTGTGATGTCATCAAGCCTGGAATATTAACCCAATTGTTGCTGAAATAAGAAGTGGTTCTTCTTTATTTTTGTTTTGTTTTGTTTTGGTGGTTTTAAAAATGGCAATCAAGAAAGTGGCTGAGAATCTGGAAGTAATTATGTTTCAGAAAATAATGGATGAGATTGAGATAACGAAACAAACCCTGCGACAGGGCAGTAAGGAGCTGAAAATGGAACTGAGCAAAATGACGCAGGAGCTTAAAGAAATAGGGGATCCTGTGAGAGAGGAGAATGAGATCAGAGATGAGAAAAGAAAAAATAAAGGGAAGATACAAGCCCTGGAGATTGGAACAAATGTGGAATTGGAAAAAGATCTGGAGTTTATGGATATTAGAAATAAAATCTACTGTTTGGAATTTAACGTTATCTCTGAAGAAATTAATGAAGATATTAGAGATAAAGTTATCAATGGCTTGGATAATCTTCTGGACTGGAATGATGTGATGGAGCTTGATATAGAGAAAATCTATGGAATTAACTGCAGCCATGTGACAATGGAAAAACTCTCAAGAGATGAGCCAGTGCATTCTGTAAAAAAGAAGAACAGAGATATGACTTTACAACAATATTTCAGCAACTTATTCAGAATTGATGGCAAGAAAATATTTGGGATAGAGGAAATTCCCATCAGACTCTTATTATATGACTATGGCTATGACAGCAAGATTATTATGGAATACTGATAATGGAAGATTGGACACTGAAATTACTGGACTTAACAGGACTATTGAAGATGGAAGATGGAATTAATATGGATAATGGAATAATGGCTATTGAAATTATTGGACCTAACAGATTTTGATGAGATGGATTAATCAACATGTTTATTTGGAGAAAAATTGATAGATATATTTCTTAAAGAATTGAAACCTCTCTTTGACTTTTTGTGGAAAGAATAAAGTAATGTTTATGAGATTTGATGATTAATTAAGATAACTACTGGAGGAAAGTGATTTTATAATATAATTTAAGAGACAGGATTGTTATATATTGTAGACCTATAACTGATTTGATCTGCGACAAATGGGAAGTCAATATTTTATTTTTTTGTTTAATCATTTTTGTTTTGTTTTGTTTTTTGTCTTTGAATGTTTTATGATTTTGTTTTGTATGTTTTATGAAAATTTGAATAAAAATTATTGTAAAAAAAAAAAAAAAGGAGATTTGGGGCGAGGTGTCAGCAGTACGCTGATGATACCCAGCTCAATTTCTCTGTAACATCTGAATCTGGAGAGGCCGGCAAGCCCTTGACAGCTGCCTGGACTCGGTGGTGGCCTGGATGAGGGCCAATCAACTGAGTCTGAATCCTAGCAAGACGGAGGAGCTGTGGGTTGGTGGTTCCCAAGTTCAGATAATTAGTCAGTTGCCTGCTTTGGATGGGGTCGTACTCCCTCTGAAAGAGCAGGTTTGTTATGTGGGGGTGCTCCTTGTTCCATCTTTGTCGCTAGAAGCCTAGCTGCTAAGAGAGCTGCAGCCGTTTCTGGACCGGGATAGTCTGACCACTGTTGTCCATGCACTGGTAACCTCTGGGCTGGATTACTGTAATGCGCTCTATGTGGGGATATCCATCTTTGTTGCTAACCCCCAGGAGACCTCAGTGGCCAGGAGTGCCTTTTACCAGCTTTGGTTGGTAAGACAGCTGTGGCCATTTCTGGACCAGACACTGTTGTCCATGCACTGGTAGCTTTTTTCACTGCACAACTTTCAAGTCCATACATAGAGATTAGGAATACCATGGTCTGAATGTTCCCGACTTTAGTGTTCAACGATACATCTTTGCATTTGAGGACCTTTTCTAATTCTCTCATAGCTGCCCTCTCCAGTTCTAGCCTTCTTCTGATTTCTTGACTGTTGTCTCCATTTTGGTTAAGGACTGGGCCAAGGTATTGATAATCCTTGACAAGTTCAATGTCCTCATTGTCAACTGTAAAGTTACATAAATCTTCTGTTGTCATTACTTTAGTCTTTTTGACATTCAGCTGTAGTCCTGCTTTTGTGCTTTCCTCTAACTTTCATCAGCATTCATTTCAGCATTCGTTTCAAAATTTGTTATTGGTTTCTGCTAGTAGTATGGTATCTTCTGCATATCTTAAATTATTGATATTTCTCCCTCCTATTTTCACACCTCCTTCATCTTGGTCCAATCCTGTTTTCCATATGATATGTTCTGTGTATAGATTAAATAAATAGGGTGATAAAATACACCGTCTTACCATTAAATCACCATGAAAATTGAGAGGGTTGTTAAGAAAGCGTTTCTGAGTTCCCGAGTGTAAGTTTAGTAAGGTTTTGTTTTGAAATAAGCTTATGGGAAGCATCAGAATGGCATGGGGGTATTTTCAATTTAACATTGAGGAATGTGAAAAATCCACGCTGGCTATAGTATACAGCCACTCTCATGGCTGTATAATACAGGGAGGAGGGGACTCTGAAGATGACCAAGCACACCCGCAAGTTCCTAGTGATCAGCCATCACACAGCATTGCTTCTAACTGCCCCCCATATGGCTCTTATTTTGAGCGAAAGTTGCAAGGGAGGGCAAGGCCTGCTACTGCACAGCACGGCAGCAGAAACAAAGCTGACACAAACTCCCCTTGGCAGGGTGAGGATGACACTGTGTCAGCTGAAGTGACAACCCTGACAATTCACCAATGAAGAAATGGAAGAGGTAAGCTGAAAGGGGAGTTATGCGAGGCTGCATTGTTATACAGTACTGTGAATTGCCACTTTCTCAAAGCCACCTGCAGTGACTGAAGAGGAGGGATGTCATTGGATTCTTATTAATTTTTATTTTAATCCTCCCTGAACCTCCCCATCTCCCCTTTTACCGGTCTTTTGGTCTCAACACAGTCTGCAGACTCTCTCCCTACCTGGATTGGGCTCCAGCAACAGACTTATCATGGGATGACTGATACTACCAATTTCACAAGTTCACATTATTAAGTGATAATGGCAATCAACATGCAAATAACCCAGAGGGGTGAACACATTCGTGAGACATTGAATAATTACAAGAATTGGGGGGGGGGAATGCTACTTTCATTCTGATGCAAAGCTGGAAGAGATTCTCCATTTCCCAGAAGTGGCTTGAAGGGCATTTGTGACGGCAAAAAGCACAAAGACAGGCAACCCTCAGGCACATTTTTGGACAGGCAACAGCAAGGTGAAACTAACCTTCACAACTCAAACTCTGACCAAACTGATGTTTATTCAGAAATACACATTACACAGTTCATTGCCATAAAAAAAGAATGCAACATAATCATTTTCTGTGCATTGCTCTTAGTAGCCATCCATCTATTGTCAGGAAAGGGTTTCTCAATCATTACAAAGCTTTTTATCATGTGACCTCCTGATCAGAACATTATTTTATTTTTCCCAGTGTCCACAGGAAAGCATAGCAGGAGCTGCATATCAGATCAGAAAGAGAAGCTGCTGCCCTTCAGAACAAACTCCTGAATAACTGTTCCCTGATGTGCCAGACTATGTGATTTAATCATGTATCCCAGAAACACCAGAGTTTTAACATGATGCACATACCACTATTTAACCGTGCTCATAGAGATGGCACACCTTGTCAACAGCCAAGAAATTAAACATAAAACTCTCTGCTAGTACTAGGCAAAGTGGAAGGGCTTTCAACATGCTGCTCCTCAAATCAGAGTTGAATTCTGAGTTGAATTCAGAGTTGCTTTTCTGTGGGTGGAAGAGATTATTCTGTTTGTGGAAGAGACCAAGATCTGGACTGAGATCCAGCAGAGATACCCACTGGAGGAAGGAGGCAATTTTCAACAACTCCACCTTTCCCAGTCTCCCAATCCTCTGGAGCAGTTTTCAGGGGTGAGAAGGAATCTAAAATTGTCTCCTCCCCTCTCCAGTGGGAGCATCCTGTCACCAGAGTTCTGGATCCAATCCTGAAAGATTTACTTCCAAGCAAGTCACCAAACACCCACATTCGCCATCCAAGCAAGATCCCATACACAGCTCTTAACTTCCTTCTGATCCATACTTCTCCTTCCCAGGTACATTAGGCTGGAGGACCTTCAATGTTAGCTACAGCAAGCAAAGAGCCTTAGCAAAAGGTGGAACAAGCCAGAATGCTTTTAGTAAATCTTATTCTTTTTTCTAGCCATCTACAAGACTTAAAAAGCTTCACCATTCCACTTCCATTTCATTCCTCCCATGCTCTTTCACCCCCTTTCCTTGGGGTGTGAGAAGTAGGCGATATGGGGATGGCATCATGTGCAAAAACCATCTTTGGAGCAAAGATTGTGTTAGACACCAATGTTTATCCATAACATGACAATGACTCCTTGAAAACCCTTAATTTAAAAGGGGGAGCATGCCTTGCTTGTCTGAAGATCTCTGTGCTGCCAAAAGCTTTACAGAACCTTTGCCAATGCATGTCAATCCCTGATAAAAATGCCACTGTTATCCGAGTCCTGAACACCCCCATTTCCCACCCCCACCCTATAATGCATCTCAGAAATCTGCTTCCGCCCTCCTTCACTAATGGTTTTGAAGTGCATCTGCATGAAGCATATACTTCAGCCAGCACACCCTCTTTCTCACCTGTAACCATCCTCTCCTTCAATGTGCTGCAAATAAATTAAAGCAGCAGCACTTGAATGAAACACATACGCAAGAGACACAAAAGAACTAAAATCCATATTTATAAAGGCAACGGACAGGCATAAGGGCTTTCCTCCTGTTTACCCATTAGGCCATAATAGTTTCTAAACACTGTAATAAAAAACCTTTTGCAAAAGTCGTTCCTCTGCATGCACAGTACTTGGTTTAAGACCTGAAAGAGTTCATTTTGAAAGGAACACAACAAAAAGCAATTTGCTGTTCTACAGAGTACCCCACTGCAAAGAGAGAGGGAGGGTAATTTTAAGAGCAGTGCTTTAAGCACAGGACCCCTATGGTTCCTGGATTCGCACAACGATAGCTCCACTATTTCTTGGAAGACCCAGCATGTCTTAAGGTGAGAGAACTACCACGCTGAGTAGTGTCCATCACCCTAAGGGCACTCAAAGTGACATACTTAATTTGCCAAGAGAAGCCAATACCATGCCCATTAATACTGTAGGGAGCATTTGGGCTTTTGTTTTTGGTTAATTCTTTCTTTCTTTTTTAAAGCCTCTAGAAAGAACAAATCTAATATTAGAGGACGTATAAAAGCATTACTTTCATCAAGGCTGGGTTCAGATCAGCCCATTTCAGTTCAGCTATTCATTCCCTCCTGCATGTCTGTACTTTGCTGAAACATGTTATAGATTTCAGGATCTGCTTCCAAAGGCTGTCATTTCAGAGACTGGTTGTCACTCATAAGGATGCAGCAAGTCTGTCACACAGGCACATGATGACAGATATGCTCATTTACCATACACCAAGTTTAACGCAGCATCAGCTCTCCTGCAGAGGCAGCCTGGACTCAGACTGAACCTCTCTTGTAAGTGAAAGAAGAGAAGATAGGTCAGGATTACAACCAGTCCTATCCACACACACACCCCTTGTGTACGAATCATGTTGTTTTGGCTGCATGCGGAACATTCACAACAGGAACACAGGAAATTCTAGGGAATTATACATCTTTCAAAATAGTTCTTGCAGTGAGAAAAAAGAAACAAAGTACAGTATTCAGTCCGCCAGTTAATATATTAGTGTCAATCAAGAGGATGTTAAGGCAGGAAAGCAGAAGATTTAACTCACAGATCAGTATTTGCCAAATTGTTTGCACCAGGAAGAAAACACAGATGACACTTCCCTTTCAGTGCCTTGCTGATGCCAAAGTGGCTACTTGCCAAAATGGCAAGCCCCTCCTGGCGCTTGCTAAGGATTTAAACAGGCAACAGTCAGACCAGGGTCAGGCACAGAAAGCAGCTCAGGGGAAACAGCGCTACTACTTCTGTTCAAAAGATGAAACTGCCTCCTGCAGGGCTGGAAAGAGGGTTCAGCCATCCAGAAGCTTTGCAATCCACTACTTGCTTACTTACTTAATGTTTGCGATCTCCTTTCGGTAGCTTCTCCCTGAATTCATTCTCTAGGTCAGAGCTGCGGAACCACTAGCTGAATGCAGCCCTTGGTGCTTCCTCCACACAGCCTGCAACCTCTCTTGGACAGCAATCAGGATTAAAAAAAAAAAAGCTTCCAAAGGCACCAACGGAAGCTGATTTTTAACCCTAATTGGAGTGCATGGAAGCAATTTGCAAGGAGGCAGGTCATAGCTGGGAAGGATCAGGTCAGATACTGTAATTTTAAAAAAATCCTCCCAATGCAGCAATTAGCCTTTAAAAAAGCCTGTCATGCAGAGGAGTGATTTTCAAAGTCTGGTTACTAAAACCCTAAATGAAATGTATATGACACCACTGCTCTGAGCTATCTGAATAAGAAATATTTTGCTCCCACAACTTTCACAAGGTGTTCTCTCAATTTCTCTGTAGACAAATGTATATTATTGTTTACCCTATGTGAATAGTAGATTGGGGAAGGTGGTCAACAATTTCCTTAGAGAGCTGGCCCCCTCTGCACTTAATTACAGTTCTCAGAGTGGAGCGGGGGCAGGGAGAAGAGAGACTGAATGATTATTACACTTTAATTTAGGTAAGGCTTTCCCCACCTCTCAGTATTCACAGAGTATAGGCAGATGTGGGTATGCCCCAATTTCCATTTGGAGCTAATAAAAAGCTTTGCTATCAACTCCAGACATGGAATGGAATCCAGCTTTGAAAACAAACCAGCCCTACATGTTCGCTGTGTGTGTACTACTCACTTGACAGGTAAGACTATAGATTTCCACAAGTACCTTTATCTCCTTGCAAAGAACAATACAACAGAGGTTTAGCTATTTTCTATTAATTAACCCCAAGGAAGGTCTAGCTGGAAGAAGGGATTGCACCATAAAGCAGGGAGAAGGAAAAAGCCACTGACCAGCCTTCTTGATGTTACTGATTAAAGTGGTCCCTCTGAGGGGTGACTTTTCTTCCTCTTTTAAAAATGTGTGTGCATGCAGACAGTGTTCACAATTAGTCAGCAATATATTGGCATAATAACAGCTTTTCTCTTACAAAGGGCATGTCACAGGATAATTCAGCCAAAGGTGAATCAAAATGGCAGTTTTGCTTTAAAACAAAGCCTAAACATATCAGTAAAAGTTGTCATTAAGCTCTTCAGAGCTCTTCTGAAGATTGTACCTTCTTCCCCTGCATCAGAAAGAATCAAGCTGTACAAATATAATTGCCAATATACTTTTGAAATATGCATTTTGCTCAACTGGCAGTTTATGACCTTAAATTATCATGAGATAAAAACCACAGGCTGGGTTCCATTGTTCCAACACCTCCTTCTGTTTCTCTGTAAGTACTAATAAGGCGATAGAGTTGACACCTTGCCCTGTATTCAGGTCTAAACTGACCCAGGGCTCAGCTCTACCTGACTTCACCCCTAGAACTTATATTCAGTGCCAGCTCTGGCACATATGGACTAACCAGAGTACCTCTGAACATGGGCAGAGCACCTTTTGTTTTCATTATACAGCAGAGTCTTCTGGCCTCTGAATAAACACAGTACATCCTACACATCTGAAGTTAAGTGGCAGGGCTTCAAGAGCAGTACATATAAGAGTGGAATGAGTCCAACACAACCTTAAAAAATAAAAGTTAATTATTGCATATATGACAACTCTCCTTTCCCCATTCCTCTTCTCCTCTGCCAATTCTGACTTGATAAATCCAAGGCTGTTTCCCAGCAATACAAAACATAATGGGAATCCATGTATCTTACCCGGAGCTTCTGGGAGAGGACTGCAGAACATAGCCCTAAGCCAGGAGTAGAGAACCTTTTTCAGCCTGAGGGCTGTATTTCTACCTGGCCCACCTGCCAAGGACCAAGTGTGTGGAGCCAGAATGAAAGGCAAAAACTAAACGTGCTGTTATTGATTTCTACCTCTTTTCCCCATTGCATCCTATTAAATTCATTCCATTATTACTTCCCATTTTCCCCCCGCTTCAGTATTCATCCCCCCCGTTTGCCCCACTGCACCTAAGCTGTATCAGGTTGCTGTCCTGAAACAATTCACTTGCTCTGCACTGTTGACTTAACTATTTTTGTCAGGGGCTGGAGTGGCAAAGCTGGAATATTCTTCGTTTCTGGAACATTTGTATACTCTTCAGGAGAGATTTTATTTAATATTGATTACATACTGCCCTGCCACCTAGCACCGTACACACAGGGCCAACTATCACCGACTGCCCTGTGGGAAAGAAAGGAGAGCGAGAAGAGCAAAGAAGTCACTGCAGCCTGGTCCAGCCAAGCTGCTGT
This sequence comes from Rhineura floridana, assembly GCF_030035675.1. NCBI lineage: Eukaryota > Metazoa > Chordata > Lepidosauria > Squamata > Rhineuridae > Rhineura > Rhineura floridana. The sequence goes on along the minus strand of NC_084481.1, from coordinate 107,358,007 downwards.
TACACAGACACAGACACACACACAGAGACAGACAGACACAGGGGGGGGGGGAGAGGAGAGAGAGAGTTGTCACTACAGCCTGTTCCAAGTGGCCTGGCCTTCCCTCCCCTCAACCAGGGCCAACCACCACCCTGTGGAAAGGATCCCAGCAAAATGAGGGAGGCAGGCAAAGACACCATCAAGAGCCTGCTCTTGTTCCGGAGCCTTATGGCCCATTATATGTTGATACTGCTTACTCGTAAGCCACTTTGGAAGGACTTGCATCCTAAATAAGGCAGGATATAAGGAAATGCATTTAACAAATAAACAATTCCAGGGTAGTTTAGACAATGAAAATATCAAAACAATAAAACCACATTATTATTTTTAAAAGCACTAAATAGCAGGCGAGGAAAGAGCAAGTTGGAAAGATGTTTAAATGCCCAAAATCTAAAAAGACTGAGAAGATTGCTTGGCACCTTAAAAAGACTAGGTTGGCATCAGGCAAGCCTCCCATGGGAGGGTGTTCCATAGATGAGATATCATAGCTAAGAAGGCAGTTTCTGTGGTTGTCACCTGCTTTACTTTTAACTGTGTATAAAACTGTTTAGTTTTAAATTAGGCATAGGGACCCTCTGGTCCTCCAGATGTTGTAGACCTACAACTCCCATCATCCTTGAACATTGGCCCTACTGGCTGTGGCCTATAAGAGTTGGAGTCAGACAACATCTGGACAAGTACAGATTCCCAACCCCTGCTTTAAATTAATTCTAACAAATTGAAAAAAGCTTGGAACTGGCAGAGCTCTTTTAACACTTGGGAGGTATCATCTGAAGAAACTGTACCAGCCAAAATCCTGGCAGCTGTATTGTGTGTCAATTGAAGCTTCCAAGCTATCTTCAAAGGCAACTCCAACTGTAACACATTACAGTAATTCAACCAGGTTACTAGGGTATGAATAACTGTGGCCAGACTATCCTTATCCAGGAGAATAATCAACTGGAAAACCAGGCAAAGTTGCAACAAAGAACTCCACACTAGTGACAACATTAGATTCAGAAGAACCCCCAAGATGCAAACCTGATCCTTAAGGGGGGGGTGCAACCCCATCCAAAACATCTCCCTGAACCCAGGGAATTATCTACCTATAGTACCTCTGTCTTATCAGGACTGAATGTCAGTTCATTGGCCTTCATCCAGCCCATCACTGATTCCAGACCCCAGTTCAACATTTCTACAGCTTCAAATGAAAAGGAAAAATAGAACCAAACATCATCAATGCACCAATGGCATCTCACTCCAAATCTCTGGATGACTTCATCCAGCAGCTTCATATAGAAATTGATTTAAAAAGCATAGGGGGTCAGACAAGATGGAACCTTGTGGGACCTGATAGCACAAATGCTAAAGGGTTGAACAGAAAAACCACCTGCTGGAAACATCCCTACAGGGAGGATCAGATTTTTATACAGCCAATTTGAGGCATTTCTACACTACTACAGTGGTGGTGATGTGTGTTACAATGAATATACAGCTGTTCATTTCGTGTGTGAGATCCACCAGGTAGTGGCAAATTCAGAAGTGTATAGTCCCTTCATGACAGTCATGCCATGTTCCGTCATAGCCATAACCCCATACAGCTATGCCCCCTTTCAAGATTATACAACTTTCTAAGATTATACAATAAAATGAGCTTTCAGTCTCTTACTTTATTTGGAGTACTTTCCTTTACTAATGCATTGCAATATCAATGCAGATCTCCCCGTGTTGCCTTTCAGCTAGATCTACTATGTTCTGTGCACTTACATAGGCAAATGTACTAAGATGCTATAAGGTAAGGAACTTCCTTTGCTGAGTTTCCCTTCTTGGTGTCATACTAAACTCAGAGTAACTACATTTAGGTAGAGCTTGTGAGTTTTAAGTAGAAAACCTATGCATCGAAATTCCTGATCCTAACCTCTAGAGTTGGCTGCATCACACACACTTTTATCCATATTAATTTGCATTTTACGCTACCATGCATGGCACACATATATAGGTCATCATTAAAAGCTGAAACACCATCACACATACACAAACACACTTTTTCCCCATACACACATTTTTGCTCTCTTTCCAGTTGGTGGAAATCACAGAAGGGGAAAGTGCTTTTGCACTTAGGTCCTGCTTGTGGGTTTCTTGTTCTTAAGTCCATCAGCATGAAAGGGGAGTGCATTAGGTACTGAGAAGAGTCTTCGCCGTGGCTGACTTGCCTCCTTTCAGTCTGATTGGCTCCAATCAGCAGTAAAGGACTCTGGAGATATACAGACCCTATTGGGACCCAGCTTCCCAAAAAGTAAAAGGCCTGTGACACACACACCTAGACCCTGAATGACTACACTACTGGTGGGATCCAGACATCTTCAGTCAGTACTGTTCTTCTACAGAAGGGGCACTGCACTTTCCATCCAGGAGATGCCACCTGTAGCATGCTTCAGATGCTTATTGAAAAAGTATATTTTCATCTGAGCAGTTCCTGACTGTTGATCACTGGATCATACTGTTTATTTTTTAAAGTATTTTATACTCAGTTGCAGGTTATTTATATTATCTGTATAGGTGTATTGAATTGTTGTATATTTCAGAGCCCTTGACTATTTGTTCTTTGTTTTAGAGTCTTTGTAAACCACTGTGAGGTATTTTATATACAGTAAGAGGTCCGTAGGTTGCCTAAATAAATAAAACAAAATTCTTGAACAATTATTCCCATTGCTCTTCTAAAAGGAACACAGTTGTACAAACATCAATGAGCTCAGTTCCACAGAATTTGTGACACCAGCAGCAATCAATGATGCAACTCGAGTCCTCCCTTGCTGCTGTTGCTTATTAAAGGTTGAATAGTTCCTATTGTACCACATCAGCCCAGGACTCAACACTCAGCTAGCCCTTTTAAAAGAAAACACTGAAAACATTACCCCACCCAATAAGCAGAGCCCCAACCTTTTAATTACATTTTTTCTTTTCAAACCGTTATTTTGATTTCTTCAAGGCTGTATGTTCCCCTTCTTTAGCTGTAGAGCACACATCTGTCCCCCACCTTCTGAAAGCAGTAAACAGCAAAACCTCAACACAGGAAGATTGCCTTACCCACTCCAACCCTCCCGAATCCATTACATGGATTAGATATCATGCTACTGCCTTAGATTGAGGACTTCTGGATTTGAGCCTTTGGGCAATTGTCCCACTTGAAGCATTCACTGATTCACTTGGAATTGTTTTCAAACTAAATATTACTATGGGAGAAAATAATCAGCAAGATTCCCCAGGTATGCACACACTGCAGCTATATTCCATTTATAATTTATGTTCTGCCACCATGAGTATCAGCAGGGGAATAGGTACAAATTTACTTTAGAATATATATTGGTTTAACGTTTTTTCCTCCCTACATATATGTCCTCTCCAGCAAAATGGGGCTTTTAAAGATAGCATTCCTAGGACTGTACATAGGTGCTAAGCACCTTGGACAGCTTCTTAAAAGTTTGGACTAGAACCTGGAGTGGATTCCACTGCCCCACTGACATGGAGCTATCAGCCACCACTGCTCAGCTGTGCCATAAGCTCATGTGATAGTTTTAGGCTAGAAATGGGGGATCTCTGGCCTTCCAGCTCCCAGTCATCTCTGACCATGCTGGTGGGAGTTGGAGTCCAGCAACATCTGGAAGGCAACAGGCCAGTCATGCCTCTCCCCACAGCACGGAAATAGTAGTACATGCCTAACTTAAATTTTAAGGATTCTTGAGAGCAGAGCTTGGAAGATTACTTTTAAAAAGTAATAAATTACCGTTACAGTTACATGGCCCAAAAAGAATAGTAATTACTGTTACAATTGCAATTGCTCTGAAAGTAACTGATTACTTTGCTTTTCCTCCAAAGTAATCACTACAATTACATTTCAGTTACTTTAAAAAAAAGCCTACAAGGTGCTGGCCTTGGCTGCTGCCTAAAACAACATTAAAAATAAACAAACACATACAGAGGTAGTAGAATAATTATTTTTATTCATAAGATAGCAATGGTGGTCTCTCCACTGGTAAGGGTGGTGGGGAGGGAGGCTGAGGCCACTACTCAGATCTTTGCACGTCAAACCAAGTGCGACACCCCCCCACTCAGCCAGCCAGCATAATCTCTCTCACTTAACCACCTCCCAGACCCTGCTCTGCCACCAACTAAGGGACACTCACTCAAGCAAACATTTTTCCCTGAGATGCATAAAAGTTAAAATACTGCAAATGCAACCCAGTAGCCAGAGAGGGTGGTGGAGGCCACTTTTTGTGCCATGTGCAAACACAGTATTCACACACACACACGTTGTCATCTTTCACCTCCACAGTTCTTTATCTCCATTCTGCTGCTGCCTCCTTCTCCTCCTTTATCCATGTCCTTGACCTCCAGATCCTTTTACCCTCCACTCTATTCTTCACCACCACTATCTGTTTTTTTAAATAATTGTTTTCTCCACTCCACCCCGTCTCACTCTCTGCCTCCTCCCTCGTCGCCTCCTACCCATCCACAGAGCATGAGGAAAGAGCAACACTGCACAGAAGCCCAGTTTGAGGCACATGATTTTCATCTACAAATCAGAGGAGCAGAAGACTTCCCCTGCTCCCCCCCCAAGTAATGCCCAAAAGTAACTCTGGAAATGTTACAATTACTCCACAAAAGTAGTAAAATTACTCCTAGTTCTATTACAATCAAAATGTAAAGGAATTACCCACTCATTACTCAAAAAAGTAATGAATTACAAGTAATTTGTTACTTGTAACTAGTTACTTCCAAGCTCTGCTTGAGAGTATTAGGAGACTATATTTTCACCCGGTATTTACACTACACTTTTCCCAAGCACTTTTCAAGGCAAAATGTGCTTCTGAGAAAAAACACGTTTTGCCATGTGACCCTGGAGACCACTTCCATGGCTGTGGCCACCCTCAATCCATTCCTAAATAGAGGAGAAACTATTCCATATTATGGTAGCATGCCCAAATGCTTGCTTCATCTGGGTGAAAATGCTTCTCATGAGAGGCTCATTGTTCCTATCTACAACAAAATGTATATAGATGGAGGAATCTGTTCAGTAAGCAGGGTTTTCCAGAAAAAAATAATCCCATGCCAATTATAGTAAATCTGCATTGGGTGATTTTCAGGTTGCATTGGGGGGGGAAATCTGATGTCCTAGTGATCCAATTTAGCATGTTACTTCTATTTAGCAAACAAAGCTAAAAACTTTGAAACTGCCAAGCTTGCCTAGTTTTGTATTTGCAATGGGCATCTGTTCATTGTTACTAATGAACTTATTAAACATAATTTTTCCCATGGAAAAGTAAAGCACGAGAAAAATGTCCAGAATTTTTTTGCCCTACATCACTGATTCTCTTACCAGTGGCAGCAACAGCAGTAAAAGTAGAGTGACTACATGCTAAGGAAAGGACAGGGGCCCCTGTACCTTTGGCACTTGCATAAAGAAAAGGATTTGGACAGATAGAACTTGGCATAAAGGAGAGAAAAGCTGCATTTAAAAGAAAGGTGCAACGCACCACTCTCCTTTGCATCTGGTCACCCAATCACAAGGATGTAGATTGGCAGGACAGATTGCTTTAACATTTACTTATTCTTGGCTTACCATGGCTCACATGACAACTCATAGAACAGATGTGTGCTACAATTGGTTGCGTGCTAGGGACATGCATGGGTGGCTTGAAGCAGCTCAGTTTGGGATTCTAGTTCCAGAAGCAAGCAATAAAGACAGGGCATGGTGTCTCTGAATACGCAAAACAAAAATCCAGGGTAGAAATTAGCTATATGCCAGCTTAACGCCTGAATACAATGAACAGGGATTTATGTAATTTCTGCTCACAAATTTTGGTACTACAATCAGCTTCCATGAAAGATCTTTATTGCCAGGGCAAAAGATACCTTGCCAGGACCATCCAAATTGGAAAGCAATGCTGAGTTTCTTGTAGGGGGGAATGTATGAAGGCGCCCCAGTTCCCCAACATTAGGCTTTTAATAGTATAGACAGGTTGCAATGCCCAGTGAAAAGGTGCAGACAGTTTTTAGTGGGCCTCACTAAGAAAACTGGGGCACATAAAAGAGGATTCTTCTCCTATTATCAAGCCTTACCACTGGAAAATAAATCAGCAGACAGCAATTAACAAGGTGTAAAATAAACAGCCTGCCACCTGCCTTAACAGTCCCCTTTCTCCCTTTCAAATAAGTCAAGGTCTTGACGCTGCTTTCCAAATTGGCAATGGATATTATGTATGCATTTATTCCACAGCTGTTCTTCATTGCACCCAACATAACAAGCTTACCAAATATGGTGAAACTTTTTTAATTTTAAGCAGACTGTAAGCACTGCATTTAATGAAATCAGGGGTATAAAGTTAGCAAATATTAACTGTGACATCTCCAGCCACGCTCCCAGTCTTAAAGTGCTATTCCCCGTCTGTTCCACTTCAGTAATTTCCAAATTTGCCTCACAAAAGTTGGAGACAGAGAATGGCTTGGATCCTGAGCAGCTCTTCTGGAAACCAAGGAATCCTCAGTGGCCTCAGTGTAGCCCAGCCTTCCTCAACCTGGTGCCCTCCAGATGTTTTCATCTACTAGTTGGGGCTGATGGGAGTTGTAATCCAAAACATCTGACGGGCACCAGGTTGGGAAGGCTGGCCTTGACTGTTGTGACTTGGACTAACAGGGAGTGGGAGTAGCTTGGAGGAAAATATCCGCATTCGCTGTCAAAGGGACACACATATGTTGGCCCTTTCCTTCGGAGCTCCACCACTATGCACAATACGAGGGAGTGTGTGTCAAGGATCTGCAAGGGAAACTGCACCTCCTACCGCAAAAGCTTTGCAACGCCTTGTTGTAGTTACGGAAAGCCAAAGACTTTGGAGACATCAACTTTAATAATTATTTTCCTGTCTCAATATAATAATGGCGGTTCTATTTCACCTCCTGAACAGTTCCTTCAGCGTTGTGCATTTCTGAATCTTCCTCTCTGCCTTTTTTCATACGTCTTCTCTTTATATCATTAAAGGGTCAGCACAACAGTGTAGCGGGGGGGCAAACAAGGGCACTGCCCCCCAAATTATAGTTCTGCCCCCCCAAATGAAATTTCCCTTCAGTGCCCAAATTTCTAGGATTGCGGTAACTTAAAATTCCAGTTGAGCTTTTAGAAATACAGTTTAAGCATCCAAAGAGAGGGGCAGAACGAAGTTACCAAAGGAATGTGAACACAGCAAACGTAAGAGTTCAAAGTGAGAATGAAGTGAACACAAATCTAGATGGATGGGGGAGGCAACTGGCAAACCTAACGTTTTGCAATTGAAGAAAGAAAAGGCAGGAAGGACAGCATTGGTGTGCACTGCAGAGGATCTCCCCCTCCCCTGTAGCTGGTGGGTATTGTTAGTGCATCTGGTGGGTGTGCCTAGGCTTTGGGGCCTAGACTGTGCAGCAGCCTAGCCGAGTCCAGGGCAGAACCTGAGAAGCAGAGATGTGAGTGAGCTAACTCTCCAAGGCCAGGAAGCCTAATGACCTTACTAACTGAGCCCAGGCAATGGGGAGCTGGACTACTGTGTGTATGGGCATGTCTGGGAGGCATTTCTTCCCTAGTTTGTTTAAAAGGTTGAAAGGATATCCTTTGATTTTTTTCAAGCTGGTTCCATTTCAAAATGGTTTTGAAGAGTATAATGTGACTAGAGCCTTAGTTGCAATAATTGTAAACATCCACCCAACTGTGCAACTAATCATTATAAATAATTCACCTTATCTAACTTTTCTCATGGACACTTACAAAATAGGGTGTGTGAGATTTGCTGGTAGAGCCATCAGAAGCGGCGATAGCTGGCTGGCCCAGGTCCTTTCTATAGAACAGAGGTTGTGTGCATGTACAATTAATTCGAGCTCCTGTAGTTCGAAGAGAACTATAATTCCTATGTGAAGCTATCAAGCATTTCCTTATGAAAAATTATATTTATAGATATCAATTTAATTTTTATAGTGAAACTTCTTTGCCATGCCAGGAAAGCAGGTAAGAGGAGACCAGGATAGTTCCGGGAAATAGCTGCCTCAGGAAAACTTAACTCACAGTTCACGAGCTCACTAAAACATTGTACCTGCACGTGGAAGCCTTTCCATGCATGTACACGTTCTATGTTGCAGGACTCACCTTTGGTTCATCTCCAACTGTGTGTGAAAATTCATTCTCAACTTTGTCACAAGTGCTGACACAATACAAGTATTCAATGCTTCATCAGAGAAAAGCAAACTTGGTAATCTTGACTTTTGCAAGTAACATATTTCAAGGAATTTCAAGTGAACAGTTCCTCTACAACAGAGTTTGGAAGATTACTTTTAAAAAATAATAAATTACTGTTACAGTTACATGGCCCAAAAAGTAGTAATTACCGTTACAATTACAATTGCTCTAAAAGTAACTGATTTTACTTTTCCTCCAGAGTAATCACTACAATTACATTTCAGTTACAGGCGGGCCCCGCTTATACGGCAGGTTTCATTCCGAACCCCCGCCATAAAGCGGAAATCGCCGTAAAGCGGAACCCCATTGAATATAACGGGGTGCTTCGCACAAAAATGACATGAAAATGACGCAAAAATGACGCAAAAGGGCAAAATCGGCTTTAAAAACAGAGAATCAAAGCTGCCGCATTAGCGGAATGCCGGGAAGCGAAGCACCGGGAAGTGGGGCCCTACTGTACTTTTAAAAAACTGCCTACAAGATGCTGGCCTTGCTGCACATCTAAGTAGCCTAAAACAACATTAATAATAAACAAACACATACAGAGGTAGTAGAATAATTATTTTTATTCATAAGATAGCAATGGTGGTCTCTCCACTAGTAAGGGTGGTGGGGAGGAAGGCTGAGGCCACTACTCAGATTTTTGCACGTCAAACCAAGTGCAAACCCCCTCACTCAGCCAGCCAGCATAATCTCTCTCACTTAACCACCTCCCAGACCCTGTCCTGCCACCAACTAAGGGACACTCACTCAAGCAAACATTTTCCCCTGAGATGCAAAAAAAGTTAAAATACTGCAAATGCAGCACAGTAGCCAGAGAGGGTGGTGGACGCCACTTTGTGTGCCAAGTGCAAACACAGTATTCTCTCTCTCTCTCTCTCTCACACACACACACACACACACACACACACACACGTTGTCATCTTTCACCTCCACAGTTCTTTATCTCCATTCTGCTTCTGCCTCCTTCTCCTCCTTTATCCATGTTCTTGACCTCCGGATCCTTTTTCCCTCCACTCCATTCTTCACCACCACTATCCATTTTTTAAAATAATTGTTTTCTCCACTCCACCCCGTCTCACTCTCCGCCTCCTCCCTCATCGCCTCCTACCCATCCACAGAGCATGAGGAAAGAGCAACACTGCACAGAAGCCCAGTTTGAGGCACATGATTTTCATCCACAAATCAGAAGAGCAGAAGACTTCCCCTGCCCCCCCAAGTAATGGCCAAAAGTAATTCTGGAAATGTTACAATTACTCCACAAAAGTAGTAAAATTACACCTAGTTCTATTACAATCAAAATGTAAAGGAATTACCCACTCGTTACTCAAAAAAAGTAATGAATTACAAGTAATTCGTTACTTGTAACTAGTTACTTCCAAGCTCTGCTCTACAAGTATACAAAGAAATCACGGCGCATTAGACTTTATTAACAGTTCAGATCATTACAGTAGGATAACTTGCACAATACACATTTCCTTCCTAGTCACTGATAATTTAGTTTACACAACTACTTTGCATGTGGAAATATTGGATTTTAAATTGAGTTGCTTTTTTGTAAACGTCACAAGTCATAATTCCTAATTAAAATGCAAAAATTGGGGTTTATTTTTGTCATTGCCTAAGAAACCTTTTCGCCAGAAACCTCTTTTATAGTGACCGATGCCCCAACCCTTCTGCCTCCCCAATTTTTGTCTCTGGTCACCCAATGAAAATTGTCCTGGGTAAGCAGCAGTCCAGCAATGAGCACAGACTGTATCAGACTTTGTTTCACACGTATCCAGACACAAGAGCCTCAGCTGGCCTTGCTCCTCAAAGTGACAAGGCAAGAAGCAGCATGCAAAGAACTGAAGGGCTAGCTGTCCAGAATTAGATGCCAGGACATTTCAAGCTCTCCGTCATTAGACGATTAGCACAAATGGAAGAACACACACACACATTTCTTTTGTGCCTGCTTACTTTCAGCTGTTGTTGACAGGCAAAAATCTGATAAATCAGAACTTTTCAGTTATGCAAAGAAACAAACATGCCCATTTCTGCTATCTAAAGGCGGCACAGGAAAACAAAAGCATTTACGAGACAAAATACATTCCACTCCTCGAAACAGCCAGCGGGGGGAGCACATACACTGAGGCAGTGCTATCTTGGGGCAGCTTCTTACATGACGGGAGAGGAGACTACAACTCCCTACACTATGTGCACATGGTGGAAAAGCAAATACATTTGCCACCACATAGCATGCGGAGGAGCCCCTATACCTGCATCTGCATCAGCAGTCTTTCCTGCATGTTTGCTGCTGATTTGCCAATAAGAAAGGGGTGCCAGCTACACATCAACTGATGCACCAGGGGGTTTTTTTGCATCCAAAAACCATTAAAGGGAGCACAAACCATGCACTAATTAAAAAGGTACAAGCAATTTATGCTACTAGTGTGATCTAAAGTCCCATACCGTCCCTTTTCCTTGGTCATCGTTTTGCCCATTTTTTCACAGCTGAAGCCTACACTAGAGAATTTCCTTCAGTACACCTGAACACCTTGATAGTTTTGCTTGTTGGCAAAAAGCTGGACATTCTGGCTACTTCACCAAGAATCCAATTACTTCTGAATCCAAGCCAAAGGCTCGAGCTGCCCCTACAACTCCCATTTTCTCAGCATAAAACTTATTGGGAGGTATCCAAACACCTGGGTGCAGATGCACAAATTCAGTGATTATTCATTAGCAAACCAAATACCCTGAGCTTGCAATTCCAGGAAGTATACTGGAAATGCAAATATCATCCCCTCAGCCAGTAAGGGACTGGAGCGAAAAAGAAACAAAATGGATAAAGAGTGTTGGAGGTGCAAAAACCCTTTCGTGGCAGGCCAGATCCTTGAGCAACAGTGCCAGTAAATCCTCTTGCTGCTGACTGAGGAACTTGGAATGGTGGTTTTCAGACTGTGTTCTAGAGATCCCTGGTATTCCTCAGGAGCTTATCAGGGATTCCTCAATTATAACTTCAATAGTGGGAAACAATGGTCCTAGAATATAACTTGCCTAGATAACTTGCCTATACCACTGCCAATCTTCCCTACACTGCACAGCCGGGGTACAATGTCAGCCAGTGGTGGCTGGTGTCCACTGGGATAGGTAGGACAGAGGGCTGGGAGACAAACAGTAGGTGGAGTCTGGGCCAATGACAGGCAAGAAAGCAGGCAAGGTGGGGGGTTGGCTGAAGGTTATTGGGGCAGTGCCTCATTCGCCCAAACAGACCAGACCAGCCTCCATTGGTGTCATAGGTAGGGTGCAGGCTTTTTATTGTGCTTACCTTACCTTTGAGGTGGCCGAAAGGTGTTTAAGTGGGTCCTCTCTTTTTTTGCATTCCATAAACCACCTCACCAATTGTCTGCACTTTGCAGCCTTCCTGGGTGCCCAAGTTTCAATTAAAGCCCAGGGAAATCATCATGAGGGAACTTCCCCCATTAGGATTCTTCAGATAGGGAAGCATGGATAGCCAGGGAGACTGCACAGTGCCCAAAAAATGTATACTGGAAAGAAAAGAAGATACACCACCTTTGATTGGCTCACAACAATAAAATAAGATACCTAAATTCTAAAGTGCCCTGAGAATGAGACGAAAAATGCAAGCCTCTTCTGCACAGGAAGAAACTTTTGGGAAATCAAATGACAAGTTTCAACACCAGTTTAGCCAAAATGTGGTTTGTCTGAATGTGTGAACCCAATGCAGCAGATTAGCCTTGGGTTATTTTCTGGCAACAATCCACAATGTGAAGCTATAGTTTGTTGCTGGCTATAATGCATTGTTTTACATATTGTTTGGTGATATATCTGAAACCAGCAGCCTTGCTTAACCATATATTGTTGGCCACCCCACCCCAGATATTTGCCAAGCTACAGAAGCACAAAGCAAGAGCAGATGGAAGAACCAACCAAACTTTGTAAAAAGAAGCCATGGCTTGTTTGCTTTTCTGTGAGATATCTCATGGTTTGTTGAACAAGGTTACAAAATACCAGGGCTTAACATTATGTATGAATGTAGAAAGTCCATTTTGCAGCATAAATGAGAAAATTAGTCCATGAGGAAGAAAGATGTATCATACCTAGCCCCACATCATGACAGTTTATAAAAATCAGTTTAAAGGTTATACAGCCACTTGAATCACTTAACAGGGTTTCTGAGTTTAACCAAAGATGTCATCACTGCCCTACAGATTGATAACTGCTAAATGAGAAACTACAACAGGGGTCACTAAGCCTTTTGGACCAGAGGGCACATTTCAAAATTTGAGAGAGTGCTGGGGGCACCAGTCACAAAATTGCTGCCCATGGAGGCATGGCATTATACAAAATTAGCAAGTAGTCTTGGTGAAGTTTTCCTCATAATTGTATTTCCATACCAGAAAATATTTAACCTGTTGGATTTCTGCCTACCATAAAGCTGTTAAAGGCACAAGAAGCCTGTTTTTCCCCAGTGCCAAACCTAAACTAAACCCTAGGCTGCCATTCTGTACCCATTTACCTGGAAATAAGCCCCATTAAACACAAAGAAACTTTCTTCTGAGAAACATAGGTACCAATGTACTGTAAGTTGAATACAGTGGATTCTTAATGAGTCCCTGGTCTTTAGTTCCTGTAAAGCAGAAGACAATGCTTCTTTGCAAAGTTTTCACATTTGCCTTTTGAAGGAAGGAAAATTCTTTAACATTTTCCGTCACTTTTTGTGTAGTGATGTTTGCAGAAAATAATTTCTGGGCACTATGTGATCTTAGGCAATCCCAGCACAGGGAAGATGCATCCTGGTTGCTAGTGAAAAAGAAGAGCAAACTATGGAGATTCCAAAGACTAGTAAAAAAGGCAGAAGCAGGAAAAGTGCACTAAAAGGGAGGGCAAGGCAGCAGCTCTTTAAGACCCCAGGGATTACTTTTGCCTGGTGTCCAAACAAGTCACTTATCAAATCAGAGTTCCTATTTCACTCATTGGCTAACAACATTGACAGGCAGGAGCAGCCAGGCTAGTTAATTTCACATTAATTGCTTAGAAGGGTACCTGCACATTTTCTGCTCCATAATTTTCTTTCAAGGAGAACTAGAAACTTACTTAAGAAAGAAAGGAAGGAAGGAAGCTCAGATTCTGGACTACCTGCTGGAGGTACCACTGAATGCCTTCGCAGGCACAATGGCATCCACAGGCAACAATGTCTAAAAAGGCATATTTGAGTAGCTCTGAATAGAGAAGGCTGGTCTGTTAAATGAGGGGTGTTTAACAATTGACTGCAGAACTCCATGAGCCTATTTGTAAAACTTCTTACACACCCAACTTTGTCTGACAAGCAGCTCAGTCAAGTAGCCTGTCCAGATGCATAAGTTAGCAAGAGGTGTATGCAAAATACAAGCATTTCAAGAAAAAAACAAAGTGCAAATAACTGATCAGAAATCGATCCCTATTTCAAGCAAACATAGCTATTAGTTTTGCCACACAGCACACACCTCACAGTCTATTGCATTGTATTTCATCAGTCTGATCCATATGAGTATCATGCATTCATAAATAAGAGAAATAAATTCTGACAATTGTCATAAAATGTAAGGCACATAAAAACATTTTGCAGTCTCAGAGAACAGCCCGAGGTCAAAAGATCAAGGGACTATCACTTCATCAGAGTGCTAAGAAGACAAGAAAGTGTGAAACCTCTGTGGCTCATTATTAATAGTGCTTGCACTTGCAAAAGCAGAGCGAAAGATGAATAAATGTAGGAGTGAGGGTTGGCATTGGAAAGGAGAAAATCAACATACATAGAATGTTTTAGTGACCCACATTAGTGTTACAAAGGAAACAACATGCACATGACACAGACCGTCTAGAAGATAAAGCAACTTACAAGGCTTTTATGAGACACAGGCTTGCTCAGGCCGGCTATTTCTCTACACATACACATACCACATCTAGGGCAATAGAGAGCAGTCAGCCAGCAGAGTCATCTCTGACTACCCTTGAGAACTACATGACTGCAAGACACAACGTCAAGTGCACATATTGCAAGGCACATTAATGCTAAGATCTAGTGTGTTTACCTTAACTGTATGTATGGTCAAACCCTCCCCAGCCAAATAACTTGCTTGTTTATAGCCAGCAAACCAGAATATGAAAGCATGGCTTGAAGCTGGCTTATAAATCTTGGCTTGTGTTAACCATGATTCCTGTTTACATCTACATCCACTATCTTGGCTTTATCCTGGTTTGTTTCAGTGCTCTGAGCCAGACATTCACTTAGCTACAGAGGTACAAGGCAAGAACAGTTTGAAAATGAAACCCACGTTAGGCAAAACAAGCTGCTGTTACTTTACTTGTCTGCACTGCTTACTTGGATTTGTTCAACAAACCATCACTGAGCATTCTGTGCTAAGACAGACATCATGTGGTCACGAGTAACAACCTTTCAATTTCAGATTTTGTAAGGGTTCTTGCATTTTACAGGTTTGCAGACGTTTAAAGATGTGACAGAAGTATTAGGCCTTTATATTGTTCACCTCAGTGCAGGCCATATGCAAACAAATCAGATGCTGAAAAGATATTTTACCTGTGTGAGTTTCTGCAAGACCTGCTCCCTGCATTTCTGGCTAATTTCCACCTGGCCTGGAAGGGTGGGGCCCTGTCTCTCTCCAGCTGCAAAAGCAGCAACTGCTGAAGAGGCCAGAGACCATCTACCTGTGTGAGTTTCTGCAAGACGTGCTCCCTGCATTTGTGGCTGATTTCTACCTGGCCTGGGAGGGCGGGGCCCTGTCTCTCTCCAGCTACAAAAGCAGCAACTGCTGAAGGGGCCAGAGACCGTGTGTGTGTATGTGTGCGTGAACCTGCTGCTCGGGATGTCTATAGACTACTGGGGTTAGTTGTTTTTTAGTTGTTTTGGGGGTCAAGATTTAATTTTGGAGATTCATTTTTGCTGTTATTTGGACTATAGCATATTTTTGTTAAACACTGTTGTGAAGTGTGTGGGGATTGTTTAATTGTATATTGAGATGTTCTCATTAGTTTGTTTATTATTGTTTGGCTACTTATATACTGTGTATATTTATATGTTAAACATAAAAATGCTACTTATTTGCTGGGAAATTGAAGATTTTTATCTAGGCCTTTTTATAAAGTGTTTGGTTCTCTTATTGTGACACATTTAAATGTTTTTTCTTTTCTTTTAATAATGTTATTTGTTATTTAATTTTGAGAATTGCATTATTGTATTTATGCTTTATGATGTGTTATATTCATGTTTTTGTAAGCCGCCTTGAGGGCCTTTTGGCCATAAGGCGGGATATAAATTTAATAAATAATAAATTTATTGAGGATCCTCATGCATAGAAAGGTGCTCTTGTGGCCTTTCCTTTGTCTTCCTATGATCACTTACCTGTGAGAATAACTCCAACTGAATTCAATAGGTCTTCCAAGTTAACATAGCTACAATCAAGCTATAACAATGCCAACATGGTTTCTGATAAGTAATTAGTAAAATATTGATCTCCTTTGACCTAAATTGCTGCATTATGAAGCTATAGGAGTTTGGTTGTCTTAATCAATAGGACCATTACAGTTTTACTTGATGAATTTCATAAGTAATCAGGAACTTAACAAAAGGGTTAATGCAATACCCTTGGAATGAAATATGCACCAGAGTTTGGGAGAAATATAGATAGGCGGAATTAGTGTTTGCACCATGCAGCAGCATCTAGCCCATATTACACCATAACACAATATTATCTTTCAAGCAACCATCTCCAAGTTTCCACTCAGTTCAGCTTCAGAGAGGGAAGCTAGAAAGTGTTTTGCAGTTGAAATTTGAGCCAAGAGAGTGCAAGAAAGCGCTGTGAGGTGGCAGAAGGTAAAGCAGTAGCACTCTATGAATACCTGATGCAGCATTAGATGTTTCGCTGTCTGCTATAGCAGTCTATTTGCATCCACCATGCTCTGTTTATACAAAAGGAAAATAGACTATCATACTGCTCTCAGTCACTCAACATGTAAGCAACTCAAGATACTCCCTTACAGAAAAATCCTACTTGGGTTTACTTGGAAGTGATCCCAATATGCTCAATGGGACTTGTTGCTCAGCAAAAACTTTTAGGGCTGGAGCCTTAAACAGCATCTCCCCTTTTACATTCACTTCAATAAAAATCTTTCAAAACTATATAATTTCTTCAGGACAGCTGAAGTCCTAATGAAGGATTACAGGATGACATTTAAGTTTGTGAAAACTTCAACAACTAAAGAAGAAAAATAATATATTGGTTCACAAAGACAGCACACAGCAGTTGCTTCTGTGCTCGCTGCCAATTCAATTCCCTCTGTTCACAGCTAAAGACAATTACTGTCCTTGGGAAAGCAGAGGAGGGAAAATTGTATCTTCATTAGCACTAGAAGTCCTAAAAATCATGTTTCAACAGTCTCAAAACCCCATTGCTTATATTGGTAGCGTGGGTTCCTCCACAGTTCAAGTTGAGGCTGGAGTTTCTGCCCATCAAATCAATAATCCATGTTTTCAAAAAAAAGTTACAAAAGACGTATTAACATAAGCTGTGCATTAAGGGACAATTATTTATACACAGGGCAGTAATGGCTTGTATCACCTCACATCAGGGGCAGCGCAAATGCCATTTTTAGACAAACTAGCACTTTAATAAAAGTAATACAATACTAGCAAACTTAATAAGGATGGCGAAGCAGCACATTCTTTTTCCGATGCCAATACAAGTCATACAATAGGAGGTAAAGTCCAATTCAACACAATTAGCTAACAACAGTACAGCAAAATACAGCCCCACAGAGTTCCATTTTCAATGCATACTTTATTAGTTCTCTGTTCCACGTGCAACTTTCCACAGGGGCCAAAATCCAAAAGCTACTGGACTGAATTCTTGCAAAATCTGTTCCAGGCAAGAGGGTGTAGGGACATAGAAACAGGATGGAGATGGCTAAGGAATTCCCACAGGTGCACCTGCTTATGCAGAGGCATAAATAAAAGAAAGAAAAAGAGTGGTACCTGCTGAAATTCTTTCTGGACGCAGCCAGTCATTGTCCTCCTTTGCTCTGATGAGCCCAGTGATGACCGGTTTAGGCCTCTTGTTTTTTGGACAGAAGAAAACATCCCAACCCTAAAAGCCAGTGTGATGCTAGTTGTTAGAGCAGGGGCAGTCAACATGGCATTCTCCAGATGTTGGACAACAATTCCCATCAGCCCCAACCAGCATAGCCAATGGTCAAGGATGATGGGAACTGTAGCCCAGTAATTAAAATATCAATTCTGCACCTGTGTGGTTTTCCACATTTACTTCTTTGAAAATCTGGATTCTGTGTAAGCTTTTACACAGTTCAGCTATATTCATCCAGTTACATCCACGAAGGTACGCTGTCTACTTTCCATGAGCAGATGCTATCACCTCCACAAACTCAGGGGATGGCCTGGATAAGGAGCTGTATTGCATCCAGGTTTTGGGAAGCCTTCATGAGTCTACCTCTTCACTGCCACATGTCCTTGCGGCTCTCATCAATGGAACCCTTGCTGGGGTATACTGTAGGCTCTCATCAGATGCCCAACCATGCCGAGTCTTAACGCTGGCCCTGACAAGGACTCTCCACAACTCCCCTTACCCGATCGTTCCAGTCTAGAAGACATGACTTTGTTGGACTCTTCAGATTTGAAATTCTCACTCCCAGGGCAGGCCCATTCACCCCCATGCCACAGGAGCCAACAGCTGCAGAACAAGGCAACAGCCCGTTAAGGGCACAGACAGTTCCTCAGAGGGGGTGGGGCCAACAGCAAGACTAATTTGGCCAACGCGCAGAAGGCTTGTTGCAACTTGCTGATACAACAGTTCCTCTGCAGCCTGGGCTCTGTCCAGGGCTCTGACCTTGCCTTGCCTGAACGAGATTCTGCCGCATCTGTTGGCACGCTAAAAGGTACTACGGCTGTTGACCTGCTTCCCCGCATCTCAGAGACCAGATGGAGCAGAACAGGAAAGGTTCAACACCAGCACCTGGCTCTGTGGGTACAAGCCAGCTAGAATCTTCGGTCTATGCAAGGGTTCTGTCAGCATTCAATCCCCCTGATGGTTTCCCAGTGGATAGGTTCAGGGTATGAGTGTGGTCCTGCTGCTGTTTCGTTACCCTAACACTGGCATCCTTAATCCACTCACAAGTTCCCTTAAAATAAGTGGAACTACCCACTTAGGACTAGCGGGCTCAGTTTGCTTATATCCAGCTGTATACATATGTGTATTTTGGCTTTTGGGGGATGCAGGCACTCTCTTTCTCCGTCTCACAGAAAGCATGATAGAAAGTAGAGTATGTGCTTAAGTGTTTTGCAGAAGCATGACAAATGTCACCCTTTTGCTGTGGTGCACACAAAGGAGTTTTGTTGGCTTGCTTATTTTCAGCTTCTAAAGAAAAAAATAATAGATGAAAAATCTTTATTCCCAGACATTTGCCCTAGGTACTGCAGGACCTTTTTATCAATACAATAGCACAACATTAACTAGAGCGACTAGACACAAGAAAATGAATCAAGACTTGGTGCATGCAAGTCTTGAATGTTAATGACTGTGTGTATTACAAACAACATGAATAATTGTTAAGAACTGACCTTAAGGAACCACTCAGGTTTAATGTGCAGCTAATTCTGGTGCCTCTTTTAAAATGTGTTAATTTTACTTGCAAGGTCTGTTTCTTTAGAACAGGGATGGTCAATTTCTGCATTCCTCAGAGCTGCTTACAGCAGCAGTCCAGAAAATGGAAGCAAAGTTTGCAGCACAACCTAAGTCCTTTCCAAAACGGTTGCCAGCTTGTTTTCTCCTCTCTTTTTTTTACTGGTTCTTGTATCTGCTTTTAACAACAATCCAATATGCAGAAACTGGCACAGGGAGAAACAGCTGGCAAAAGCTCCCTTCCTTAATTTCTGTTAGAAGCAGGAATATAGTCATCCAGGGTCTCAGACCCCTTACATTTTTGGGAGCAAGTCACAATTTCTCCAGTATCCTACAAGCCAATCAGCATGAAAGGAGTGTGTTAGCCACTGAGAAGAGTCTTCTAACATGCTTCTGTGTCCTTTCCTGCTGATTGAAGCCAATCAAAGTGAAAGGAAGTGAGTCAAACACTGCGAAGACTCTTCTCAGTAGCTAACACTCTGCTGTTTCCTACTTATTGTCTCCTAGGGATGTCTGTTGTTGTGGGAGAAGGCATTAACAAGGATATCATTCTCAGCCCTGCAGCAAAAAAAGGGGGGTATCGCTGTGACTAACATGAAGGGACCCAACACTTCTGAATTTGCCACTACACTATTGGTTAAAAGCAGGTCCAGTTAGAAGTCCAGAAGTCAGGCTCTATAATAAAGTCAACGCTACCTTGTGATAAGAATGTCACAGGTACAGGGTGTTACACTGAAAATCCAAAGGGAAAATGTGAAATCTCTCTCACATGCACCCCAATCCCAAAAAACAATCTTCCTTGCAAACCAAGTGCAAGTATTTTACTACATCTGCATCAAAACGTAGCAGGATGCCTTGTGTGAAGCGTGTAAAATTAAGCTGAGGACCAGATCTGGCCCATGAGACTTGTTGACCAACTCTTCTTTAAAAGCACTTCATGCAGTATTCTAAATAACTACTTGCCTGGTCACATGAATAATATTGGCTTCCAGGTAGGAAAGCTTTTGCAAAACTGAAAATCATAGTCCACATGTGAGCAGTTTTATACATGTGGATTTCTTGGCATGTCTGACTTATAGACCCATGCATGTCCACTTGGAAGTAAATCCATTTAAGTTTAATACACCGATAGCATTAATGCCTGCAATCCTATACACACTTTTGTGGTAGTAAAGGATTGCACTCCTAATATAATGTCACACATATCAAATTGAATCTGATTCTAATGAACCAGCAATCAAGTAATGAATCAGTCCAACCCAGGGTTGGGCTAGATTTGGATATATTTTTATGTCTTTATTTACTCCAGCCCCCTTTCCACTGGCAATTCTAGTGAACTACTGAACATCAGTAGTACCCACACACATTTCTCATTTAACTTCTTTTATTTCCCCCCTGGTTTGTTCCTAATGCACACTTCATGCCAAGATAGCGCTGCAGCTACCCCCATGAATAAGGGATTACAGAAGAAGCTGCATTTTGAAGAAGAGGCATTGTACCTAACTCTTTCTGTTCAGGACAACAGAAATAGCTGTTGGATCCTGGAACTGGCTGGACCATCACTTCAATGCTGGCTCTCCTTCGGTTTCTTGAAAGATTTTTTGGCTTTGCCAATAATAAATAAACCTGATCCAATAGCAGACAATCGATGGCTGAGCCCAAAGATAGCCTCTGTGGTGCAAGACAGTAACAATGTGGGGCAACACACCCTGATGGATGACCCCATGCAGTACTGATTCTTAGAGTGAATGCAGCCATTGGTCTATGTCTATGGTCCAACTTGAGTGCCACTTTGTGATTATTTCTAGTGACCCACATCAGCTCCAGAAAGCAATGTGTCAATTAGGGAGATACCACCAAAACAGAGGAAAAGCATCACCAGAAGAGACAAGATGACACAATTTGCGTAACATTTGCAGGCTAATTAATATGTAGACATGCACATTTAGATAGAATACAGCACATCATATTTACATAGGAATACAAGGCATCTCATCAGGTGACCTGTGTGCCTACTAACTCTGCTGTCCAGCTGCTAACTACTGATGGGCAATCCAAGGCACCCCTATGCACCCTTCTGACTCTTTATCAGACTTAAGACTGACTGCTGCACAATAATGAAGGTAGCCTAATATGTTACTTAACAAACAGACTTAAGAGATGTGAAGACCCAGAAAGAAATTTAAAAGGGGGAAGGGCCATTTGTTTTGTTTTGTTTTTTTGCAGGCCTTTTATTTAAAGCATTTTTACCCTGCCATTTGAGGACAATTTTTTATGCATCTGACTAGGCCTCAGAAAAGACTCCCAGAGCAGCTTACAAGCATGCTAACATACATGACACAGAAGGAAAAAGGGATGCGGAGGGAGGGAGGGATAAAGCAAGCCCATGTACCAGGTCTTAAAGTTACCATTCTTACTGGAAGGAAACAATTTAGGTAGCCTGATGCTGCTAAGTGACAGTTGAGGGGAGGTCAAAAGGCAGCTGGTCTTTCAACAGAGGCTATGGAATCCCTGCTTCAGTTCTCTCCCTCTGATCTACAGTCTTTACAAACCACAAAGATGGTGTTTACTCTCACAACATACACACAATCAAGGAATAAATCAAAAGGCTGGAGAAATTAAAGAAAGTGCTTGGAATGAGTCAGGGCCTTTCCATATCTATTTTACCAATTGACTAGAAGTGACAAGATGAGTAGTTCAGATGGACAGCTTCGGGAGTTCATTATTCACAAAAAACCCAGAATTACCCAAGAGTAATCCACAATAATGGTAACATTCAGAAACCAGTGGGAGAATATTTAGATTTCCCAGAACACTCTGCTGCTGACCTGAAACTTGACATTCTCCAACAAACAAATTTCAAAAGGAAGACTCCAGCATGAAATAACCGAGTTAGAACTAATGATAAAATGTGATTTCATTGCTTAGGCTTGAATAGAAGCAATGGTCTCCTATCTCACTATATAGTAAAACTGAAATGATTGTGATCATCAGTTGCTGCTGTTGTGAATGGTCACTTTGCTCTGCTCCTTCTTGTTTACACAGAGCAAGGGCAACAAAATGTTGCAGCATTGAGTGTTCTTGATCCAGTGTTCTAACCAGCCAGCCATTCTCTCAAGGATACCCCATTCCACCCTGCCACACTTTCTTTCTCCAAAAGACACTTGGTGTTCTTTGGCTAGTGACCATGCTCAGCCCACTTTCAGATGTGTGTGCGTTTTTGTCTCCCCTATGTTTAGGATTTTTTAAAACTGTACTTCTTGCAACCCTTGGGGTTCCCCCCAAGCCTGGTGCCACCTCCATCTTATGGCATGGATGGTGCCATTTTTGTCTACATAAGGATTGGCAGTGGAAGAATGAATTCACTCGTAGCATAAAGGATTGTCACAAACTTAATGTTTTGCCTATTCATTACCATTTGACCTTATTTTCTTTTCCTCTATACCAGGGATGGGGAATCTGCAGCCCTCCAGATGTTGCTGGATTAGAACTCCTATCATTCCTCATCACCAGTGGCCTGAGACTGATGGGAGATGGAGTCCAATATATGGAGGACCATAGGTTCCCATTGCTGGTCTAAACATCCCTGCTAACTTAGGACAGTTACCTTTTTGTGCATCTGACTAGACCTCAAAAGCTTATGCCATCTGTAATAAAGTTATTAAGGTGCTAGGAGACTTGTTTTTGCCGCAACAAGAGCCTTCTCAACGTAAGAAAACGAGAACAACCCTGCTGAAACAGAGTAAAGTCTTATCTATCCAGCATCCTGTTTTCCACAGTGGCCAACCAGAAGTCCACAGTAATGGGAAAGGGAGTATAGTTAGCACATTCTTGGATTCCCTGATTCACCAATGGTATATAGCCAGTATACGTCCATTACTTGGCAGGCTGGGCAGGGGAAAGAAGTGGGATAGGAAATCAGTCACTCCTCAAGCTGCAGCCCTTCACACAATCACTCACATCCTTGTGTGCAGCAGCTCTTTCGTCCTCATGGGTAGCCTCTGCTGCACTTTGACAAAAAGAGCAGTGATCCTGTTCCCCACCCACAGGATATATGGCTTGAACAAACCAGTCTAGGATGAGACAATGGGCGATATTGAACACTAGTCCTACTCAGAGTAGACCCACTGAAGTAAATAGACAAGACTAACTTAGGTTTATTGATATCAGTGGGCCTACTCTTCCCTGAATACAACCACATTACTCCCACCCCTCATCTAAGGCCATTCCCATTAGCCTCAATGTTGCCTCCTTAGTGATAGCCTTCCTAGCTATTGGGCAGCAGTGGCTGATCTGCGGCCCTCCAGGTTTAAAATTCCCATCGTCCCCAAGTACTGGCCATGCTCGCTTGGGCATATAGGAGCTGAAGTCCTGCAACATCTGGAGAGCCACAGGTTGGCCACCACTGCTATAGGGAACAGTTCCTTTTATTTACCTCTCCCAGGAAGACTTTGATTCTCCCCTGCCCAAGTGACACCAGATATTCTAAGTGACAGTGACATCAAAGTGGCAAACTACCTTGGATCTCTGTTTCTAGACCAGGCTGGAGTGGGAGGAAGGGAACTGGTGCAGACACACACCACTCCACCCAGCAGGTCACACTCCCCTTTTCTCATCAACCACCAGCTTGCCTCCCCTTTTAGGGAATGACACACCTCTTTAAGAAAGTCTGTGGTAAATAACCCTTACAGCCCAACTCTATGCATGTTTACTCAAAAGTAAGTCCCAGTGAGTTCACTCTCAAGTGTGCACATGGCTGCAGCTTTAGATAAATATTTGCAGAATGAGAACCAATCCCACTCATTTCAAATACCAAGCATACTCAGAAAGGAGAGATCAAGAAATATAATAGTCTCTCTTTTGGTCTTTGCCTGAAGACATACCAATAGCTTGGTGAAATGCAGAACCTTACAACTTGCAAATCTAATATCCTATTCATTTGTTCTTCCTCCTGCAACACCGCCCCCCCCATGATTTATAACGCTTCTTCCCTAATAAATTGTTGCCATTGGATACGATCCTGCAAACATTACACGCTAATCCTCCTGAAGCGGGAACATTCTGTGCTAAATACAGATGTGAATAAATCTCACCCTTTTAAAGGAGTCTCTCAAGTATATTCGGTACACTGTGGCCAGAGAGGACACAAGCCAAAGTTACTCTAGACCACACCCATTCACGCCAGCCAAACCGAGAACAGCAGAAAATGTTCAACTAGGGAGGGTAACCCGAAGGGCTACAATCCTCAAACCCACATACTGTACAGCAGTCCCATTAGCTTCAGCTGCATAACCCCAGAGTAAGCCATAACCAGATTTTCCCCATTTATTTCTCCTTGGTAAACTAGCGTGGGATTAATTCCACTTCATAGCATGCCCCCCCAACCCCCCCCCAAGCACTATGGCAAATAATTCTCATTTTGTGGAGTTTTCCAAAGAGTCACTGGCTCAGATCTCTACTTACACATGAAGTGGGTGACCTTGAGCCAGTCAACATCCCTCAGCCCTAAACCTACCTCACTGGGTTGTTGTGAGGATAAAAGAAGGGATGTATGCGCCATCCTGAGCTCCTTGGAAAAGAGTGGTACAAAAATGTAATAAACACGTTTTACAAAACAAGCGCAGCTTGATCTTATGCACGCAATTTACTCCGAAGGAAGCCACAGTCGGTTCAATAGGGCTTACTCGCCAGTAAGCGTGCGCAGGAACTGTAGCCCGACCTGGATGTAGGTCTACAAAACGACTACTTTAATATGCCGAGGAATGGGTGGGAAATGATCGCAACCTAACCGTTTATATGGTCAGGCTGCCAACCTCGGGACTTTTATCGGGGAGTAAATATCACCAACATCAATGATCGGGAATTTGCTTCAGAGTAAAACGTGCACTGGATCGGGCTGCAGATGTGCGAAGGTCTGGGGCGCCAGACACGGAGCGGTTTAGTTTCCTGCGGGGAAAAAATAGAACGGTCGCGGGACCCACCCCCGGTGGTTTGGAGAGCAGCTACTCCCCGCATATAAAAGCCTATATTGGGGAAGTTTTCGCATGACACCAGCGACGATCAGATCCATCAAGTTAGCACTCGAGACCAAGGAGACAAATTCTCTCCTTAGTAAAAGCGCTTCTCATTTCCGAAGGAGAGTGCTGGCGCTGGGGCAGCATTATGGAAAATCAGGCGGGATTAAATGTCCAAGAACGGTTGTTGCTCTTCCTCCTCATCTCTCAATGTCAAAATGAAAAGATTTTTAAAATTCTTTCTGGTAGGGTGTTTCCATTTAAAGTTCTTCTCGCGTCTTCAGCAGAAATATCGCCGAGATTGCGAGCACCGTTCGTGAGGAGCCTTCCGGGCATTTCCTCCCAGGCACACCACAAACCTCGACGAACTTGAGAGGGTTTGGGCAGCGCAAAAAGAAGAAATCACCACGAGTAGCATAATAGCTGACCAGCTGTGTTCCTATCTAAGGCAGTGGTCGACTGACATAGAACTGGAGCGGCAAGAAACGCCGTTTTCTTGGGGGGGGGGCGGTCCTTTCACTCTACAGCTCCCATCAGCAAGGGAAAACTTGCTAGGGCTTAAGTGCTGTAACAACACCAGTTGCACTTTCTAGCTAAACGCACAACTCAACCTATGGGGGGAGAAAAACCTTCCTACCTTTTCAAACTCTCTCTCAGAAGATCGCTAGTAACAAGTGACAGCAAAAGAGCCAGCGTCAAAGCAATAGAAATGCGAATGCAAAGAAATACCTGGCACTCGACCGCCACTTGCGCCAATGAATCTCCGAGCTTAGTTACTCCCGCTGCCCAGAGCCGCCAGCGCTCTGCAATCCGAACGCCTCAGCTACCACTTAGCGCAGCGCCCACGAGAAACGCAAAGCTATCGCCGAACGCAGCTGTCTTGAACCAACCGCGATGCCGTACCTTTTGGAACGTACCACTCAGCACCCTCGGGGAGTAGTTGCTTTAAGAATGAAATGAGCAGAGTGGCACGCTTTTCCACCCCACCAGGGAGTGGGCTGTTCTCCATGGAAATCGTCTCTCGGTTATCTGTTAACGTAGCGAAAGGTTAAAGTAAGCTGTGGAAGCCAAAGACCTCTTTTCCACTCCATTTAGTGTATTAGTAGCGTCTGGAGAGAAGGAGGCGTGACGGTTGCAAACCATGTAACGGCGGCAACGGCGTACTCGAGACTTGAACGTGGCGTGCGCGGGACCTGGCGGTTCCAGTTTAGGTAAGTCGATCGGTCGGTCGGCCCGCTAAGTTACCAGGTTCAGTTTGGATTTTCCTCTGTGTTGTTGCCTATTCCTCATTCCCCTCTTTAAAAAACACCATTGTAAGAGAAGAAAGGGTAACGGTGTTTGTAGGGTGGCTTCACTGTATTGCCGCCACCTCTAACATAATAGTAGTAATAATCCAACTTTTCATTTTGAGGAAGGAGGGACTGGGAAGCGGAACGAAATCGTTTCCAGGGGCTCAAACCTATTTCGGTAAATGGGGACATTTTCTTCGCTGACCCTTCCCTCAGTTTCTATCATATCCTGTTTATAAATCGCGCCCTTCCTCAGTGGGGAACTCGGGATGGTGGACCCCAGTCCTAACCAAACAGTCACACCGGAATGTACAGGCATCTTGTAGTAAAGTGAGTCATGTTCATGTGAGCTAGGGCATCACCTCCCCACCCCCTTATAGCGTTGAAGTACTACAAAAACCTGAAAAAACCGCTTTGATCATGTTTACTGCAGAGTAAGTTCTGTTAATTTCAAACAAGAGCCTTGGGGTGCCTTGAAGACTAACCGATTTATTGTGGCATAAGAGTTTGCCTTTGGAGCCACTAGTCATAGGAAGATAAGAAGCTGCCTTATATCAAGCCAGACCATTAATCCAATTTGCTCAGTATTGTCTACACTGACTGGTAGTGGTTCTCCAGGTTTTCAGGCAGGGAGTCTCTTCCCGCCCTAACTGGAGATTGAAGGGATGGAACCTGGGACCTTCTGCATGCAAAGCAGATGCTCTACCACTGAGCTATGGCCCTTCCCCTAAGTGGATTCTAGTTCACATGCTACAAGAAACGTTTGTTTTTATGGTGCTGTCAGAATCTTCTTTGTGTTTGTTGTAACATCTTTTTCTTATCCCTTCTGTGTTTCCCAGCATTATTTTCTTTTCTAGTGAATCATGTCTTCTCATGATGTGTCCAGAGTATGATAACCTCAGTTTCATCATTTTAGCTTCTAGTGACGGTTCTGGTTTAATTGGTTCTGACACCCAATTATTTGTCTTTTTCGCAGTCCATGGTATGCACAAAGCTCTCCTCCAACACCACATTTCAAATGAGTTGATTTTTCTCTTATCTGCCTTTTTCACTGTCCAACTTTCACATCCATACATAGAGATGGGGAATACCATGGTCTGAATGATCCTGACTTTAGTGTTCAGTGATACATCTTTGCATTTGAGGACCTTTTCTAGTTCTCTCACAGCTGCCCTCCCCAGTCCTAGCCTTCTTCTGATTTCTTGACTATTGTCTCCATTTTGGTTAATGACTGTGCCAAGGTATTGATAATCCTTGACAAGTTCAATGTCCCCGTTGTCAACTGTAAAGTTACATAAATCTTCTGTTGTCGTTACTTTAGTCTTTTTGACGTTCAGCTGTAGTCCTGCTTTTGTGCTTTCCTCGTTAACTTTCATCAGCATTCGTTTCAAATCATTACTGGTTTCTGCTAGTAGTATGGTATCGTCTGCATATCTTAAATTATTGATGTTTCTCTCTCCAATTTTCACACCTCCTTCATCTTGGTTCAGTCCTGCTTTCCGTATGATATGTTCTGCGTATAGATAAATAGGGTGATAAAATACACCCGTCTCACACCTTTTCCGATGGGGAACCAATCGGTTTCTCCATATTCAGTCCTTACAGTAGCCTCTTGTGCAGAGTATAGGACAATCAGATGCTGTGGCATCCCCATTTCTTTTAAAGCATTCCATAGTTTTTCATGATCTACACAGTCAAAGGTTTTGCTGTAATCTATAAAGCACAGGGTGATTTTCTTCTGAATTCTTTGGTCTGTTCCATTATCCAACATGTGTTTGCAATATGATCTCTGGTGCCTCTTCCCTTTCTAAATTCAACTTGGACGTCTGGCATTTCTCGCTCCATATATGGTAAGAGCCTTTGTTGTAGAATCTTGAGCATTACTTTACTTGCATGGGATATTAAGGCAATAGTTCGATAATTACTGCATTCCCTGGGATCCCCTTTCTTTGGAATTGGGATATATATTGAACGCTTCCAGTCTGTGGGCCATTGTTTAGTTTTCCATATTTCTTGACAGATTTTAGTCAAAGTTTGGACAGATTCAGTCTCAGTAGCTTGTAGCAATTCTATTGGTATGCCATCTATTCCTGGTGATTTGTTTCTTCCAAGTATTTTAAGAGCAGCTTTCACCTCACACATTCTAAAATTTCTGGTTCTTCATTATATGGTTCCTCCGTGAATGAATCTGTCATCCTGGCATCTCTTTTATAGAGTTCTTCAATGTATTGCTTCCATCTTCCTTTTATTTCTTCTCAGTCAGTCAGTGTGTTCCCCTGTTGATTATTCAATATCCCTACTCTTGGTTTAAATTTCCCTTTGATTTCTCTAATGTTTTGGAATAGGGCTCGTTCTACTTTTTTATTATCCTCTTCTATTTATATACAATAATTATTGTAGTAGTTCTGTTAGTCCCTACGTACTAGTCATGGTATTATAGCATTTAGCATTCTAACCATGTTTCTCTCTCCTTTTGCTTTTGCTTTCCTTCTGTCTTAACCATTTTAAGAGTTTCTTCAGTCATCCATTGAGGCCTTTCTCTCTTTTTAACTAGAGGTCTTTTTGCATTCTTCCCTGATAATGTCTCTGATTTCAATCCATAGTTCTTCTAGTTCTCTATCAACTGAGTTTAAAGCCTCAAATCTGTTTCTTATTTGATCTTTATATGCTTCTGGGATGTTATTTAAATTGTAATTCAGCATTATGATTCCTTTGTTGTTCTTCTTTAGCTTTACTCTGATTTTTGATACAACCAGTTCATGATCTGTACCGCAGTCTGCTCCTGGTCTTGTTTTCACAGAAAGTATGGAACTTCTCCATCTTCTGCTTCCAATTATATAATCAATTTGATTCTTATACTGACTATTTGGTGCTGTCCACGTGGTACAGACGTCTTTTCAGTTGCTCAAAAAATATGTTTGCAAGAAACAAATTATTGGCTTCACAAATTCATAAGTTTTTCTCCTGCTTCATTTCTATCTCCCAAGCCCCATTTTCCCACAATTTCTAGTTCTTCTTTGTTCCTTATTTTTGCATTCCAGCCCCCCACGATTATCAGAACATCTTGTTTTGGAGTGTGATCAATTTCTTCCTGTACTTCTGCGTAAAATCTCTCCAGTTCCTCCTCTTCTGTGTTTGCCATTAGAGTATAGACTTGGATGATGGTTATGTTAATAGGTTTCCCGTTAAATCTCATTGATATCACTCGCTCAGACCTTGTGTTATGGCTCCAAATTGCTTTTGCTACATCACGTCTCGCTTTTAAAGCAACCCCATTTCCTCTTAATGTCTCAATTCTTGCATAAAATATTTTGTAGTTGCCTGATTGAAAGTGTCCCATTCCCCATGCATTTCAGTTCACTCACGCTAAGTATTGTAATGTTGATAAGTTCCATTTCTTGCTTGACCATTTCTAACTTTCCCTGGTTCATGCTTCTCACATTCCATGTTCCCATTGTACGTGTGTACAACTCAGGACTCTCATTTTGCATCTGTGCACATTAGCCTCTGGGCTTCCATTTGGCTTTGACCCAGTGGCATCATTAGTCGCAGCGCTACTTGCTACTCGTACTTGTCCTTTGTTCTTCCCCAGTAGCTCAGTGAGTGTCTTCTGACCTGGGGGTCTCATCTTCCAGCACTATCTTGGGTTGCATTTTGGATACTCTGTTCATAGGGTTTTCTTGGTAAGAGGTCTTCAGAGGTGGTTTACCATTGCCTTCCTCTGAGTTTGGATGCATCTTAGTCTGATTTCTCAGCTTTGACCATTCTGCCTTGGATGCCCCTTCTAGGAGTCTAGCCTCAAGTGTGCATCGTAGAAGAGGAGTGAGGTTCTTATTCCTTCAGTATTCAAGCTCCACACCCTAGCCACTGCTCCACATAGGTCCATTCATGCATGCTGTCTGACTCAAACTGAGGAGTTGATAGAGTATCTCCAATATATATTTCATACATTGAAAAGCAGCTTACTGCAGTCTTATGCTTTGTTCACCTTTTTGCTTGCCCCTAGATTTGAATAATGCTTATAAGTTAAATGACCAAAACAAAAAACAGCAGATGAGCATGCACATTATGTACTTTTAGCCAGCCCTGATTAAGCCAGAGACATTTGCAATTCCACTCAAAACTGTTCTCCTACAAAGTTGAGATTTGGAAAATACCCTTTGGTCAAAATATTGACAGTATTTTACTATTTCCTGAACGATGTCTATAACCAATTTTGGTTTTCTAAAAGAAAAAGTTAAGGTTCTTGGAATTAAATACATGCAAGTCATATAATTTAAATTGTACATACAAGAACAAAAAGGGTGTAAGGGGCCTGGGGCATGCATGCTAGTGCTGCCCCCAATGTCCTATGCTTGTTGGCTCCAACCTCAGCCTCCCCACAATGAGCAAGAACAACATGCATAGAAGCCCCCTTCTGACTTTCCAGCTCAATACAAGAATGTTGGAGAAAGAGCTGCCGGGGGGTGGGGAACATTGAGGGTAGCGCCAACATGCATGCCTTTGCCCTATACACACTTTTTTGCCCTGACGTGTTCAGGCGGAACACGAGAAGAGGACTCCAGTAATCCTGCTTCAGGCAGATCTATATCCAGTAATCTTCCTTTGAAACTAATGCAGCTTAAAGACTTAGACTGCTTGGTAGAATTAGTTCTAAATACATCATATCATGTGCTTTTTGTTTCATTTTCCCGTGTTTAATGTTTCCCTAGGTGTAAAATGATTATACCTGTGAGATGCTTCACTTTGTGGCAAAATAGTTGGAAACAAGTGGGAGGCGTATCTTGGTCTTCTGCAAGCAGAATATACGGAAGGGTAGGCACTCTCATCCATGTACTTACGTTTTCACAGCTATTTTCAGAAATGTCCATTAACTTTTTGTAGCAGGAGAAACCTAGGCCTCATTTATAAAAAGGTATGTATAGAGCTCTTTATCCTGTGCTCATATTGTATAAGTGTTGGTACAATTTTTATAAACGGCATCAGTGTGGAACCATAGTAATAATAAAAGAAAACACTCAGGGATGTTCTAGACTGCAATCCTAACTATTTCTACTGAATTCACTGGGGCTTGCTCCCAGATAAGTGGGCTTAGGACTGCAGCCTAAACCAGGTATCTAAAAATAATTGTTGTCTGATTTATTTATTTATTTATTTTATTTTATTCAATTTATATACCGCCCACAGCCCGAAGGGTCTCAGGGCGGTGAACAACATAGGATAAAATACAATAAAATCACAAAACAATAGAGCGTAAATACCAAACAATAAACAACCTAATATACATTAAAAGCTTAAAAATAGATTAAAATGCCTGGGAGAATAAAAAGGTTTTCACCTGGCGCCGAAAAGATAAAAGTGTAGGCGCCAGGCGAACCTCATCGGGGAGACTGTTCCATAATTCGGGGGCAGCCACTGAAAAGGCCCTAGATCTTGTTACAACCCTCCGAGCTTCCCTGTGAGTCGGAACTCGGAGGAGGGCCTTAGATGTTGAACGTAGTGAACGGGTAGGTTCATATCGGGAGAGGCGTTCCGCTAGGTATTGTGGTCCTGCGCCATGTAAGGCTTTATAAGTCAAAACTAGCACTTTGAATTTAGCCCGGAAACGGATAGGCAGCCAGTGCAAACGAGCCAGAGCAGGTGTTATATGTGCGGACCGCCTAGTCTTCGTCAGCAGTCTAGCAGCCGCGTTCTGCACCAGCTGTAGTTTCCGAACTGTCTTCAAAGGCAGCCCCACATAGAGCGCATTGCAGTAATCCAATCTAGAGGTTACCAGAGCATGCACAACTGAGGCGAGGTCGTCGCTTTCCAGATAGGGACGTAGCTGGGCTACCAACCGAAGGTGATAGAACGCATTCCGTGCCACCGAGGCCACCTGCACTTCGAGAGACAGGAATGGATTGAAAAGAACCCCCAAGCTACGAACCTGTTCCTTCAGGGGGAGTGTAACCCCATCTAGAACAGGTTGAACATCCACCATCTGGTCAGAGAAGGCACTCACCAACAGTGTCTCAGTCTTGTCAGTTTATTGGTTCTTTGGGGCAGAGTTCCATGAGGAGAGTATAGAGACTGAAAAGGTTCTATTTATTATTGCCATCTTTCCACGTCTGCAACGTAGTGGCACCTGAACCAGGACCTCAGTTGATATCCTCAGCATATACTATAGCTTATGCAGGAGGCATTCCTTTAACTGCTCTGGATCAGGGCTATGTAGAAATTTAAATAAATGGCAACATAATGCTTTCCAGTCCAAAGCTACTAGTAGTGTGTGAAATATACTTTGGATAGTTTTGGGACTAAGCAAGGATTTTTTATTATTATTGTTACAATTTATTTATACCCCACCGTTCGGCTTACCCTTTCGGCTTACAAAAGCACAAATATACAAATACAATATAAAATACAACAATAAAACAATTTACAAAATACAATTTACAAAAGTTAAATACAAAAATGGTCTATGTTTAAGTTTCCTTACTAACATGTCTCTTTCAAGTATTGGTCAGTCGTTGTTAGGCTTATCAAGGACATGCCACAAACCTCTTTCTGTATCATAGAGGTGCACAAACTTCTCCGAGTTGTAATAAATCAGAAGGCTCAAGATGGTTCCTTTCAGAGCGGGGTGCATTTGCATAACAAACTGCACATCAGCATCAGTTGGGAAACTGGGAGTGATGAAGACATGTGCAGCACCCCACAAAAAGATGTCAGTGTGTTCGTCGACATCTGGTCATAGAATCCAAAGATGGCATAGACTCCCCTGGAAAACACAAATCGGAACACTCTGTGCTCCTGGACCGTGTTCCTCATGAAAAGTCCCCCTAT
This sequence comes from Rhineura floridana, assembly GCF_030035675.1. Lineage (NCBI taxonomy): Eukaryota > Metazoa > Chordata > Lepidosauria > Squamata > Rhineuridae > Rhineura > Rhineura floridana. The sequence goes on along the minus strand of NC_084481.1, from coordinate 107,324,916 downwards.
ACTGGCAGTGTTTGGGAAGACTCCGAGCGACTCCCCCAGAAGCCCCACCAGCACAAGGAAAAGAGTTGGAGACACCGGCTGACCCATATTTGCTTTCATCCCCTGTGTTCTGTTTTCGCTCCGCTCGTTTCTTCTTCTGCCCCTGCAGCTCGATGCCCCGAGCTGCCAGGCGGAGCAGCCGCTCGCCTGCCGCGGGTCCTGCTCAACGACAACACTGCCTCTATCTTTTCTAAAACTGAGTGAAAGGATTCTACAGTAGGGCCCCGCTTCTTGGCATTCCGCTAATACGGCGCCAGCAGGGCGATCAGCTGGAAGGGGGGCTAGAGCTTCCCGCTCTCCAGCTGATCCTGCCGGAGGAGTGGAAGATCAGCTGTAGAGCACTACAGCTGATCTCCTCTTCTGGCACGATCAGACTCCTGCACTCGATCTGATCACGCCGAAGGAGGGGAAGATCAGCTGTAGTGCGCTACAGCTGATCTTTTCCTCCTCGGGTGATCAGACTCCCGCACTCCAGCTGATCGTGCCGGAGGAGGGGAAGATCAGATGTACAGCTGATCTTCTCTTCCTGTGCGATCAGTGGGTAAGGTTCCAGACCCTCACGCTACAGCTGATCCGCTTTTTGGTGTTTTTCACTTTTCGGCAGGGGTCTGGAACCAGTGGGGCCCTACTGTACCATACTGTTTCATTTTATCTGAAAAAGATTCAGCATTGGATACATTTTAAACCATGCTTCTCCTTATCTTCGGCATGGCTCGGTGTTGAAGGTTGAACTGTGGTTAAACCCATTCCTTGCTGCACTTCAAATGAATTATGAAAATGTGACAAACTTCCATAAGCATGTTTAGTTTGCAAATATAAATTGGATTATGTAACTTGGGTTTATTTTTCCCGAGCAAAGGAGAACTGTGGAATTATGCCTTCATCTTTTTTTTTTTTCCAATTAATTTTTATTCCAATTTTCAAAACCAAAACAATACAAAAAGAAAACAACACAAATCAATAACTAGTACAATACAAAAAGAAATATATATATATATATATATAAAAAAGAAAGAATATTGACTTCCGATTTGTCATAGTTCAGCTATAAATCTATAATATATAACAAACCTATCTCTTAATAGATTATAAAATCACCTTCCTCCAACGGTTATCTTAGTTGGTTTCAAATCTCATTAACATCATATCATTTTAATCTTCCACAAAAAGTCAAAGAGAAGTTTCCAATCCTTGAGATATATGTCAATCAATTTTTTTTTTCTAAATAAACATGTCAATTAATCCAACTCATCAAATCTACTAAGTCCAGTAATTTTAAATCGCTCTTCTGTCATTATCCATATTGGGTCCATCTTCCATCTTCCATCTTTACGCACCCAAAAATCTTGCTGTCATAGTCATATAATAAAAGTCTGATAGGAATTTCCTCCATCACAGATATTTTCTTGCCATCAAATCCAAACGTATCACTGAAGTATTGTTGCAAAGCCGCATCTCTGTTCCTCTTTTCCACATGATACACTAGTACATCTCTTGAAGGTTTTTCCATTGACACAAAACAGGGATTAATTCTGTTAACTTTCTCTATTTCAAGTTCCATCAAATCCTTCCAGTCCAAGAATTTTTTGGAACCGATAATATATTTATCTCCAATCTCTTCAATTCCTTCAGGGACAGCGCTGAATTCCAAACTGTAATATTTGTCTCCAGGATCCATCACAGCCAGGAAATCCAAATCTTTTTTCATGTCCATAATTAAGCCAATCTCCATAGTTTGAACCTTGCCTTTAATTTCTCTTTCATCCTTTTTTTGTTTTCCAGATCTATCTTTATTCTCCTTTCTCATAGAATCCTGAGTTTCTTTCAGCTCCTGTCTCATTTCGTGAAATTCAATTCTCCACGCTTGTCTATTGTTTCTCAGTTCTTGTTTTATTGAGTTAATCCCATTCATTATTTTCTGAAACATGTCTAAAGATAAAGTCCCTTCTTGTACATCCATGATCTTCTTAATTGTCATTCTTAAAGCCAAAGGAACAAAACTCCTTCAATTTTCAATGTCCCAAACAAAGAGCAGCTTATTTCTTTAACCAGTTACAAAGGAGTTAATCTTTCCAACAAACTAACGTCACACGCTAGACAGCCCTTATCTCTTATCTGCCCGGAAGTGTAAGAACGGCTTTAGTTCACAGCGTCGAAATAGCTAGTAGCAGACAGAATGAGCAGATTCGTCAAAAAAAAAAAAGTAGATCAGAAAAAATAGTCCCAGCCATACATCAAAAAGATTTCTTATCTCTTCCAATCAGAAATCTCCCGTCCGTTGTAACCTTTAAAATGCTATTTTCCATGTCAGCTTTTTGCAATAAAAAAAAGATAAGCTATTTATATTTTCTTCCCCCTTAGTTCCGTGAATAAAAAAAGGAAAGTCTTACCTCACCTAGGTTATCTCAATTGCTGTTACTTTGACAAATCTCTTTAGCTGTATAGATAAGAAAATGATGAATGTAGACAGGAGGATGTTTGCCTGTTAGTCCGTATAAAAAAAAACGGGTCACTTATCCAGCTGAGCTAGCATAAAAATCCTCGCTCTGTCTGAGCTGCTGGAAGACAGACAATTCTGACGAATTCCAGACTCCAACAATCAAAACAAAGCTATGTGGGAAATCTCACGTTTCTTCTTTAACCGGAAGAAATTATTCCCAGTCAGAAAAGAGCCTTCTGACTGAATTTAATCTGGATAAGTTTCATCCAAGACGGAGCTCGTCTCAGAGGCTGCACAGGCGTAGGGATCCTCCTGGGAAATCGGAATTATGCCTTCATCTTGACCGCTTGACTGCAAGCCACACATCCCACTTTGGTTTATTTTATTTTGCAGAGGATTTAGTTGCATTTTCTGTCAGGGTATGGGATATGGCTAAGGAAATAGGACTGTGACTAATTAGAAAATGAGAGGTGAATTGTGTACAAACCCCATTGAAATGATAGAGAACTGTGGTATTCCTTTGCCTGTGAAATTCAAGGGACAATGCTTAGGTTGATTTAGAGATAATTTGATTGACGCAGTCTTACATTGCTGAACATTTAACTGTAAGCACTTTTTCACAAATAAAGCATAGTGACAAAATGAGAAGTACATGTCGAACACAATTAGAGCATTTCAATATCTCCCACACAGGAAGATCTGCAAGAACAGACTGTTGGCGTGTGTGCGTTGTTGCATGAAACAGCATACATTACGTTGGAGTTAAGTTGAGCAAGAAACTTCTTCAGAGCATTTAAATCATGTAAGAGTCTTTATTAAGACATTAAGGCTTTTCAGCAGTTTCCCCCCCCCCTCTAGCTCTACAGCACATTTCTCTTCAAAAGCAAAAGTAAAGACAGCCTCTCAGGTCAGAGGCATGATGCAGAAGGACAACAGAAGAACCAACAACTGGCTGTTACAACTTTCCCAGCTGTTATCTCCCGTTACTATGACAACCTGTCTGACCTTCAAGTCTGCTCTCTCAGGCCAGGCATGGCAGATAAGACTGCTTCTCAAAACACATGCTTGTAATTTCCAGACCTGATGAAAACATCCTTAGGCAGTACGGCCTAATGCCAACAGTCCCCCTTTTTCATCATGTCTGTAACTCTATTACAACAATAACACATTTCTACAATACATCTTGCAATACATTTCAGTACATTACATCATACATTTTCAGTTCAGTACAGTTCAAAATTACATCTCAGTACAGTTCAAAACTTTATTCACTCAAACTTTGGTTGAACACATGTCAAATAAAGTGTATCAGGATCCATTTCTACAACTTTATTCATTCCAGGACTTGTTATTAATCCCACGGTAAATCTGTCAGGCGGTTTGCCTAAATTTGCTCTTGTAGAGCGTCTTAAAGGAACCAGGGCTTCGGCTCTCTCTGCCCCCCCATTTGTGCTTGTGCTTGGCACCACGTGCCCAGGATCTTCCATTTCCTCAGCTTTACGTTTCTTCGATCTGCGTTTCCCACAAATGAGCTCATTCAAAGCATCTCTGAGAGGAATTTGTGTACCTTCCACTTTAATATCAAGATCTGGCTTAAATGTCTGTGATGGTGTTCGTGTTTGTGTGCCACCTGTTTCTGTAAAAATTACTGTCTGCCTTTGATCCCAAGGCTTTTCTGAGACTTTAATGCTTCTGCTCAGAAGTAACTGCTGTGTTTCTGGACACCAAACTCTGAAATATGCATTCTGAAATCCCAAAACAAAACCTTGCTGTGCTCTGGGCGCAAGCTTGCCCCTCCTTTTTCCCTGTGGAATGTGGATCCAGCACCTTGCCCCGAATTTTTGGATGTGTTCTATTTTAGGCTTTCTGCCAGTAAGTTTCTCATAAGGAGACATTCCAATAGCACCCTGTTGTGAATGTAATTCGCATAAAGAATTGCTTCTGCCCAGAAAGAATTCCCTAAACTGCAATCCATCAGCATGGCTCTCATTGCTTCCCTAAGCACCCTATTTTTTCTCTCAGCAGTTCCATTGGAAAATGGGCTAAATGGAGCAGTGAAATTCTGGTTTATTCCCTTACTCTCAAGGAAGTCACTCAATGCTTTACTCGTGAATTCCCCTCCCTGGTCCGAGAGTATAGCCCCCACTGTGGTGCCATGTTGAGTTTCGATTCTCTTAATGAACAGTTTCAGCTTCTGCTCAGCTTCACTTTTATGCTTTAACAGAAAAACATGACAAAATCTTGAAAAATCATCTACCAGTACCATGAAGAATTTCGCACCTCCTTGTGAAGCATTTATTGGCCCTGATAAATCAACATGAACTAGCTGGTAGGGAGCTGTTGTGGTTCTCTCAGCCTCCCGGTTTATTGGTGCAATAGTCATTTTAGCTTGATTACAAGAATCACAATCCATTATCTGTCCACAGTCTCTTAAACGCATGTTTTCACTGTGCAAAGGGGTTTTCTTTATCGTGTCAAGGTTTGCATGCCCCAGCCTCTGATGCCATTCATGGACGCAGCCCTGATGTACCTGTGCCTCAGCATTTAACACAGCACACCCTGCTTGACTGCTCTTTATTACATACTGTGAATCATTAAGGTTTCCCTGCATGCACACTTTATCTCCCCTCATTGCAAAACATTGGTCTTTGTGGAACAAAATTGAATAATTACAACTCACCAGTTTGCTCACTGACAAAATATTATGAGCCAATTCGGGAACAAATAAACAATCTGACATTATTCCAAGCTTGTCAAATTTCACCAGTCCACGAGCTTCCACGTTCTTACGCGATCCATCAGCAAGTAAAACAAAGTCTTTCACTTCTTCTGAAACGTAAAACAAACGTCTGTCTTTAATTAATATATGGCTTGCTCCACTGTCAAGAATCCAGTTAATAGAACCTAAATCTTGAGACTTCTGTTTACAAACAAAGTTCACACTGCCTTGCTTCAAGCCTCCGTCCCTGGAGTTTCGCTTGACTGGACAATCCCGCTGGAGATGCCGTCGATCTCCGCAAACAAAACAAGCCTTCAGCCTTTGTTGCTGCTCCTGTTTACTATCCTTCGGCACGGCATTTTTCACCTCTTGCCTCCTGACAGCTTCCATCGACTCGGCTCTTTTCGCCTCCTGTCTCCGCTGCCATTCTTGGGTCAGCTTTTCCTCAATAAACGCAACGTTCAAACCTCCGTCAGGCATGGCTTCGAAAGCCATTACCATATTATTCCAAGTCCCATCAAGCGAAGCCAGGATCAAATAGGTCTTCTGAAGTTCAGAGTGTTCGACGCCTCAGTCTGTCAGCTCAGCAAACAGGCGTCTGAATTCCGTGAGATGCTCACACATGTCGCACTCACCCGTGAAGTGCATTTGATAAAGCTTCCGTGCCAAACACAATCTAGATCCCGCAGTCTGTTGCACATGAATGCCTTCCAACCGGTCCCACATCTGTTTGGCGTTTGTAACATCCCTCACGTGTAGCAGTTGAGAGTCTGATAGAGCCAGAAGTATAAAAGCTTGAGCTCGCTCATCGTTTCTAGTCCAAGCCGCTGTAAGGGGTGCAGGGGGTGTACCTTCAATAGCTTCCCATAAATCTTCTTTTACTAGCAAAGCCCGCATTCTCGACTTCCAGCTGCCATAATTCTTTTCATTAAGCCGTTCCATCGGCAAGCCTCCCCCAGACAGGTTTACAGCCATGTTGCTCACCACCGTCTGGCACAATCACGCTGCCCTCTCTGGAACTCCGTCTGCCGTTCAGACCAGCAACTTACTCCCGTGTAATGCGCTGTGGATCTGGGCCATAACCCCTGTTGGCGTGTGTGCGTTGTTGCGTGAAACAGCATACATTATGTTGGAGTTACATTGAGCAAGAAACTTCTTCAGAGCATTTAAATCATGTAAGAGTCTTTATTAAGACATTAAGGCTTTTCAGCAGTTTCCCCCCCCCCCCCCAGCTCTACAGCACATTTCTCTTCAAAAGCAAAAGTAAAGACAGCCTCTCAGGTCAGAGGCATGATGCAGAAGGACAACAGAAGAACCAACAACTGGCTGTTACAACTTTCCCAGCTGTTATCTCCCATTACCATGACAACCTGTCTGACCTTCAAGTCTGCTCTCTCAGGCCAGGCATGGCAGATAAGACTGCTTCTCAAAACACATGCTTGTAACTTTCCAGACCTGATGAAAACATCCTTAGGCAGTACGGCCTAATGCCAACACAGACAATCCTTCAGCATTTATATTCAAGCATCTCCTTCTCTTATTGAGCACTGCCATCTGACATGGCAAACAAATCAGTGAACAGTTGATCATCTTACCCATCTTTTGTATTTCAATGTAATGTTTCCCATAAACACAGCTCTTTTGTATGTCTGTTAACAGTGCAATCCTGTGCATGTTTACTCAGAAGTAAGCCAACCTGAGTTCAATAGGGCTTACTCCCAGGTAAGTGTGTAGAGGATTGCAGCCATAGTTTTATTTTTCAAAAACAATTCTGGCTTTCTCAGTGTAGTGGGAAGTAACAGGCCCCATCTTCCTGCTGAGTCCCCAGAACACTTAATTGCTTAGAAAATCTGAGTTCCTATAACAAATTAAAGGCTAATTGTAGATGTCTTCTGGTACCTAAGCTTTCTGCTGTCACACTTCTTTTGTCCCAGTGGTTACAAGTACTAGAAACTTTAAAAAGGAACTGAAATTCTATTATGGGACGTTTTAAATAGTAATGAACTTTCAGAATACCAATTAGCTGTTAAAGGGTGCACATACCTATTAACTACCGAGCTAAGTTCAAGGTTTTGGTTTTGGTTTTGGTGTACAAAGCCCCATACAGCTTGAGACCAGGATACCTGGAAGACCGTCTTAGCCCTTATATACCCAGTCAATCACAGTGCTCTGCAGGTGAGGGCCTCCTGCAGATATCATCTTATCATGAGGTCCGTTCTGCACAACATAGGAAGCAGACCTGTAGTGTAGTGGCACCTACCGTTTGGAATTCTCTCCCCTTAAATATTAGACAGGCACCATCTCTGTTATCTTTTTGGGCCTACTGAAGATAACCTCTTTCAGCAAGTCTTTTAAGTAGAGACCTTTTCCCAGTCTGCCTCTGTGTTGGAATTGCTTTTTAATATCTTTTTAATGCTTTTTTTTTTAAAAAAAGATTTTTTTAAAAGTTGTTTTAATGTTTTTAAGAATGTTTTGTTGTAATATATTTTAAAGTCTGTTTTTTTATGTTTTAGAGTGCTTTTAGTGCTTTTGTTTGCCACCCTGGCCTGCTGGAAGGGCGAGATATAAATCTAATAAATAAATAAATAAAATAATAAATAAATATTTATTATGGGCTGTATGATATGAACCCTTGATTTAAATTCAATAATATGAAAAGATGTTTTATGTACTAGAATGAAGAACTTTCTACTGTGCCATGTTGAAGCTGCTAAACAGGGAGGAAGAAAGAATCAAGTAAAATAGTAGATTTTTACCCGTTGTGCTAACCACTCATACGTTTTTAAAAAAATGCTGGTAATTATATCATTTATAGGTGGGTATAATTCAGCTTTTGACATTACTATAACACTATTTTCCTATTAGGAATTAAATGGCCAGATAATATAAAATCAAAATTATGTAGTAGAAAAGGCTCAAGAAAAGCATGGTTCCTCGATTAGGTAGTGTCTAGAGAAGGCCCATATATTATTCTTTGTGGATGTAGCTACCATTTTTCTTAACATTGTAGCATTGTTTCTGGTTGCAGTTAATCATAGCTGGTTTGCTAACGATTTTTCATTGCAGATGCAGAATTGGAATTTATAGATCTAGAAGTTGAGATTAAGTAGTGTTTTAGTTCAATATTTGCATGATAAATGCACCTGAATGAGTGCATATGCCTGAGGCATAAATCAAATTCTCTTGCAATTTATTGTATGTTTTTGTGTTTTTGTATGTTTTTGTGGGCAGACAATACATATTTGAGTTTCCCCCTTGCAGCAAAGCTGCCTGTTAGCTAACTACTTTCTGACAAAGTAGTTGAGGGTAGATCCATATGTCAGTTATTGTTAAAATCATTTCTTGTAGCAAAAAGTGGGTCAGCTAAACGGAATAATTTGCTTGTCTAAGGATGCAGAGATTCTGTTGAATTTGGAAATGCTGCTTTTCTCTTACATTGAGTTTCTTTAGACAGTCATTCAGAATATTGGAGGAGGAGAAAATATTCAAGAGCATATTCAGTTAGGCTTAATAGTTTAGCTAAATATGTACCACTTGTAGAGTTTTTAAAAAATGGAGCATGGGTTGATAAATATCGAGGTGTGGAGATTTATTTTTAAATATTTTCCAGTGCTAAATCTTTCAGCAATTTTTTTGTGAAAGTTAACAACACAGTCCTGTGTGTCTCTACTCAGAAATAAGCCCCACTGAGTTCATTGGGACTTATTTCCTGGTAAGTGTACAGGATTGGAGCCTAGGTGTGCTAAACAAATAAATAAAACTAATATAAAGTTAGTTGAGCTTCTATTAAAACATTTGACAGGCTGATTTATGTTGTTTGAATAAGCTGTGAGGTCATACACTGTACTGAGGATTTTATCTTATGTGGAAATCTGCTGCCTGTGCTGAAGTCCTCTAAGGTCAAGAGACACCATCTTATTATGCTCATCAGTTTTCTGCTTCTGTTTTATAGCTTCTACCTACTTGATCTCTGAGTGGCTCACATCTCAAACTGAATGTTAATTACACTAGATCCATAATGGAAAGGAAAATGACCACCACCTCAGCATAAATCATAAGCAAAATTCTCAGATGGGAAATGTATTACTGTCTTGCATATCAAAATGTACATAAATAAAACTTGGAAAAACTCAGCTTCTCTTCTAATGTTGCTACCTCAAAGCGTCAGTCTTAGCTAATCAGTCTCTGCTGAAAGCCTGAAACTACAGGGGACAGAAACTAATAGACAGCTGATGTAAAAGGTCTGGGCTGAGGCTAGAGAAGCTGCATCTGTTGAGGCTAAATAACAAAGCCTGATATTGGGGATAACTGGGTGCTATCACCAATGAGAGTCTGTCTAAAACCATCACCCAACTTTCTGTCCCACTCACTGATCATTCATCACATTTGTTACAGCAGCAGTGGGACCATTTGGCTGGCGAAGTGGTTTTGCAAAAAAAAGCCCATATCTGCCTGTCCATCATCTGATGTCATATGACATCACACACTCGATTGGTGAAGCTACAGAGCCAAATTTCATGGGAAGAATTTGGAGCACACTATTAAGTATCTTCCTTTCTTGCCAGTTTTTTTCTAGCTGCTGCTTTAATTTGGCACCTTTTCTATTTCCATGCACTGAAGCAGAAAAAGGCACCAAATTGCAAAAAGCATTTGCCAAAGGCATCAAATTGCAAAAAGCTGCAGCAAGTATATGTGAATGTTATATGACAACAGGTTAAAGGTGGCTCCCAGGTCCGAAAACAGTGAAGTCTGGCATAGACTAAACTGAACTGGAAGGACCAATTATCTGACTTTGACTAGTCATGCTTACTTCATGGCCTCTTACCAACTTACTTCAAATATACAGATAGAATTTCATTTTTATAACTTAAAGAAGAGAAAACAAAGAGGATAAAACAAAGCAGCTAAAAATAACATAAGAATCTGAAATCTGCAATTTAAAAATAGTCTAAATCCAAAAACAGAGAAAAGGAATCTGAAAAAGCAACAAGAATTTTAAGTCAAGAACAGAACCCAAGAAACCAGTGACCCAGTGTGCATTTAATGTTAAAGCAAACCATGACTTAGTGTAGATAAGCAAATGTGCAAGCTCCTGGAGAGAAGATCGCAGCCACTTTGTTCTGCTTCCAGTCCAACTGCTGTGGCATCATTTATGGTATATGTGTGTAGGGTGGGCCTTACATTAGACCAGTATGTCAAACCAGACAGCCGTTGCTTAAGAATGCTTTCAGTGTTAGCTTATGGATTTTAGAAATAAAATCTATTGTTTGGAATTTAATGTTATCTCTGAAGAAACTAAGGAAGATTCTAGAGAGAAAGTTATCAATGGCATGGATAATCTTCTGGACTGGAATGATGTGATGGATGGAATTAACTGCAGCCATGTGACAATGGAAAAACTTTCAAGAGATGAGCCAGTGCATTTTGAAAAAAAGAACAGAGATATGATCTTACAGCAGTATTTCAGCAACCTATTCAGAATGGTTGGCAAGATAATATCTGGGATAGAGGTAATTCCCATCAGACTCTTATTGTATGACTATGGTTATGACAGCAAGATTATTATGGAATACTGATAATGGAAGATTGGACACTGAAATTACTGGATTTAACAGGACTATCGGAAGATTGGACACTGAAATTACTGGATTTAACAGGACTATCGAAGATGGAAGATGGAAATATTTGGGATAGAGGTAATTCCCATCAGACTCTTACTATATGACTATGGCTTTGACAGCAAGATTATTATGGAATACTGATAATGGAAGATTGGATACTGAAATTACTGGACTTAACAAGACTACTGAAGATGGAAGATGGAAAATGGAATTAACAGGGATAATAGAACAATGGCTACTGAAATTACTGAACCTAACAGATTCTGATGTGATGGATTAATTGAAATGTTTATTTTGACTATGGTTATGACAATAAGATTATCATAATTAGTAATGAGATGGATTAATCGATATGCTTATCTGGAAAAAAAAAATTGATAGATATATTTCTTAAAGAATTGAAACCTCTCTTTGACTTTTTGTGGAAAGAATAAAGTAATGTTTATGAGATTTTATGATTAAGTAAGATAACTACTGGAGGAAAGTGATTTTATAATATGACTTAAGAGACAGGATTGTTATATATTATAGACTTATAACTGATTTGATCTTTGACAAATGGGAAGTCAATATTTTACTCTTTATTTTTTATTTTTGTTTTTTTTTCTTTTTTTCTTTTTGTTTAACTATTTTTGATTTTGTTTTTTGTCTTTGAATGTTTTATGATTTCGTCTTGTATGTTTTATGAAAATCTGAATAAAAATTATTGAAAAAAAAAAAAGAATGCTTTCAGTGTTTTCTAACTTCCTTGCTGTATCTGCTGTTGTTGCCGCTGTTGCCACCAGTCTTCTAGCAGTCTTTGGCAACAACCTGCAGTCCCATCCTCCCCGCCCCCTATATTCTTTGCTCTGGCAGCCTTTGCTTAACCCCAAGAACTCTCCAGAGGGAGACTTGTTAGCTTTGTTCTTGCGATATAACCAGGGTGAGTGAATGTGTGAAGGGGGGTTGTTTAGCACTTGGCGTTGAATGTCCACAAGGGGGCTTCGGCATACTTGTCTCTCTGCATTTGGGAACCCTGCTTTGCTATGGTTTCAGATTGTAGAAGAACATAGGAAGCTGCCTTATGCAGAGTCAGACCATTGGTCCATCTAGCTCAGTATTGTCTACACTGACTAGCAGCAGCTCTCCAAGATTCCATACAGGGTCTCTCTCAGCCGTACCTGGAGATGCTGGGGATTGAACCTGAGACCTGCATGCAAAGCAGATAGACACCTTGTAGACATTCACCTGAATGAGATCTTGGGGTGTGGGATGATAAATAAAGTTATAATAATAACATTGGAGCCTCTGCTGTCATCTGGTTCCCCATTATATATGTTCTCTCATACTGGATATGTGGTGAAAATAGGGCTCATTGTGTGGTTGGGAGAGAGGAAATGTAGAAAGGGCTGTTGAAGGCTGCTGGAAGCCAGAAGTGTTTGTAATGATGAACAATGAATCTCTAAAGACAGGCATGGCATGGAAAAAAGCAAATGCTAGATATGCTTTCAGGTAATGGTTGTTTTTTATCTTTTGAGAGAAGGAAGCTCCTTCCCTTCAGTCTAGTTCTGGCAGAAAGGGTGTTTTGTGCATTTGATGCCTTGCTAAAAGGCTAAAAGGCCTTGTTTGTTTGTTTGTTGTTGTTATGTGCCTTCAAGTCAATTACGACTTACAGCAATCCTATGAATCAGTGGCCTCCAAGAGCACCTGTCATGGACCACCCTGTTCAGATCTTGTAAGTTCAGGTCTGTGGCTTCCTTGATGGAATCAATCCATCTCTTGTTTGGCCTTCCTCTATTTCTACTTCCTTCTGTTTTTCCAAGCATTATTAACTTTTCTAGTGAATCATGTCTTCTCATTATGTGTCCAAAGTATGATAATTTCAGTTTCATCATTTTAGCTTCTAGTGACAGTTCTGGTTTAATTTGTTCTAACACCCAATTATTTGTCTTTTTTGCAGTCCATGGTATGCGCAAAGCTCTCCTCCAACACCACATTTCAAATGAGTTGATTTTTCTCTTATCTGTTTTTTTCACTGTCCAGCTTTCACATCCATACACAGAGATCAGGAATACCATGGTCTGAATGATCCTGACTTTAGTGTTCAGTGATACATCTTTGCATTTGAGCACCTTTTCTAGTTCTCTCATAGCTGCCCTCCCCAGTCCTAGGCTTCTTCTGATTTCTTGACTATTGGTCAACCAGCCTACCAGCATGCAAGTATGTCAGGGTTTTTTCCCATGCCTTACAGCCTTGCTTCTTGGAATAAAACAGAAATCTCTGTTTGTGGCTAGGCAGACCTTAATAAAGAGACAGATGGTTGAGATTTCCTTTCAGGAATATCAGAACTGTTTTTAAAGGGGGGGGGAGGTGTAAGCCAGTCAGGCCATCATGTAAGTTGTGCACTTTTCAGGCACAGTTTTACATCTGCTTTAAAGGGCGAATAATAAAGGTGTAGGCTGTCCCATTCAGTCTTGTTGAAATGAGTTTATAATTATAATGTACTTGAATAAAAAAACTAAATAGCAATTGATCAGAGTACAACTTATAGAAAATGTACTTGACCACAACAGCAGTCTTACTTGCTTGATCTTCGGGGGGGGAGATCACAACCTCCAACGTCAGCCAGCCTTCAGGGTACTCTAGCCTCTCTGCTTCCTTGTTTCTAGGGTCTATAATTCTTCTTGCTATTTCATAGGCAAGTCTTTATTTGGCTGGGATCTAGTTTTAGCATGCTGCTTTTCTTAAAAACATACTCTTGTTTGTTCTTAGTGATGCCTTGGATGCTCTGGGTCTGAAGAGATATTGCTGTCGGCGAATGCTGCTTGCCCACGTGGATCTGATTGAGAAGCTCCTAAATTATGCCCCTCTGGAGAAATAAATAGCAGAAGGAATGTATTATACAACTCACATGTGGACCATCCTGGTGCTAGAAATCCTCAAGCTAAGCTACAGTGGTTACATATGCAGATCATGTCCGGTGAGGGATTTCACTCTCTGGGCACACTATTGCCCTAGCCACTAACCTCTTCAGAAGAAATTACTGAAATATTAAATCCACTTACCACAGTTGGGACTGTAGATTTAATTAAAACCAGGATGGAAGTTCATCAGAATCCCATGGATTTTGGGGAATTGTGAATTTTTTGAACTGCACTTTGTGCTACTAGCAGCAGTTTTAATAAAGTTTGTAGTTACAGCTAGTTTGTGGTTTTGTAAGGTTGTACTCCATCCTGTACTGCTTCTATTATACAAGAAACTAAAGAATAAAGCATGCTAACCTCTTTCAGTTGTTCACTACTTATAGCCTTTCTATCAATTTTAAGGGGGTGGGGATGTGAAAATAACCTCTCTGGTGTTCATCCACACTATTACATGATATGAAGTTATTTTAAGGACTTGGAATCCAGCTGAGTGACAAGTGCCATGGGTTGTGATATGAAAAACTAATAAAAATGGAAGATGGATTCTGTTTACTTAGAAAAGCCAGTCTGTGGCTTTAAAAAAAAAATAGAGGAAGGGGCATTATCCATCAAACTCAATCTCTTGCACTCATACTGAGGGAACATCTTCAAAGCTACCAGGGTATATTGCTAACACAGTCTTCTTCCTTCCATTTCTCTACGTGTCACATTGCAAAACTGGCAGTCTGTTTTCCAGAGCTGTGGTGTAAGCGCCAACAGTTAAGAGAAAGTGAGCAGATTCTATAACTCAGTGAAGGTGAAAGGCCCGTTTTCTTGTCAGTGCAATAATAAAGTAGTGCCTGTACCTATTTTGTATGGTCCATAATCAGTGCTGGAACCAGTTGTTTGTTCATTCTCTGTGCAGTGTTGGAAAATAAATACTTGGATGTCTGTCCTTTCTTTCCTACTGCTGGTAAAACAGAGGAAAGGAAATCTACATCTTGCTAAATAACTAAAAGGAAAGTTCTTAACCTTACCGCTACTGCACAAACGTACTATTAATTTGATGCCAAGAAGTTTTGCCTTCATATCAACTCCAAGCTATCGCATAACAGCCACCTGACAATGTCATGTATGCT